>NC_137052.1:4085060-4280060 GCF_032717465.1 Coenobita brevimanus | reverse complement strand
CAGTATATATATATATATATATATATATATATATATATATATATATATATATTCATCTCATCTCATCTCATCAGCCGTTTGTGTGTCCACTGCAGGACTGGCCTATCCCGACCGAAGTGGGGACGAATCAGCCAATGTATCTCTACCAAGTGGCTTAGGCTGTCTAGCAGAGATTGTGTGTAGGGTGAGAAGTGTTTGTAAGTGTAACTGTAGTGTTGGAGTGGCTTTGGATGTGTGTGTAGTCTGTGAACCAATTGTAATCGGCCTGCACAAGCCGACTGGGTGCAAGCATACTTTATGGTATGTGACACTGGTTCAACCATAGCACCCCTTGTGTCCTCCAATGCAGTATGTGGCCTGAAGAACGCTCCCAAAAATTATTACCCTGGTGGGGCGCGAACCCTTGTTCTTCAGTGTACGAAAACGCACACTTTACCACTGTACCACAGAGGCTCCTCTCTCTCTCTCTCTCTCTATTTTATATACAGTATACTGTATGTTTACAGTAATCCTCAATTATCCGATGTTACAGAGCCAACAGCATGTCTGGGCAATGGCTCCATCTGGATAACGGATTTCTCCCCTGGCTCCCCTCTGTACATAACCTAACTTTGAAAGCCAGTGTAAAAGGCCGCTACAGTACATCATACAACACTAGTTCCTGTTGTTTAACATTACTTTATCAGGTCAAGCAGACATATAAACCACAGCCAAGCAACTACCATGGTCAAGAAGACCCATCATCCACAGACAAGCAATCACCACTGCAGGGCCATACCTGCATTAATACGAAAACATGAAAAAAAAACAGCTGCACATGAAAAATGCAGTGGCCACACAAAACAAAATGGTAAAATGAAATAAAATCATGGTAAAATACAAAAAAATCATGATACAGTACAGAAAGCTAGAATAAAATCAATGTTAACACTTACAATTCGACCATCTCGCATCAATCTTACCCAGGATCTACCACATCTCCAGAGTCGACACTACCCTCTTCCTTTTCCCTACAGAAGGGGCCATCATCACACACCCTAGGAAATGGCATGCAAGGAACATCAAGGCCTGAAGTAGGTAAGAAACAACCACAAAAGCTACCATGTGTGCTGCCATAACAACTGTTCGAGAGGAGCTATTTACTACACAATCGCCATGGGGGAACTGAGACCGAGCAAGGAAGGGGTCTCTAGTGGATGCTGGGTCTCACCAGCCAGACACTGCGACACCATCGGGCAAATTTTTTGCACGGCCATGATTCCCACCTGCACGCAAGCATTTTGTCCACATAATAAGAAAAAAATGTAGGAGTAATGATTTCAAACAGCCAGATCACAGTGTCTGGTTAATAAATTGTCCAGGTAATGGTCATCTGGATAATCGCAAGATTATCGTATCTATCTATCTATCTATTGCCAGAAGCCTTAATCCCATAAGGAGTGGCCACAAACAAATTGCCTTTATGTCCCCCTGTCCCCTGCCAATTCACTGTCCTGCTCCCAGCTCACACCCCCCTCTCTCATATACCTCTTCACTCCATCCCTCCATCTCCTCCTCTCCACCTCACTCTCATATATTCTCCTTGTTAGTCTCTCACTCTCCATCCTCTCCATGTGGCCAAACCACCTCAGTGTGTTACTCCTAACACTTCCTATCACATCCACATCCACACCATGGCGCTCCATCACTTCCTCATTTGTCAGTCTGTCTCTCAATGTAATTCCACAGGCTTCTCTCAAATAACTAATTTCCACTGCTGTCACTCTTGACTTGTGCCCCTCTAACAAGGTTCAAGCTTCACTTCCATACATTAGAGTTGGTACCACAATACTGTCATGTAGTAACTTTTTCACTTCCATGCTCACTTCCCTGTTTCTTAACACTGCTTTCAAGGAACCAGCAACCTTTCTTCCTTCTTGTACCCTTTCAAGCACTTCACCCTCTAAACTTCCATCCTTACTCATCACACTACCTAAGTACTTAGACACAATCACATTTTCCATTTCCTCTTCATCCAACCTCACTGTACATTCAGTGACTTCACTTCTCTCAAAGACCATAACTATATTCTTCCCTACATTCATTTTTAGATTCCATTTCTTACTCTCCCAAACTCATCCATCAAGCCTTGCAGCTCCCCTTCGTCTTCACTTAACACAGTATCATCTGGAAACAACAGTACAGGGAGTTTCTAAACGCTGCCCTCTTTCATGAAGGCCGCTCCAACATCCACTGCCCTACCTTATATCTGTATTAAAACCCCATCCATATACAGACTGAATAACCATTCAAATAGAAAATTTCACTCAGTTCACTATCCACATGCACTGCAGCCTTCGGACCCTCATACATACTCTTCACAGCATTCAACAACTTCCCATTTACTCCATATATTGTTTATACTTTCCACATTCTTTGTGGAAAGAAGGGTTGCTGGCTCTCTGAAAGCGGCAATAAGAAACAGGGAAGTGAGCATGGAAGTGAAAAAGTTACTGCATGACAGTATTGTGATACCAACTCTACTGTATAGAAGTGAAGCTTGAACCTTGTTAGATGAGCACAAGTCAAGATTGACAGCAGTGGATATTAGTTATTTGAAAGGAGCATGTGGAGTCACATGGAGAGACAGACTGACAAATGAGGAAATGAAAGAGCGTTGTGATGTGGATGTGGATGTGATAGGAAGTGCTAGAAGAAACACAATGAGGTGGTTTGGCCATATGGAGAGGATGGAGAGTGAAAGATTGATGAGGAGAGTGTATGTGAGTGTGGTGGAGGGGGGGAGAGGAAGGGAGAGGCCAAGGATGAGATGGAGGGATGGAGTGAAGAGGTATATGAGGGAGAGGGGTGTGAGCTATGAACAGGGCAGCGAAATGGTGGAGAGCGCAACATGGAGGTGATTTGTTTGTGGCCATCCCTTACGGGATTAAGGCATCTGGCAAGAGATAGGTAGATGGACAGATAGATTTCTTTACAGGAAAACAAATATCATATTGCACTGTATTGTACCATGTCATTTATAAAGGCTCCAATGTGCTAGCACGCATTGGCCTTGGTCATCTAATGATGGCTCTCTACACTGCTCAATCTCTGGCAGGCTCCCTGCTCAGTCCCCTATCATTGGGGTCAAACTCCATGACCTCGTCCCAGGTATGTTTCAGTCATCTCTTGCAACCCTACCCCTGACATCCACACTTAAAACTTTCCACACCCGACTGTCATCCTCTATCCTCTTCACATGCCCAAACCATCTCAATCTACCCCTCCACACCACAACACCAATAAACTCCAGTCTCATCCTTCCTATCAACCCTTCAATCATATGCCTAGCCCCCCATGCCTCACATTCAAGGATGCAATATACAATGATCTAATCACTGTCATCTCCATGTGTTTGAGCCAATGAATATCCTGTTCCTTTGCTGTCCATGTCTCATTACCAGACAGCATTACGACCCTGACACATGCCACACACAAAGATCCCTTAACATGGAGGGAAAGTCCTCTTAATGTCAGGTGAGACAACAGCTCCCTGAACTTCCTCTAACCACTCCTTACCCTAGCCACAGAGCTAGCCCCAGCCCAACCTCCAGCACATAACATGTCCCACAAATAATAAAATTCTTCCATACACTCAGCAGACTCACCATCAAGATCAATCTTTTCATGCTTGGAAATCTCTACATGCTCTATCCGGCACCCCGCACTCACAAAATCAGCATTATCTTGCAGTCTACCTCTAATACCACTTGCAAAACTGGTCAAAACATATTTGCATGGTTAGATGACATTATGATTAAATATGGGAATACTGTTCATTGTTTCATGAGATTAGTGGCAAACAAATGCCACAATTATACCATCAGCGGGTAATGATGTTAATCCCTCAAATATTGGTTAACATAGTTCACTACACAAGACATGGTTAATTGAAAGTGAAATCAAATCACACATTTCTAAACAGCAGATTCATGATACACGGCAACATCATGCAGCAGTTTGCAGTATCAGTTGTTTACCAACCACCTCGCCGACTGGATGCATCAGAGTATCATGCATTCTAAATCCTCATTTACAGCTATCAGAAATATGTTTATAATAAAGCCCAGCAGCTGTTGCAATCTATGAATAATAAAAAGTAACCTGTGAGACATTCATTTCAACAGAAAATAGGGTAGAGAATTAATCATTCATTCATCATTCATCATCCAAACCAACGTTGCCTCATAAGGAGCGTAGCAGCCCGGGGCTAGGCAAGTTGGTCCTGACATTTAAGATGAGTGACCAGCCTCACTCATCCCTGAGTGGCATTATGTGAGCAATAAACCCCAACCATCCCTTGGACATAAACCTTCACCAGCTCAATCCGACTGGAGCGCACTAAACCATCAGGTGCCAAAATCTCGTTATATGGTCACCATCCAGCATAGTAAATGGTTTCCTGGTGTGCAGGAAACCATTTGGCTTGTTCCTAAGTGTAGAGTCACCCCCAGGCACAAGGAAGAGGAAATAATGAAGAACAGAAAGACAGAAGAGGAAGTGTAATGTCACCCATAGGCAGAAGGACGAGGAAAGAATGAAGGAATTCTTCACTAGACAGGCATGGTGATTCCGCCTATAATAACAAACTCACGATCTCAAGTAACCAGCAAAAGACTCATTTCAATAGAAAATGTGGAAAGGCCACGCCTGAAGCTCAAGGAATTCAAGACTCTTACGACAACACGGAGGCAGCTGAGAGTAACAATGACATCGTTTCTGTTGCCTCCATATTGAACTTTTAGGGTTCCTGAGGCGGGTTGATGAGAAGGATGTGGCACAGAGGTGGCAGCATGTGGCAACAACACACCTGCTTCATGCTGAGAGGCCGTAGTTCGCCTCAAGTCTTGGAGCCCCTCCCCCCAAGTCCTGGTCATTTCAGTTATACCACCAGTTGGGCCATAACAGCCTAAAGTGGCAAACAGCCAAATTGCCTCATGGCCAAAATATAGGTTCGGTTAAGTTAGGTCAGGTACAGCCTAAACGTGTTTGGTCTAACAGGATCACAGCCAAAAATAAATATGGCTGGATAGTCCCAACCTCCTCCCCCTCCCCCGTCCATTCAAGCAATGTCGTAAGTCAGGGTCAGGTAAGAATCTCACAATAATGTTCATTTCCATTATACAGTATATGCTTTACTGATTTCTTTTCCAGGTTGATAGCATTCACTGCTGACCAGTCTGATGTAGGTTTTGACCAGTTTGATGTTGGTTTGGGGGTATGGCAGGCAACTTTTCCAAGATGACAGATTCATAAGTAATTTTCCCCATAAGATCAGCTATTTCTAACTCATGATATTCTCAAATCACAGCCTGCGCCCCGTCTCATAAGACCGCGATTTTGAAGTGTCCACTGTACAGGTATATACATTACTGCATATTGTTCACAGTGAAATCAAATATGCTACATACAAGAAGATTCCTTTGACAAAATGACTAAAATAACTTGTTTTGTTTTATATTATCTGTGATTTGTTACTATATCTACAATGAAAATGCAGAGGGTCTTCACTTCCAGTTTTTTCACAGTATGGTATAAAGGAGAGCTATGGAACCAATCAGCATATAAACTTATAAAGTGACTCATGCTTACCTTGAAACCGACTGAGCCAGTCGGGTTGGCGATAGTGCTCGCTGGCCAAGACTGCCGTGTTGAGGAAGACAAGGACTATAATGAGCCAGTAAAAAGCTTGAGACTTGACTGCCTTACGACACGCTCTTCTTGCTCTGCGGTTTATTCTGTAGAAAATATTCTGTTATTTATTTACACAAATACACCTAAATTAATCTTAATGTTCAAAACTTAAACTATTCCCAAACTTGTAGAGCTTATGTTTAATATAAACAATAAAGATTTAAAATCATTATATTCTAAAAAATTGTACCAATTTGTAAACAACAGAATTCTTTGCCTGATATATGTTTGCAAACACTAAAGTTTAATTTCAATGAATTCTATCTTAACTATTACTTTATCATGAAAAAAATCAGATTCTGACAATATCTTAGATAGCACTACAGTGCTCTGATAAATACAACATTCATAATGGTGTGTATGGAATTGCTTTTCAATCAATTAAACATTTCAAGTACTTTTAATTAGCACTGGAATGATTACTGACCTCACTAGCTCAGCATCAAATTCTTCATGGGTGAGTGTAAACTAACAATCATTATTTATGAACTTCAAATGGGGCAACTCATCAATATTACTGATAATAACTACTAATGGGATCACTCAGAATTACTTAACAGCAACAGTATTTAAAAAAAAAAAAAAAAAAAAAAAAAAAAAAAAAAAAAACTAGTCTCTTTTTGGCATTTAACCCATACAGCATCAAGATATCTTGGTAATATGAACGACAGTGACACAGGAATTCAAGCTGTTTTCTTAAAACCAACATTCTTACCCAAAGTAATTTTAGTATTAGATACATCGCAGGTAACTGACATTTAATTTTCAACAAAGTAAATAAAGAGAACTAGCAAAATATACCTATTTTGCGATATTAAATAATGCCGCCTGAACAACACCCACGACAGCATGTTTACTGTCGATCCCCCTGACTGAACACGCCAGAGCACCAAACATACTCAAATGTACACAATTTCATAGCCAAACATTTTGGCAGATACTTATCTACAAAACCGTGTCACCTAACTGCAGGGGCTTCACCCTCCCAGACCCACCCAATTAGCAGTGAATGCCTAACTGGGGGGTTTTGCCCCCCAGATCCCCCAAAGATTATAACCTACCTAACAGCATGCAAACTAAAATGTTCATTGCATAAAACTTGCGCCAAAACAGTATCATGCGTTAAGAGCATGTTAATCATGGCACAATCGTCACACGACCATGCGATGGCGAAAGTAGATGCATTCATAAAGCAAATCTATATATAAATCACACAGGAGACATCCATTACAATATGATACATGTTAGTATAACAGCTCTTGGCAATTAGATTAAATTACTTCATATTCCATAAAATATAAAATGCACACAGTACTGTATTACGTATGATAACAGAACCTCCTATTCACAAACATTTTTAAAAACCAAAATTTTAAAACAGCCCATTATATACGTTAACCTATAAAAAATAAAGAATCCTGTCAACACTTCATTCCAACAGGAAAATCAGAAATACCACGTCACTGTCGTACATAATTAACGATATCTTTTATAATTTAATGTAGCTGCCACTGCACAATCTTATTCAACCCTCGGGAAAGATATCTAGTTGTCAGAACATTACTGGAGGCTGTTTTCTGACTCCTCAACAGAAAAACATCTCTCCGAAGATGAATAAAACTGTTTGAAGGAAGTACATATGAAATGAAAGAGGTTCACTGCAGTGAATGGGTTAAGCATGATGCATATAAGACTATGATGGCATCAATAGCTAACACTAATAGGGAATCAAAGTTCATCATCAGTTAGATGATGTGGGTGGGAACACAAAGATGTGATAAAACATCTCAAGTACTTATGGGAGACATATAATATGTTACCCCAAGAGAAAAATCAGGAAAGAGTATAAAAACTCGGATTATATATATATATATATAAAGAGTTTCAAAACAAGGAAGTGGTCAACCGTACATGCATATCCATTAAAAACACAAAACACTAAAACACAGATATTTGCATTCGGTAAAACTAGCAAGACGGGCCAGAAGTAAGGAATATTATTAGGATTTCCAATCACCACCAATGTGTAAGGCAAACATTAGTTGGCTTTCCACATTTTATCTTGCATTAAACCACTGAGGCATATATAAATCTCAGTTATCAGCATATGTAATGTACATGTATTTGTATGTAAAGAGTAAAAGACTTAAACCATTTTGTATGCCTGGTACAGTTTTGATATATACCACATAACTGCCATATTCAGTCTGATATATTGCTTTCTGAACATTATTTGACCTCATTCCATACCTGAAAGTTCAGTAAAGATACTGGTCCCTAAGGGCATCATATTTATCTCAAGCATTTTTAAAAATTCTTGTCATCATGGATTGTAAAAGTAACAAAATCATTTTCCTCTGTTATGAAATAAAAACAATCGATGGCAATAATGCAAAATTATGAGGGAATAAAATACAGTCTTATACATAGCTGCTGCACCACAGGAACTCAACATTCATGCTTATACTGTGACATAGAAGAGCTGCAAATTGCATGAAACACAAATTACATGAGTATTAACTACATGTAAATGGAGGTATTGTGTATCATTCCCACTTCCCAGCCAAATTCCACTTTTTCCATCCATTTTTCCACATTTCTCTTCCCCTTTTCCCATGTCTCATGATGCATTTACTCCCCATACACATATGACCACACCTTCTCACATATTCCCTGGCACCAATTACAAGCACTCAGTACATCATCATCATCATCACTAAGACATCATCATTACCATTACCAATCACCACCAACAGTCATCATCAATCACCCACCAATCACCATCAAATACACACAACATAAGCTACAAAGCAACTGAGCTATTCGATCCCTTGTGAATGCCCACTGCATTTTCAGCATGCTCTGACAAGCTTCTGACACTTATCTGTGGGAAGCACAGCAATTATAGCGTTTTGGGACACTTGAGGTCCCACAAGAAGAAATGTGGTAAGCACCACCCTAGCTGGTTTTTAGTTAGCACCATATAACACTATTTTGACTCTACCAGCCAGGCAAGTCACTTACCCCAAAGCTACATTGGAAATATGGTTGAAAGTCTTTCAAAATAGAATGGTGAAATCGATTTTCCACTCAATCTGGTCTGACAGTTCATAACAGCACTGCGAACTGTGGTATGCGCCACACTCTGTTTGACTCACGTGAACAGTGCGGACAGCAGCAATGCCATTGTTGTTGCTACATGCTGGTAACAACAGCTAGCATTTTTTTTGTGTGTGCACGATGAATACTGTCCATTTTTGTTTACTTTACCGTTAGGTAAGTGTTACTGATATTTTTACATGTTAAACAAGGTCTCCCTCACTATTCATTAACTCATAAATTCAGTTGCTAATTTTCCTAATATTTAGTGATTGTAGCTCTAATTGTTGGTTGTACTTCTTACTACCCTCACCCCCACTAGTTCACTGTTGTTCATTTGTGATGACGTACCTGTTGATTCAGTGCCTGTGGCTCCTGGTGGTGACAGTGATGACACATCAACTTTGCTTATGATGTTGTCAGGGTTGCTGCTGTGAATGGCTACCACAGCCTACTGTTCTACCATTCAATTTGAGCTGAATGCATTGTTTCTACCATAGCCTACTGTTCTACTGTTCATTTGAGTTGAATGTACTGTTTTTCTTGTTTGTTAGTAATGTTTTGGTCATAGGCTGGTTTCCTTAGGAATGAATAACCTACCAAAAACCATAAAAACATCACCACAAGATGAAAATTTACAATAATCATACCATAGTTACAAATTTTTCCAAATTGCTTTTACATTCCCATTTTGGCACAATTCACCCTATATTTTGGTTTTTGAATGAATTTTATCTATAAAAACATTGGAGTCAGCCAAGGTTGAAGTTGCACTAAGTGAACTGTGATGTCTGACATTTTTAAGAAAATTGTTACCCTCTGTTATAATTATTAGTTTTCCCTATTTGTTATAACATTCATATTTTTACCATGATTTTTCCCTTTATTTTGGTTTTTGAATGAAGTCATTATCAATAAAAACAACAGAGTTATCATTCAATGAAGTTGCATAAATTGTAAACACAATTTTAGATGCTTAAAAAGACATTATACTCTATGTTACATTATTAACCCGTTTGTACATGATGAAACGTTTGTCGTCATTAAGGTCTGACTGTGACAATACACATTGATGCTTTTGGCGTCATTAAACATAAAAACTTTCATCAGATGGAAAGTTTTCGGCCGATCAGCATCATTTTTGGAGGTGTCATAGCTTCCCTGCTCCTCGTCAAAAGTAATGAGTTGGCAACTGTGGGTCCTGATACCAGCAAGAGAGTGCACAGGTTATTCAGTACCAAATGAGCAGTGGGTGAGGAAGGTACTGCGCATTTTTGTCACTTTAAATTTCCACTCTTACCCCCGTCCTGGCTGTGCAACATATTTCACTATACCAGTAGTGCTTGTGTATAGTGTTTGGACACTGTTGTGATTAGATTTGGTCTTTGCAATAGGAAATTTGGTGCTTGTGAAGCAATCCTGGTCGTTATCAGCCGCTGGCCCAACGAAGATTGTGCTACTGTTTCTAATCAACTACACCGCCTCTACCCGGCGCCAAATGTGATTATTCAGCTATAAAAATAGTGACAGTGAATCATGTGAATATAGTGTGCATATCTAGTGTACAAAGAATTGGTGAAATATGTGCGGTAGCTTAGAGGAAGTTAGGAAACTGTCCTACAGTCATGACACGACGTGGGTACACCGTAGTTTTTTGCATTTTTCTCGAAAACTATGAGGCCTAGAATCACCACTGTGGGCTCAAATGAAAGCCAATGAAATTCTGCATAGGAAGATAAAATAAAAATATGACAGTGGCAAGAAAAGTTTTTTGCTAGAGCTTCCCGAATAAAAAAATCTGTTGTCTGTTGGAAATGAGTTTTACTTTTCATTTATTACTCAAACACCATACCTCGTATTAAACTGGGACCTCTGGCATTCAAAAGCTAATAAAATTCTCTTTCTAATGATTGTATAACATGTAGAGATTGATTAGTAAACATTCGACTTATGATGTTGGAAAGTGAAATGTATGCTCTTGAATGTTTATTCACACGGCCCTAACGTACATATACAGTGTGTTCTCGATAAACAAAAGGGATAAGGCCAGAAAAAACTTTCATAATTCGAAATTTTGTATATCGGAACTATTTTCCCCATTGAAATATACATAGAAAGGGGGGGATGCATCCCAGGACCCCCTCGGACCCCCTACCTAAATTTTACCTCTCCTATTTTGAAGTAAGTAATACCCGTAGACGTAAGTAATACCTGTAGATGTAGAGGACGAGGTGGCCATTTTCTTGTACACCTCCTTTTTCTTGGTCACAGTCCCAACGGTGGAAACTGCAAGGTCTAAAGCATGCCCAATCTCCGAGACTCCCTCCCCCTCCTTGTGGCATCTTATAATTTTCAATTTCCTCCCCAAAATTTGAGTACGGTGCTGCTGCTTCTTTGCAGCGGGCTCCCCCCATGCTGGAGATGAAGCAGGGCACTTGGGAGGCATGTCTAAACAGTACGAAAAGATGCAGAGCTGTGAAAATATCCTCACGTACACTGAAGCTACGATCGCCATCAAAACATGGACATTAATCAGGACAATTCGCACCCAAGACGATTCCCTGTCATTCTATAAATATATTTAATATTAATTGATTAATACTATAAGAACTAATTTCATGGGGAACTATCCACAGCATTGGCTTTGGATATTATTTACAAATTGCACTTGCAGTCAATAATTAACTTGCTTCTGCCTCACTGTAGTCGACTTTGAATTATAATCTGACATCTGCCATTGCTGTCTTCAATTTGGATGCAGTCGGCTGAGATTGATTGATTACCTGAGAATGTAGACGTCACATGAAGATTATTCGTATAATTTTAGAGTATGTCGATCATTCACTTGAGGTTATTAGGTAATTATATAAATGCCAATGTCTCATATGCAGCCGTATGTTAAACGATGAAGTGAAACATTGTATGTCACCTGATTCACGTTTCAATATATTTATATTTTTTTCCGTTAATACTAACTATCTGATGCCATATTTTACATTTATTATAAAAAAAATAAACCACCATCAATGTGCCTGCCCTCCTCTCTTTCTATTTCTCCCATCTTTCCTGTCACTTCTTATTGCTCTTCTTTCCATTATAGGTGGCTTTACATTGAGTGACAAGCCAAATGGTTTCCTGTAAGCCAAGAAACCATTTACAACGCTGGGTGGTAACCATATAACCAAACCATACGTGCTCCCTACGTGTCAACAAGTGGGTTGGTGAAGGGTCAGTGCCCCTCCCTGTAAAACAAATAACTCAGAGCCAAATGGCCACCCCTTATGGGATTATGGGGTCTGGCAATAGATAGACCTTTATAACCCATAGTAACTCGAAAAATAATATACTTGCTAAATAAACTGATACGGTATGTAAATAAATAACGGGGAATCATCCTGACGGCGAATTGTCCCAAAACCGTGGACTCAACTGAGATGCGTGCGAAAAACCGTTTACCAGAGAAGGATTAGTTCATTTCCTCGACGCAAGCAAGCGGCCATGACAAATTTTTCGTATTTCCTTTCGTATCGCTATTTGTATCATCGAGACATACTTTCGTATAGTGAAATTTGTCCTACATTCATCGCTTTTGTATTATCAAAAATTTGTACTTCGGGTTTTCGTTTATCAAGGACTCACTGTAATGTGTTTTTTTGCTTATTGTGTAAAACAAACACCAACGAATAGGAATATATGGGTTTTGTGGCAAAATAAATACTGTTTGGGTGGTGAAAATAAGCTGAGAATACACATTTTTGGAGTGAGCGGTGTGGGGGGGGGGGAGAATAGCTGGCGAGTCATGTCCCACAAAACTTATTAACTTACCCGCACACGAAAGGGTTAAGATTTTGAAATTTTTATTACATAATCTTATTCAGCATCAATCATGCTTTATTGTTTTTTTTTTTTTTTTAATGAAGTTTGTCTATAATAACAAGAGAGTTATTCTTGGCTGAAGCTGAATATTTTGTAGCAAATATTAACTGCAATTTCATGAGTTTTTTTCTAAACACCGTACTCTATGTTGCAATAGTAAGTTTTCCAAATTCTGATAACATTCCAATATTCAGCATGTCATTAGTTTTATTTTGGTGTTTGAATGAAGTCTCTAGCTTTAATAACAAGAGAGTTTTACTTGGTTAAAGCTGTGCAAACTTTAATTGCAATTTCTGACGTTTTTAAAAAATGGCGCTTACCACAATTCCTCCTGCACGGCCTCACTTTTTCAGCTATTTCATCACAAGAGCCACACCTGAGAGGTATGTAGACAGAGGGGTGCCACAAAAAATGCTAAATTGAATACTACCTACCATTAGTGTTGAGTTCCTAATGTACTTATTAAACAAAGGAGCTACAGCAGTTCACTTTCAACCAGTCGCTCAATCTTGAAACAATACACTTAATAAGCAATCTACATGAAGCACGTCAGCATGGCAAATAATACTTTATAATATGGGATATCATAACAGAAGAATGATAGGAAAGCATAAGCTGTGACCATTTCTACACACACATAAATGGTACACATGTACATGTCAGTGGTACTGTAATAACAAGTTTTTGCATAACCAAGAAAGCTGTTTTTCCTCCATTAAGAGGTTACGGAGGTGCCTAAGGAAAAGCAGCTTCAGTTGCACTACCTGCGACACAAAAATATAAAAGTAAAGAGGGGACCACCTGACACTCGTCTACTAGGATAAGGAGAGAGGTGCTACAGTAATTTAAAATATATTACCCCGTCATGAAAATAACTTATATTTAGTGACAATCTGCTGGAACCAAGATTTTCCTTGCCATCTGGTACATTATTGTATTACCCTGACTCAACACTGCCACTTTTTTTTTTTTTTTTAAATGCAAGAAGAACAAACCAAAGGCCAGGAGCCTGCAAACCATTTCTTCCAAGAAAAAATAACAAAATAAAAAAGAGAACCAAATTCAAGATCCGTTCATTTTGAGATGCCTGGACACACTGCATTTGAAAGACTGGAGATCAAAGGAAGTAGGAAATACAGACAGAGGGAGACAGTTCCAGAGTTAACCTGTTGCATAAAAAAAGGACTGGAAGTAATGGATAACTCCTGCATTAAAGAGCTGGACAGAAAAGGGATGAGAGTTTGTTGCTAAGCGGGTGCTGCGCGCCTGTCGTAGAGGTGGAGGGATGCAAGCAGACAGTTCAGAGGAGCAGTGACCATTGAAGCAATGATAGAAAAGAGATAAAGATGCAACACTGTGGCGAAAAGACAGAGGTTGAAGGGAGCCAGTATGAGGAGGAGAGTTAGTAAGACAAAAAGCCTTTTACTTCACCCTATTGAGAAGAGCTGTATGTGGGGAGCCTCTCCACACGAGAGTTGTACTCTACACAAGGGCAAATAAGACCCGTGTATAAAGTCAACAACTGTGCAGGGGTAAAGAAGGTACAGAGTCGCCTTAGCACCCCTACTCTCTTGGAAGCAGTTTTACAAGAGATGTGAGAAGGAGGTTGTAGCACGGGCTGAACAGGGAGGTACTCCCACGGGGAATGGGAATGCTGGTGATAGGGAAAGCTGGAGCTCCTGTTTCACTAGCTATCTAACCAACCCCCTTTGCTAACCTTTTCAGTGTGACAGTAACATGGAGAGTAGACCAGCATACACTCCCAAACATTTCCTCTAATTATCGTATGCACTACACCACATGCACTTTACATTTCACACAACGTATCCCACTACGTTACAGGGGTTGGCGGCGCCAGCAAGGGCATGCGGCCAGAAAACTTTGCCCCCATTACCTAGTGGCGGCCATTTGGGGGAAGGCGTGACGGGGGTTCCGCCGGTAAAGATCATGGGTCCGGGGCGAGATGGGGCTCGAACCAGTGCTAGAGGGTACAGGGCATTGTGGTTTCCAGGTTGCAGCTTCCGCCCAATGGAGAGGGGCCCGAACCTGGGAGTAGTGCCCCAGGAGGCTGCCCTAGCAGTGGGTGTATAATAGCAGGACAGTTGCAGTGCCAAGGCGTGCTTGGAAGGTGTCCCTGCAGCTGTCCTGGCGGGGTGCCCCGAGGCCACTACCACAGCCACTGGTAAGCCGGTGGGCTAGGGGTCCCAGACCCATTGCCTGGACCTGGGACTGTGCAGTGAGTGAGGCGTAAGTCTACCCCTTTTAATAATACTGACTATGACTAAAAATAAGTTTCAAAGCAAGCCTGAGGACAGTAAATCCCCCATGGGGAAGCAGGTGGGTTCATGGAATGTGGAAAGTTTGAGGGCAAGAGCGGGAGAAGTCATTGAAGCATTCAGTGGGAGGTGGGTGGATGTGGCATGTTTGCAGGAAGTCCAGTACAGGGGTGGATCAGCCAGAGAGATTGTTCGGAAGGATTGTTATTATAAGTTGTTTTGTCAGGGGAGAACAGACGGATATGTGGGTGTTGGTGTGATGGTTGCGGAGAAATGGGTGGAATGTGTCATGTATGCAAGTAATAGATAGGATATTGGTGGTGAAAATTCTGGTTGGTGGAATGATAACTGCAAATATATCGGCATATGCTCCACAGGCAAGCTTGGATGAAGTAGAGAAAGATAGATTTTGGGATGACTTAATACGTGTAGTAGGTGCTATGCGGGACAATGAGATAGTGGTTTTGGGAGGGGATGGTCATGTAGGTGATGCAGCTCAAGGTTATGAAGAAGTACATGGGGGATGTGCGTATGGTATAAGGAATGCGGAAGGGAAAGGATGCTCGAGTTTGGGGAGGCAACAAACATCATTATGTGCAACACACATTTTAGGAAAAAAGAGTGAGGTTAATTAAGTATGAGTCTGGGGGAAATAGCAATCAGATAGATTTTTTCTGGTTAGGAGGGCTGATAGGAGGTTAATGAGGGATGTTAAAGTTATAGGAAGTAAGAAGTGTGTGCAGCAGCTCAAACTATTGATTTGTGATATGGTGCTTAAGGAATGAGTGATGAAAAACAGACTTATTTACCCAGAAGGAAAATATGAAAGCTGGAAAACCAAGTAGTAAGGGATGCCTTCTATAGTGAGATGAGGAGAGTTATGGCTGAACAGGGAGCCGTAGACAGAGGCGTTAATGAACAGCATAATGCCCTTAAGACCAAACTCTTGAGAGTTATTGCTGTAATATGCGGTTGGACTAGAGGCCCACCAAGACATAACGTAACTTGGTGGTGGGATGAGGGTGTAGAAGCTGCAGTTAGGGTGAAAAGAAGGCTTTTCCGGGAATGGAAGAAGGGTAGTAACAAGGAGGAATACTTGGCTGCAGGGCGTGGGGCTTGAAGAGAGGTACACAGGGTGAAGTCTGAGTCACAGAGACTTTTACTTGATAACCTAAATCATGGGGAAAGGAAAATATGATACTTAAGGTGGCAAATCAGATGAAGAGAGAT
Organism: Coenobita brevimanus; assembly: GCF_032717465.1. Lineage (NCBI taxonomy): Eukaryota > Metazoa > Arthropoda > Malacostraca > Decapoda > Coenobitidae > Coenobita > Coenobita brevimanus. The sequence goes on along the minus strand of NC_137052.1, from coordinate 4,263,846 downwards.
AATCGGGATATTATTGGTGAGCAGTGTGTGAAGAATGATGATGAAAGAGTAGCGGTGAACAATTGGGATATTGAAGATGCATGGAGAAAGCATTATAACCAGTTGCTGAATGAGGAGTCTGACTGGGACAGGGAAGGTTTGGAGACAGCAGATCCAGTGTCTAGCCCTTGGCCATTGATTGATGCTGCTACTGTGAGTGAGGCAATAGGCAGGATGCAGGTGGGGAAGGCAGCAGTTGTGTCAGGGTTGGCTGCCAAAATGTTGAAGGCCTCAGGATTATTTATGAGTGTGTTGTCCCAGATGATTGGCTGAAGAGTGTAATTGTAAATTGTATAGAGGGAAGGGTGATGCCCTGGAAAGAGGAAATTATAGAGGTATAAAGCTCTTAGACCTGATAATGAAGGTAATAGAGAGAGTTCTAGAAGGTATGATTAGATAAAGAGTGAATATTGAAGAGATGTAGCTTGGGTTTATGCCAGGAAAGGGGACTGCTGATGCCATGTTCATTGTTTGACAGCTTCAGGAAAAATATGTTGGGAAGAGAAGGGATCTGTATTTTGTTTTTGTTGATTTGGAAAAGGCCTTTGACAGAGTCCCTAGAGAGGTGGTGAAGTGGGCAACGAAAAAGCTTGGGTTGGAGGAGTGGCTGTTTAGGGTGGTTATGGCCATGTATGTGGGTGCTTGCACCCAGGTAAGAGTGAATGGAGATTTGGAGATTTGAGTGATGAGTTTTCCATGAATGTTGGTGTGCATCAGGAGTCAGTTTTGAGCCCACTGTTGTTTATCATGGTACTTGAAGCCCTCTCAAGGGACTTCAGAAACGGACTCCCATGGGATGATGTATGCTGATGATTTGGTGTTGATTGCAGAGAACGAAAGGGAGGTGGATGAAAGATTTAAGAAGCGGATAGATGGTACGGGGCATAAGGGCTTAAGGGTAAATGCAGATAAAACAAAAGTGATGATATCTAGGGTTGGTGGCGGTACTGTCAAAGACGAGGGAGAGTGGCCAAGTGCAGTTTGCCACAAGAGCGTGGGAAGTAATTCCATCTTATGTAGTGTTTGTGATAAATGGGTGCACAAGAGATGTAGTGGTATCAGAGGTAGACTGCGAGATAATGCTGATTTTATGTGTTCGTCGAATCGGGGAGAGCAGGTGGAGATTGTCAGGCAAGAAAGGATTGAACTTGCTGGTGAGTCTCTTGAATGTGTGGAAGAGTTATGTTATTTGGGAGACATGTTGTGTTCTGGAGGTGGTGCTGGAGCTAGCTCTGTTGCTAGGGTGGGAAATGGTTGGAAGAAATTCAGGGAGCTGTTACCTCTCCTGACATTGAGAGGACTCTCCCTAAATGCTAAGGGGTCTTTGTATGCAGCATGTGTTAGGAGTGTAATGCTGTATGGTAGTGAAACCTGGGCAGTAAAGGAGGAGGATATTCACAGGCTCTGACGTACAGAAATTACAATGATTAGGTGGATGTGCAGTGCGTCCCTGCATGCAAGGTCGGGGGGGTTGGGTTTATGATGGAAGAGTTGAGAGGTAGGATGGGACTGGAGTGTATTGGTGCTGTGATGAGGAGAGGTAGATTGAGATAGTTGGGGCAAGTGGAGAGGATGGGGGACGATAATTGGGTGCAGAGGGTGAGAAGTGTTAATATTGGGGGTGGGGATGTGAGGGGTAGACCGAGAAAGACTTGGGACGAGGTCATTAAGTGTGACCTCAGGGTTAGGGGGCTGAACAGGGAGGCTGCAATAGATCATGCAGCATGGACAGTCACCAACAGGTGACCAAGGCCGACGAATGTAAGCATGTTGGAGCCGTCAAAAATGAAAACAAAACGAAAACGTAATATGATCTTTCCAAGATAAATCCCGAGAGAATGAAACCTCAAGCATGTTTATCTGTGGATTGCGAGCCACAGCTCAGGCTGGGAAGCGTTGTTTTGTGAACCATAGCTCAGGCTGGGAAGTGTTGTTTTGTGAGCCACAGCTCAGGCTGTGCTAACCTTCCAGTGGTCATGCATCACCGCTAACTACCCAACTCCTGTGGAAACTTACACATGGCGCTAAGCAAAGACGGAGAGAGGGAGATTTTTTTTTTTTTTTTTTTTCACCAGAGGATGCCCTGAATGTATATCTTCAAGTTTATAATCAACAAAAACTAAAAAAAAAAAAAAAAAAAAAAAATCACTACTCCCCTACACTAACTTACGCACGGTGCTACGCAAAGACAGAGAGAGAGAGATTTTTTTACTTTCACCAGATGATGCCCTGGATTTTTATCTTCAAGTTTATAATAAACAAAAACTATAATTTTTTCCCCTTTTTTTGGCGCTAAACAGGATGGGATAAAAAAAAGGTAACTGTGCAATCCACAAGTTAAGGATGATGCAGGACTGAGCTGGATATTATCAAACATTAGCGGGTGCTCCTGTGGATGATTTTGTTGGCCTGAAAGGTGTATGAACTCAATCTTTGATGCATGAAAAACAACAAGATTACTTTTACCCCAGTCAGAGATATGAGCCAAGTCAGACATTAGGTGTGCCACTGCGCCATCCTTTATTTGTTGAGGTAAATGCTGAGATAGACGTTGCAGGAACTGAATGGAAAGGTGAAAGGTGGAATCATCAGTGTATGAGTGGATGGGATTAGATGTACTGCTTAGGTCATTGATGAATAAAAGGAAGAGAGCTGGTGATAGGACAGAGCCCTGAGGAACATCATTATTGATAGATCTATGAGAAGAACTGTGGCCATCTACAAAAGCAGCTATAGAACGGCCAAAGAGGAAGCTATAGATGAAGGCACAGATAGAAGGATGAAAACCGTAAGAAGGCAGTTTGGAAATTAAAGATTTAGGCCAGACTCGATCGAAAGCCTTTGAGATGGCAAAGTTTTCGCCAAAGGAAGGATGACCAAGAGTCTGAATGGTAGGTGAGAAGATCACCAATGGAATGTCCCTGATGGAACCCATACTGACGATCAGAAAGATGGTTGTGATAGGACAGATGCTTTAAAACTTTTCTGTTAAGAACATACTCGAAAACTTTTGAGATACATGATGTTAAAGCACCTGGGCGATAGTTAGAGGGTTGTGAATGGTCACCCTTCTTTGGGACTGGCTGAATGAGAGCAAACTTCCACCAAGAAGAAAGGGTACAAGTTGACAGACAAAGGTGAAAGAGTTTACCTACACAGGGTGTAAGCACAGAAGCACAGTTCTTGAGAACAACAGGAGGGACCCCATCAGGCCCATATGCCTTGTTAGTATTGAGGCAAGTGATGAAAGAAAATACATCAGTTGACGACATTTTAATGTCAGTCATGAGGAAGTCAGAGGGGGGAAGTGATGGAGGAATGGCACCAGAATCATCTAAAGTGAAACTGGAGGAGAAAATCTGAACGAAGAGATCTGCTTTATCAGTAGAAAATATAGCTACAGAGCCATCACAGTAGAAAAGAGCAGGGAAGAATGATAGGTAAAGTTGTTAGAAAGGTTTTTGGCAAAGGTACCAGAAGAAGCGGGAAGAATTCGAGTTGGAGAGTTGAGAGCATTTAGCACAGATGAAATTATTTTTAGCAGAGCAAAGAACAGACTTAGCATGATTCCAGACAGAAACATAAAGATGTGATTCACGGGTGGGTTGGCTCCAGTACCTTTTATGGGCCTTCCCCATGTTGTGGACAGCATTAGAACAAGCGTGATTAAACCAAGGCTTTTTTGCAAAAGTCAAAGGATATGAGAAAGGAATGTATGCTTCCATGTCTGGGAGAATTACCTCCGTAATGCACATGACACACACAGATGGCTCCCGGCCATGGAAGCAATAATCATTCCAGGGAAAATCAAAGAAGTACTGCCTGAGGACCTCCCAATCAGCAGCTCCAAAGTGCCACAACCAACATTTCATTGGAGGGTCCACAGGCCGTACTGGAACAACAGGACAGGTTAAGGTAATAAGGTTGTGATCGGAGGAGCCCAATGGAGAAGAAAGATTAACAGTGTAAGCAGAAGGATTAGTTGTAAGAAAGAGGACATGGAGCTCTCTCAAAGGCAGTCAGGAATATGGGTAGGGTGCTGTACAAGTTGCACTAGGTCATTATGGATAGAAAAGATGTAGGCTTGTTTACCAGGTGGATCAGTGAGAGGAGAGGAAAGCCAAAGGTGGTGGTGAACACTGAAATCCACTAGAATGGAGCTTTCAGAGAAAGGAAAAACGGATAGGATGTGTTCCATCGCAGAAGTCAGATAGTCAAAGAATTTTTCATAGTCAGCAGAATTAGGGGATAAGTAAACAGCACTGATATATTTAGTCAGTGAATGAGAGGAAAGCCAAAGCCAGAGAGTAGAGAATTCAAACGAATCAAGTTCAGGAACATGAGAAAAAGATAAGTCGTTGCGTACATATACACAACAGCCACCTTTGGCTTTGAAATGAGTATAAAAAAAGTAGGATACAGAAAAGGGTTTGCTATCAGTTGCCTCAGACAACTGAGTCTCAGTTAAGACGAGAAGGTGAGATTTAGAGGAGGAGAGGTGGTGCTCAACAGAGGGAAAGTTAGAGGAATGGCCACGAATGATGAAGAAATGAAGAAAAAGTGAGTCAGACAGTGGTTCCATGCAGCACATTGTGTCGTCACCGGGAGAGGGTGTCTTACTAAATACCAGCAATGCTTAGATCTGAGTAAGAGAAACATGCCATTTTCCCAACAGCAGTGGGCCTTTAAAAGTACAAAGAGTGATTGATAAATTCGTGGCCTACGATACAAATTCAACTCTTTGAATGATTATGCAGGAAGTTTGAAATTCATACCTGTTGTATTTTTTCTGTTCCAAATAACTGAAATTGAAGAGTCAGCAATTTATGAGAAAATGGACAATATCGACCACCGTGCAGAATCCACTACCTTGGTATCAAGGGCTTATCACCCAAGGAGATCCATGAGGACATGGTGGTGACACTAAAGGAGGATGCCCCTTCCTACAGCATGGTTAAGAAATGGACTGCTGAACCTAAATGAAGCAGGAAAAGCTTGGAAGATGACCCTCGTCCAGGAAACCTGTCACTATCACCACACTGGAAACCATTGACAAAATCCAGGACGTGGTCTTGGCAGATCGACAAATAACAGAGCATTTACAATGCCATGGAGCTGGGTATCTCCCAGAAACGTGTCCATGCAGTTATTTGCAATGAACTGCAAATAAGAAAGATATCACCTTGCAGGGTCCCAAAGCTCCTTAGGCCTGATCAGAAGCAGATGTGGCGCAACATGTCAATGGACAATATTGCTATTTTTTAGGCAAATCCCGAGAGATTTCTCAAGCAATTCGTGACCGTGGATGAGACTTGGGTGAACCACTTCCAACCAGAGATGAAAAAACAGTCAAAACAGTGGAAACATGCAGGATCTCTGGCTCACAAAAGGCCAAGTCGGTGATGTCTGCAGGGAAGGTGATGGCCTCCATTTTTAGGGATGCAGAAGGAGTGCTGGTGATGAATTACCTGGAAGAGGGTCACACTGTCACCAGGGTCTACTATGATGATCTCTTGAAGCAGCTAAAGGAGAAAATTGGTGCTCTTCCACCAAGACAATGCTCCAGGTTGCAAGTCTGCAGTGGCCATTGCTGCAATCTATAAATGTGGATTCCAGCCTGTTGAACACCTGCCCTATTCACCTGATTTGGCACACTCAGACTACTGTACAACCTGTTCCCTAAGATGAAAATGGAGCTCAGCAATTGCCATTTTGCCACTGATAATGACATCATTGAAGCTATACAGTGACCACTTCTTGGAGGCCCAAGATGCTAACTTCAACAAAGAAGGGATCTGTATGCTTCATGACCGCTGGACTAAGTGTATAAATTTGCATGGGGACTATGTTGAAAAATGACTGTGTTAAGTTGTCTAAAATTAAATCTTTGTGCCTCAGGCCACGAACTTATCAATCACCCCTTGTATTACAAAACATTACTTTTTAGCATGGTCTTATGCACAGGTGCAATAAACATAATAAGGAACATATGATGATGCTCCTGTTATTTAACACATGGCATCTGGGTGTCATGTAAACATGACGACCCAGGGACATCCAGGTGGCACACATACATGATCTAATGTTTTGCAGCACAGTTTAAATATTCCACGGGTTATTTCCACGACACGCAGCACTGACAATCCTCTGGCACGCATTTGAGTCACGCTCCAGTTACCTGCGTACCTCCGTAATGGATAGACCTATGCTAAATGTTTTCCCTGTGTCCGGATCCTTGGCTGAGTGCCTGCAGCCGCTGACTTCAACACCAATGTAGTCCAAAGGCCAGAAAAGAAAAGGCCTTAGTGATAGTTCGATAGGGGGAGAACTCAAGGTGACATTATTGCCAATTGTGAGAGGAGAAAGTGACTCTTCCTCTGAGGAACGCAACTTCGCCATGATGAGTGTTGATATTTATGTGTCGGATAAGGAGGGTGGATCACGTGAGTCTTCCACTGTGTACCAATCGTTTCCCCCTGAACATTCACCTGCTATTTCCGATGATGGGAATGGTTCAGAGAATATTGACGATCTTGATAAGTGCGGTATTGGCAGGGATAAGGAGATGGAAGAGGAGATAGGGACTGGAGAAAGGGAGAAGGCGGAGGAAGGAGAGAGGAGGAAGTGCCAATGGGCAAACCTAACACCAGTGCTCTGTGTAAACTGTATTTATGTGAATAATGGAAGCAGAAAGTCCATTTCATGATGAATCCAGTGCCTTATTTCTTATTGAAAGCTTCTGTGGGTACATATTTGTTATGATGAAAAAGTACAAATCACAGGAAAAATTTTTTGTTATAGTGCAAAATATAGTGGATTATGTATAGTATGTGGATAACTATTGTGTTCACAATATTATTTTTTAGGTTTTATGTTGTAGCAGTAGTAGTAGTAGTAGTAGTTCTAGTGGTAGTAGTAGATGTAGTAGCAGTAGCAGTAGCAGGAGTAGTAGTAGTAGTAGTAGTGGTGGTAGTGGTAGTAGTAGCTGTAGAGTAGTAGCAGTAGTAGTAGTGGAGGTAGTAGTAGCTGTAGAACACCAGTAGTAGTAGTAGTAGTAGTAGTAGTAGTAATAGTAGTAGAATGCCCAGACTTCTAATGGCAAAGTGGCGCTAGAATCGAGCAACAATGCAAGCCAAACATACATCTCCATGTGTGTGTGTGTGTGTGTGTGTGTGTATTTACCTATTTGTATTTACCTATTTGTAGTATACAGGAATTGAGCAATGCTCGTGTTGTCCTGTCTCCATATCCACATTTATCAAGTCTACCTTTACACACATGAATGTTTTTCTCATGCACCACCTCTTTGTCTAAGTCGTTTCAAATACTTAAGAATATACCTAATTGTTTTATACACGGAATGTACTATGCTCGTGGGTTTCCGTCGCTGTTTCTCAATAAGTCGAATTTAACTTTAAACTCGTTTAAGTTTTTAGACTGGATGATCTCTTTGTCCAGGCTATTCCATAAGTCTATACTTCTGTAAGGAAAGCTATATTTCTTGATATCTTTCAGCAGCTTGACTTTTTCAATTTCATTCCATGTCCTCTTGTTGCTCTCTTATCCCATACAAACAGATCTTTTTTGTCAATTTTATCTACTCCCACCATGGTCCTGAACACCGCAATCATGTCTCCCCTCCTTCTCCTTTCCTCTAACGAAGGCAAATCCAGTTTTTCCAGCCTCTCTCTGTATGACAGGTCTGTCAGACTGGGGACCAACTTGGTTGCTGTTCTTTGTATTCTCTCAATCTTGTTTATATCTTTCTTTTTGTGTGGGGACCACACTACCGCTGCATATTCTAACCTGGGGCGGATCATGGCCACTATCAATTTTTTCATCATTTCCTCATCCATATAATGAAATGCTACTCTTATGTTAGTCAAGAGCTTATAAGTCTCTCCAACTATCTTGTTAATGTGCTTTTCTGGTGACAAACTATCTTGGACCAGCACTCCCAAATCTTTCTCTTCTCTCCTTTTTGTGATTAATTCATTACCCAAAAAATAATTCAGTGATGGTCTCCTGGTACTTTTACCCATTTCCAATATTTTACATTTCTTTACATTAAATTTCATTTCCCACGTCCGGCTCCAATTGTGTATCCTATCCAAATCCTCCTGCAGTATTTTACAATCCTCCTCAACCTCTATCTTCCTCAAGATCTTTACATCATCAGCAAACAGACTCACATAACTGTTCACTCCATCTACCATATCATTTACGTAAATCAGGAACATTACTGGCGCCAACACTGAGCCTTGAGGGACTCCACTTGTTACTTCCCTCCATCCAGACATCTTTTCCTTTATTACTGTCCTCATTTGTCTGTCTCTCAAAAAGTCTCTCATCCATTCCAGAAGTTTCCCCTTTAGTCCTCCTATATATTCTAGTTTCCACATTAGTCTCTTATGAGGTACCTTGTCAAAGGCCTTCTCTAAGTCTAAGTACACACAATCCACCCAACCATCTCTCTCCTGTACCACGTCAATCGCTCTTGAGTAAAAGCTCAACAAGTTTGAAACACATGACCTTCCACTTCTGAATCCAAACTGACATTCAGCCAAAATATTCATCTCTTCCAGATATTTTATCCATCTGTCTTTCAGGATTCTCTCACACAATTTTGCAACCATGCTGGTTAGAGACACTGGTCTATAATTCAGGGGTTCTTCCCTGTTTCCTCCCTTGTAAATTGGTACCACATTTGCCCTCTTCCATTCTTTTGGCACTTTCCCCTCTTCCAGTGAGCATACAATTAAGCTGTGAATTTTATCCGCCAGTTGTTCTCTGCATTCCTTCAGTACCCAATTAGAAATTCCATCAGGTCCTGGGGCTTTCCTTACATCTTGAGTTTCCAGTAATTTATACACTTCCTGCACCTCCACTTTTATATCTTTCATCACCGGAACATTTCTAATCACTCCCTCCCCTTCCACAAGCTCCTTTTCTTTAGTGAAAACTGACTGGAAACGTTTGTTCATTATTTCTGCTTGCATTGCCGCATCCTTAAAGACCTCTCCATCTACTTTCAGCTTGGTGATTCCTTCCTTTTGTTTCAGTTTGCCATTAACAAATCTATAAAACAGTTTGGGTTCATCCTTGCATTTGTCAATTATACCTTTTTCAAAATTCCTTTCTTCTTCCCTACAAATTCTTGTGTATTCGTTTCTTGTTCTTTTATATTCTTCCTTTGTTCTGTCGTTACCTCTCTTTCTCCAATTGTTCCACACCTTATCTCTCTCTTTTTTGGCTATCATACACCTTCTATTAAACCACTCCTTTTTCCTGTTTCCTTTCCCTCTTACTCTTGGTACAAATTTTTCCACTCCCAAATTATAGAGGTCTAGAAAGATATCCCACTTCCTCTGTATCTCTCTTGTTTCTCTGAATTTTCTCCAATCCGCATTTTCAAAAAAGTTTCTCAATCCTGTAAAATTTGCTTTGCCAAAGTTGTATCTTCCCTGTCTATGAAGCTCGTCTCTTGGCTCAACGTTTCCTATTAACATCTGGAACTCAATGACCACGTGATCACTTTTTCCCAAAGGACAGAGATATTCCAATGATTCTATTACATCGGGTTCTTTGGTGAACAGTAAATCTAGCCTTGCTGGTGTGTCCTCACCTCGAAACCGTGTCTCTTCTTTGACCCACTGCGTCATCACATTATTCATTATTATATTTAATAACATAGTACCCCACGAATCCTCGCCGCCTCCCGAGTACCATTCCTCCCAGTTCACCTCTTTACAATTAAAGTCACCCACCAAAATTATATTATTGCTTTTCTCAATTATTTTTTGCAAGTAGCTAGCCATATCTGACAACATCTCATGGTATTCGTCATCCTTCCATGCTCTCGTCTTTGGGAAACATACACTACCGCCATATCTCTCTTAACATTCTCTCCAGTTTCTAATTTCATATATATCACTTCAGCCCTGCCTTCTCCCATTTCCACAGTATCTACATTTATGTTGTTCTTCACTGCTATCATCACTCCTCCTCCCTTTTTTTCTTTCCTGTCTTTTCTCCACAGTTTGTATTTACCATCTCCCAAATGAACATCAATATCTTCTCTTAATTTGGTCTCTACAAGGCACATGACATCAGGTTCATGTTCTCTCAAGAAATCATTAATTTCGATCCTTGTCGATATGAAACCATCAACATTAGTATATATCACCTTCAAATTATTTTTGACGTTTTTAATACCCTCTTCTCTCCTACTCTCTGTCCGTACCACTTCCTCAACTTCTGATCTTTCACAACCATCCCCCTTAGTTTCCTTCACTTCTATTTCCTTAAATACCATTTCCTTACTTTCATATCCAATACTCTCTATTAAACAGTATTACGTTCTTCCTCTGTCCTCTTATCATTTTTTCCTTTACTTCTTCCTTTAATGATTTTAAAACTTCTCTTTCTTCTTCATTCAGATCTTTTCTTATTATAATATTTTCCATCCCTGCCTCTTTGCTTAATTTCCAGGTCACTTTAAGTATCTCATTTATTACACTTTCTGATGTAAACTTGACTCTCATTGGTCTTGTTTCCCCTTTCTTATAAGGCCCTATCCTCCTTACTTCCTCAATTTCTTTTACCCACTTGTCTCCTTCGGGGTCAATCTTGCCTAATATTCCTCTCACCATGTTCGTGTCTTTCTCGAGTCTTGCGAACCTAACCTTTTCTTCCTCTTCCCTGTTTCCAAATACTACCACACATCTGTTCCTTTCTACAGTTTCTCTCACTATTTTCTCTTTTTTCTTCAGTATTTTCACTACATTTTCTTCCATTTTTTTCTTGTTCATTTCCCTTTCTTCCTGGATGATCTCTCTTAAGCTGACCACTTCTTTCTGTGTGTGTGTGTGTGTGTGTGTGTGTGTGTGTGTGTGTGTGTGTGTGTGTGTGTGTGTGTGTGTGTGTGTGTGTGTGTGTGTGTGTGTGTGTGTGTGTGCATGCATGTGCGTGTGCATGTGTGTGTGTGTGTGTGTGTATTTACCTATTTGTAGTATACAGGAATTGAGCAATGCTCGTGTTGTACTGTCTCCATATCCACATTTATCAAGTCTACCTTTACACACATGAATGTTTTTCTCATGCACCACCTCTTTGTCTAAGTCGTTCCAAATATTTAAGTATTTACCTAATATACCTAATTGTGATATACACGGAATGTACTATGTTCGTGGGTTTCTGTCGCTGTTTCTCAATAAGTCGAATTTAGCTTTAAAATCATTTAAGTTTTTAGCCTGGACGATCTCTTTGTCCAGGCTATTCCATAAGTCTATACTTCTGTAAGGAAAGCTATATTTCTTGATATCCTTCATGCAGCTTGACTTTTTCAATTTCATTCCATGTCCTCTTGTTGCTCTCTTATCCCATACAAACAGATCTTCTTTTATCAACTCCCACCATGGTCCTGAACACCGCAATCATGTCTCCCCTCTTTCTCCTTTCCTCTAACAAAGGCAAATCCAGTTTTTCCAGCCTCTCTCTGTATGACAGGTCAGTCAGACTGGGGACCATCTTGGTTGCTGTTTTTTGTATTCTCTCAATCTTGTTTATATCTTTCTTTTTGTGTGGGGACCACACTACCGCTGCATATTCTAACCTGGGGCGGATCATGGCCACTATCAATTTTTTCATCATTTCCTCATCCATATAATGAAATGCTACTCTTATGTTAGTCAAGAGTTTATAGGTCTCTCCAGCTATCTTGTTAATGTGCTTTTCTGGTGACAAACTATCTTGGACCAGCACTCCCAAATCTTTCTCTTCTCTCCTTTTTGTGATTAATTCATTACCCAAAAAATAATTCAGTGATGGTCTCCTGGTACTTTTACCCATTTCCAATATTTTACATTTCTTTACATTAAATTTCATTTCCCACGTCCGGCTCCAATTGTGTATCCTATCCAAATCCTCCTGCAGTATTTTACAATCCTCCTCAACCTCTATCTTCCTCAAGATCTTTACATCATCAGCAGACTTGCATAACTGTTCACTCCATCTACCATATCATTTACGTAAATCAGGAACATTACTGGCGCCAACACTGAGCCTTGAGGGACTCCACTAGTTACTTCCCTCCATCCAGACATCTTTTCCTTTATTACTGTCCTCATTTGTCTGTCTCTCAAAAAGTCTCTCATCCATTCCAGAAGTTTCCCCTTTAGTCCTCCTATATATTCTAGTTTCCACATTAATCTCTTATGAGATACCTTGTCAAAGGCCTTCTCTAAGTCTACGTACACACAATTCACCCAACCATCTCTCTCCTGTACCACATCAATCGCTCTTGAGTAAAAGCTCAACAAGTTAGAAACACATGACCTTCCACTTCTGAATCCAAACTGACATTCAGCCAAAATATTCATCTCTTCCAGGTATTTTATCCATCTGTCTTTCAGGATTTTCTCACACAATTTTGCGACCATGATGGTTAGAGACACTGGTCTATAATTCAGGGGTTCTTCCCTGTTTCCGCCCTTGTAAATTGGTACCACATATGTCCTCTTCCATTCTTTTGGCACTTTCCCCTCTTCCAGTGAACATACGATTAAGCTGTGAATTTTATCCGCCAGTTGTTCTCTGCATTCCTTCAGTACCCAATTAGAAATTCCATCAGGTCCTGGGGCTTTCCTTACATCTTGAGTTTCCAGTAATTTATACACTTCCTGCACCTCCACTTTTATATCTTTCATCACCGGAACATTTCTAATCACTCCCTCCCCTTCCACAAGCTCCTTTTCTTTAGTGAAAACTGACTGGAAACGTTTGTTCATTATTTCTGCTTGCATTGCCGCATCCTTAAAGACCTCTCCTTCTACTTTCAGTTTGGTGATTCCTTCCTTTTGTTTCAGTCTGCCATTAACAAATCCATAAAACAGTTTGGGTTCATCCTTGCATTTGTCAATTATACCTTTTTCAAAATTCCTTTCTTCTTCTCTACGTATTCTTGTGTATTCATTTCTTGTTCTTTTATATTCTTCCTTTGTTCTGTTGTTACCTCTCTTTCTCCAATTGTTCCATGCCTTATCTCTCTCTTTTTTTGCTATCATACACCTTCTATTAAACCACTCCTTTTTCCTGTTTCCTTTTCCTCTTACTCTTGGTACAAATTTTTCCACTCCCAAATTATAGAGGTCTAGAAAGATATCCCACTTCCTCTGTATCTCTCTTGTTTCTCTGAATTTTCTCCAATCCGCATTTTCAAAAAAGTTTCTCAATCCCGTAAAATTTGCTTTCCCAAAGTTGTATCTTCCTTGTCTATGAAGCTCGTCTCTTGGCTCAACGTTTCCTATTAACATCTGGAACTCAATGACCACGTGATCACTTTTTCCCAAAGGACAGAGATATTTCAATGATTCTATTACATCGGGTTCTTTGGTGAACAGTAAATCTAACCTTGCTGGTGTGTCCTCACCTCGAAACCGTGTCTCTTCTTTGACCCATTGCGTCATCACATTATTCATTATTATATTTAATAACATAGTGCCCCACAAATCCTCGCCGCCTCCAGAGTACCATTCCTCCCAGTTCACCTCTTTACAATTAAAGTCACCCACCAAAATTATATTATTGCTTTTCTCAATTATTTTTTGCAAATGGCTAGCCATATCTGACAACATCTCATGGTATTCGTCATCCTTCCATGCTCTCGTCTTTGGGGGGACATACACTACCGCCATATCTCTCTTAACATTCTCTCCAATTTCTAATTTCATATATATCACTTCAGCCCTGCCTTCTCCCATTTCCACAGTATCTACATTTATGTTGTTCTTCACTGCTATCATCACTCCTCCTCCCTTTTTTTCCTTTCTGTCTTTTCTCCACAGTTTGTATTTACCATCTCCCAAATGAACATCAATATCTTCTCTTAATTTGGTCTCTACAAAGTACATGACATCAGGTTCATGTTCTCTCAAGAAATCGTTAATTTCGATCCTTGTCGATATGAAATCATTAACATTAGTATACAGTACATCACCTTCAAATTATTTTTGACGTTTTTAATACCCTCTTCTCTCCTACTCTCTGTCCGTACCACTTCCTCAACTTCTGATCTTTCACAACCATCCCCCTTAGTTTCCTTCACTTCTGTTTCCTTAAATACCATTTCCTTACTTTCATATCCAATACTCTCCAAAAAAAAGTATTACATTCTTCCTCTGTCCTCTTATCATTTTTTTCCTTTACTTCTTCCTTTAATGATTTTAAAACTTCTCTTTCTTCTTCATTCAGATCTTTTCTTATTATAATATTTTCCATCCCTGCCTCTTTGCTTAATTTCCAGGTCACTTTAAGTATCTCATTTATTACACTTTCTGATGTAACCTTGACTCTCATTGGTCTTGTTTCCCCTTTCTTATAAGGCCTTATTCTCCTTACTTCCTCAATTTCTTTTACCCACTTGTCTTCTTCGGGGTCAAGCTTGCCTAATATTCCTCTCACCAGGTTCGTGTCTCTCTCGAGTCTTACGAACCTAACCTTTTCTTCCTCTTCCCTGTTTCCAAATACTACCACACATCTGCTCCTTTCTACAGTTTCTCTCACTATTTTCTCTTTTTTCTTCAGTATTTTCACTACATTTTCTTCCATTTCTTTCTTGTTCATTTCCCTTTCTTCCTGGATGATCTCTCTTAAGCTGACCACTTCTTCCTGTTCTTCTTCTACATGTGCCCACTTTGCCTTATGTTCTTCTAATACATTACTCACCTTCTCCGTTTTATTAGTACTCTCTTCTAGTTTCCTCCTCAATTCAACATTTTCCCGCTTCAAATTCCTAATCTCTTCATTCGCTGTTTCATTGGATTGGATCAGACTCTGTATGGTAGTATCCGTATTTTCAGACACATACTTTATCACTAGATTCTCTACTTTCTTTTCAAGTTCACTAATCCTCATAATTAATGTTTTAACCAGGTCCATGACATTGGTATTTGCATCAAATCCTTGAAATTCTAGTCCCTCATTGTTTACATTTTCGGCCATGTTTGATGTTGGTTAAATACCAAAACAGCTGTTACCGAAAAAAAACTACAAACATTCATGTACAGTCTAGCCAATAAATTTTTACATCTTTGGTAGTCTATTAACTTTCATTATTTTACATTTAAAACAAGACCTTAGGAGACAGGACAGACAAAATTCCTGAAACTACTTAAGGTTAGCAGCGATGGCTGGGACGTCTGCTCTCTCTGGCTGTGTGTGTGTGTGTGTGTGTGTGTGTGTGTGTGTGTGTGTTCTTACCTAATTGTTCTTACCTAATTGTATCTTTACAGGAATGAGTCAAGCTTGTACTGTCCCGTGTCTTAAACCATATTTATCGTACATATCCTTAAATTTGTTTTGGCACACACTATTTCATTCGGTAGTGCATTCCATTGATCAATTGCTCTGTTTGGGAAACTGAATTTCCTTACGTCTTTATCACCTCTCTTCTTATGCAGTTTTTTCCAGTGTCCTCTTGCTGATGCTTCTCCATATGTTAAGTAATCATTTATGTCTATTTTCTCCTTTCCTGATATGCATTTATATAGCATTATCATGTCACCTCTTTTCCTTCTCTCCAGTAGTGTTGGTAGCTTCAGTTTATTTAGTCTTTCTTCGTAGCGTAGGTCCCTTAAGCTTGGTATCCATCTTGTCGCGGCCCTTTGAACTTTTTCAATCTTGTCTATATGCTTTTTAAGATGAGGACTCCAGACTACTGATGCATATTCCAGGGTTGGTCTAATGAATGATGTTATTATCCTTCTTAGCATGTCTTCATTTATGTATGTGAATGCTATTCTCATATTTGCAAGCAGTGTATACATGTTCCGTACCTTCTCACTGATGTGGTCAGCTGGAGATAGTCTGTTATTGATAATCACACCTAGGTCTTTGTCTCTTTCTGATGTGTATAGGGTTTTATTTCCTAACTTATAATCCCAATCAGGTCTTTTTCCACTTTTACCAAACTTGATTACATGACACTTGTCCACACTGAATTCCATTTGCCATGTACTACTCCATTCATGAAGTATATTTAATTCTTCTTGTAGCTCTTTACAAGAGTCTGTGTTAGTAATTCTCCTTTGTATTTTTGCATCATCTGCAAACATATTCAGATAGCTCTCATTTCCAGTGTTACTGTTTATATCATTTATATAAACTAAAAACATGATTGGTGCCAGCACTGAACCCTGTGGTACTCCACTAGTCACTTCTTTCCATGATGAGTAGTTTCCTCTTAGTACTGTCCTCATTTCTCTTTTTATGAGAAAGTCTTGCATCCAACAAAACAGTTTGCCTCAAATTCCTCCTTGATGGTACAGTTTCCATAAAAGTCTTTGGTGTGGTACTGTGTCAAAAGCTTTCTTGAAATCTAAATAGATACTGTCCACTCATCCTTCCCTTTCCTGTATTGTGTTTGTTACTCTGTCATAGTAGCTCAACAGATTAGTAACACATGATTTTCCTTTTCTGAAACCAAACTGTCTTTCTGTTATCATACTGTGTTCTTCTAGATGGTTTACCCAAGCTTTTCTTATAAGTTTTTTAATACCTTGCTTACAACACTGGTCAGTGATACTGGTCGGTAGTTGAGTGGATTTTGTCTATTTCCTTTCTTGAATAAGGGGACAATATTTGCTTTTTTCCAAATATCAGGTAGTTTACCTTGACTCAAGGATTTCTTGAAAATTAAAAATAATGGTTTACTTAACTCCTTTGCACATTCTCGTAATACCCAACATGAAATTTCATCAGGACCACTTGCTTTTCCTCTGTCTAATCTACTTAACTCCTCCTGTATTACTTTTTCTGCTATTTGTATATCTGGTAGTATGTGTGGACATGCGTGTTCCACATAGTCCCTCTCAAAATTTTTTTCTTCTGTAAAAACTAATTGGAAATTCTTATTTAGTGCTTCACAAACATCTTTCTCTTGTGTATAAGTGATTCCCTCGTCCGTAATGGATTGTATTATATCTTTTACTTTAGTTTTGCTTCTGATATAGCTGTAAAACAGCTTTGGTTGATCACTACTTTTATTTATTATATCCTCCTCAAACTGTTTTTGGGCTTCCCTCCTTATTCTTGTATAATCGTTTCTTGCCTGTTTGTAATTATTATACGCCCTTTCACTATTGTGTGTGTGTGTGTGTGTGTGTGTGTGTGTGTGTGTGTGTGTGTGTGTGTGTGTGTGTGTGTGTGTGTGTGTGTGTGTAGAAGGGGCTGGTGGAGGCATGGTGCTGTGGTGGCGAGGTGAGAAGGCATATGCAGCTATTGGTGAGCTAAGCCAGCCAGCCTCAAGGTCACTGCTATAGTAACTGCACTCACACCCGCACTCATGCCACATACCTACACAGAAATGGTGTTTATGATTAACTGCAGTCTTCTGGAAGTGTTATTATTAGGGTGGGCTAGTATAAGCCTTAGATGTGCCACCAAACATCAGTCACGCATATTGACATGGGCCAAAAAAACACCGAAAGTTGCCCTAATTCCCCATTCTCTCTCTCTGACTGCACACACACTTCATGAACAATCGGAGGCCATCAGCTTGCAGTCGAAGGTTGGTGAGTATTATGATGCAGTTTTTTATTTTGGGTTAAGTATTAGCTGATATACTGATGTTAAAAAAAGGTGATTTACTCTGAAATGCCCGGCAAGGAGATGGGTTGGTGGAATATATGCTAGACGCCACGGGTTAAGAAGTTAATACAAATTTTGCAGTTTCCTTAATACAGTACCTGTATTCACTAAAAAATGGCCATTTGAAATGGATGATTTAATACAAGCAACACCACACAATCTGGGAAACATTTATCTTGATAAAAGAGAAACTGAAGAAGAAATGAAAAGTTTAGATAAACGGAATGCAAACGTACCAGATGAAATATCCAATTGGGTGTTATGAGAATATGCAGAAGAATTAAGCGAGCCGAGGCAATTAACATTTCAAAGATCGCAAAATCAAGGCAAGTTACCACAGATGTGGAAAAAGGCTAACACAGTCCCATCCATCATCCAATCTCATGTTGCACCATAAGAAGCGTAGAAGCCCAGGGCTAGGCAAGTTGCTACTGACATTTAAGATGAGAGTGACCAGCCTCACTCATCCCTTTGTTGCATTATGTGAGCAATAAACTCCAACTATTCCTTACATATAAACCTACACAAGCTCAATCCGATTGGAGAACCTTAATTACCCACTAAACCTCCAGGTGCCATAATTTGGTTATATGGTTACCTCCAGTGCAGTAAATGGTTTCCTGGTGTACAGGAAACCATTTGGCTTGTCACTCAGTGTAGAGTCATCTACAGGCAGAGGGAAGAGGAAAAAATGAAGGAAAGAAATAAAAATGAGTGTAACATCAAAGGTAGACAGAAAGAGGAGGAAAGAATGAAGGAAAGAAAGACAGAAGAGGAAGGAAGGAAGAGAGGAAAGGGCAGACACCCAAAGCAGCAGTATGTCGAGTGAGCGGATTGTAAGTGCTCCCACCTACCACATACTGAACTGTAATCAATACAATCTTCAAGAGAAATTAAGTCACTGATGTACAGTGCAGTTGGATGAGGAGGAAATGGAAAATGTTAGTACATTTAAGTAGTTGGGTAGTGTGATGAGTAAGGATGGAAGTTTAGAGGGTGAAGTGCTTGAAACTGTACAACAAGGAAGAAAGGTTGCTGGTTCTTTGAAACAGTCATAAGAAATAGGGAAGTGATCATGGAAGTGAAAAAGTTATTGTATGACAGTGTTGTTATACCAACTCTAACAAATGGAAGTGAAGCTTGGACCTTGTTCGAGGGACACAAGTCAAGAGTGAGGGCATTGGAAATGGGTTATTTGAGAGGAGCATGTGGAGTTACGTGGAAAGACAGATTGACAAACAAGGAAGAGAAAGTGCAATGTGGTGTGTAAGTGAATGTGATAGGAAGCATTCCAACTGGAGTGCCGTTTGGAAATGTGGAGTGGATGGATAGCGAGAGACTGATGAGAAGTGTGTATGTGAGTGAGGTGGAGGGGGGCAGAAGGAGGGTGAGGCCAAGGATGAGATGGAGGGATGGAGTGGATAGGGATATGAGAGTGAGGGGTGTGAGCTGGGACCAGGGCAGTGAAATGGTGGGGACAGGCAACACGGAGGCAGTTTGTTTGTGTTCACTCCTTACGGGAGTAAGGTGTCTGGCAATAGACAGATAGACAGACTATACCTGAATCTGAAAAATACAGGCATACCTTGGTTTAATGATGCCATTGGTTAAATAAAAACCCATCGCTAGGTGGGAAATAGTATCTTGGGGTAGTTTTAACATGTAAGGAAATTTTGTGCCTTGGGTTTCCCCCCATCCAAGTCTTAAACCCACCCAATTGAGGACAAAAGATGTTTAAAGCCAATCTAAATGGCCTATTAGATGTAAAAGACGCTAACTTAAGCCTAAAACCAATGCCTATCTCACTTGTACCCAGTCAGGGTCACTGGAGAATGTGACCTCCAACTCATATTCAAACTCAGTAGAGAAGAAGCAGCAGCACTGTATACCATCCCGCCACAGATGGTCCTGGGACAATTAAACGAACATCTGTCAGCACAATAATAATGTATGAATGACAAAGAAACGTCCAAGGTATGAACTGTTATGAAGGAGAATCAATGATGTTTTGATGGGGAATTCTCTTGATGGCAAATGCGATCGATGATGCAATTGGGATAGCCTTTTCAACAGCCCCATTTTATCTTGTTATTATTACTTTTCTGGTTGCTAAGCTCCTTTATTTTCTTCTCTCTTATTTTCCAACATTTATTTAGAAATTCCTTTGTATTTTCAAAGCTTTTTCCTTCGAACAGCCCGAATGTAAACACATGATTTATCAATCGATGATGCGATTGGGATAGCCTATTTAAAGGACCCTCTTTATATTGTTTTACTTACTGTTCTGGTTGCTGAGCTCCTTTATTTCCTTCTCCAACATTCATTTAGAAATTCCTTTGTATTTTCAAACTGTTTTCTCTCGAACAACCCGAATGTAAACACAGTAATCATTGTAATATCCAGACACCCAATAATTGGACACCCCACTACCTGGGCATTTGGGCCCGGGTCTTCAGAACCCCAAAATGGCCGAAAACCTTAAAAAGCAAAAAAAAATCCTACCCAACTGAGTCCAAAAGAAGTTTAAAGCCAATCTAAATGCCCTATCAGTTGTAAAAGATGCTAATTTAAGCCTAAAACCAATGCCCATCTCGCTTGCACCCAGTCAAGGTCACTGGAGAATGTGACCTCCGACTCGTATTCAAACTCAGCAGTGAAGAAGCAACAGCAATGTATACAATCCCGCCACAAACGGTCCTGGGACAAATAAACATCTGTCAGCGGAATAATAATGTATGAATGACAAAGAAACATCCAAGGTATGAACTGTTGTGATGGAGAATCACTGATATTTTGATAGTGAATTCTCTTGATGGAGAATGCGATCGATGATGCGATCGGGACAGCCTTTTCAACAGCCCCTTTTATGTCGTTATCATTACTTTTCTGGTTGTTGAGCTCCTTTATTTTCTTCTCTCTTATTTTCTAACATTTCTTTAGAAATTCCTTTGTATTTTCAAAGCTTTTTCCCTCGAACAGCACGAATGTAAACATATGATTTATCGATCGATGATGCGATCAGGATAGCCTGTTCAAAGGACCCTCTTTATATTGTTTTACTTACTGTTCTGGTTGCTGAGCTCCTTTATTTCCTTCTCCAACATTCATTTAGAAATTCCTTTGTATTTTCAAAGTGTTTTCCCTCGAACAAGCCAAATGTAAAGTAATCCCTGTAATATCCAGATGCCTAATAATCGGACACCCCACTACCTGGGTCTTTGGGCCCAGGTCTTCAGAACCCGAAAATGGCCAAAAACCTTAAAAACAAAAAAAAATCCAACATTTTTTTCAACCGTACTCTGAATTTGGCGCACGGCACCGAACAGCTGTTTATGCGCACCCCTTGCTTCCCCCTCCCTAGTTACCGCCTACCTACCATCCTGACTAGACGCACATCCTAATCGTTTTTGTGAATAAACAGTGAATAAACTGCAATACCTCACAACTAGACCACATGGGAATTTACAGTGTTGAGAAATATTAAGAAATTAGAATTCAGAGTGTAAAGATTAAGAACAGAGTGCAAACTGGTGGTTGAAATTGGCATGGCGCAATTAAGAACAGAATGTGCAGTGTTAAACAATTATAACTCATAGTTCAAAGGATTAAGTGCAGCACAACACTGAATTACTGTACATGCTTCAAGAGCATTTTCACCACCGCCAGAGCCCTAGGGGAGGCGGGTTAACCTTTGTAACGGAACAGCCATGGACGTGTTGTAAGTACCCTGTACACTACTAAATATTTTCCATACTCACTTCTAATTCCTCATTCTCTGGTTCCTTTTCATTTATTTCATGCTTTCTGTCCCTTATTTGTGTGATTAGGGCCTTAAATAGATGCTATGCATGTCCAGTAGGGAGTTATGTATGTGGTTTTCTGAGTTAGGCTGGGTTAGGGCCATAAATACCAGTCCAGGAGGCAGAGGCCCACTATCCGGATGAACCCACTTCTCGGACATGACTTTGGCTGTATTAGTGTACATTGAATAATGGGAAGATTACTGTATATCGATCGATGATGCAAATGGGACAACCTTTTCAATGGCCCCCTTTATGTTGTTTTAGCTGCTGTTCTGGTTGCTGAGCTCCTTTATTCTCTGATTTCATTTTCATTTCATTCATCATCCAATCCTACATTGCTCCATGAGGAGCGTAGAAGCCCGGGACTAGGCAAGTTGGTACTAACATTTAAGATGAGAGTGACCAGCCTCACTCATCCCTGAGTGGCATTACATGAGCAATAAACCCCAACCATCCCTTGGATATAAACCTTCACCGGCTCAATCCAACTGGAGTGCCGTAATTACCCATTAAACCACCAGACGCCAAAATCTGGTTATATGGTTACCACCCAGCGTAGTAAATGGTTTCCTGGTGTACAGGAAACCATCTGGCTTGTCACTCAGTGTAGAGTCACCCACAGGCAGAAGGAAGAGGAAAGATTTCCCAACATTTATTTAAAAATTCCTTTGTATTTTCAAAGCGTTGTTCCTTGAACGGCCCAAATGTATAAGACATAATTTGTCGATGTCCCAGTTTTCATCAATGCATGAAATATTCAGTCTCTGAAGTTTTCATAATTATTAATAACTATTTAAAATTATTATTAGGTATTCCATGACAGGTTAGATGACAGTTCAATGGTCAAACGCTAAATACGAGGTGCTACCCAAAAGTTCCAGTAATTTGAATATTATAGGAAAATAAGTTAGCTTACCTCCTAGTTCTCACTGTCACCTTCTCAACCATGTCAAATCGACGCCCTTTCAGACATAATTTCAGCTTGGAAAACAGGAAAAAGTTGCAGGGGGCAAGGTCAGGTGAACAGGGTGGGTGGGGAATGACTACCATGTTAGTGGAAGCCAGGAACTGTCGGACAACAATTGATGTGTGGGAGGGGACGTAGTCATCATGCAGGACCCAGTCCTTGTTCTTCCATTGTTCTGGATGTTTGCGGCGGATGTTCTCCCTCAGACACTGCAAAACTTCACAGTAAAACTTTCCACTGACACACTGACCAGGTGGGACGAATTCCTTGTGAAGAATCCCTTGGATATTGAAGAAAACAATCAACATCAGCTTAACATTGCTGTGCCACTGAAAAACCACCAAACCACCTACACACCATGTTACAATAGTAAGTGTAGCTCAACAACACGTCCGCTCACAGACATGACCAGGGCCACACTGATGCACAAGGGGTGCTGCTGACTCCTCCTAGCAGCAAAAGGCAAAACTGCAAACAGTTGGCTCCCTCTTTTCAAATTACTAGAACTTTTGGGTAGCACCTTGTATTCTTTGTTGAGTCGCCTAGTTGTCCACACTGCTTTTTACCTTGTCTGATGGGCGAGAATCTGTACCCCAAAGGACAGTGTTCACTCCATCTATGACTAAAACAAATTAAGCAAAGTCAAAAAACAGTTTATAAATCAACCTAAACACAATATTTAAGTCTAAAATATCCTAAAAACTGGTAAAAAAAAAAAAATCAAAACCCATTGCATAACCGGGGATAGGCCTAAGATAGGCAGGGCAGGGTGATATTTCTACCCCCATCGCCATTCCGGGGTATCGAATCCAGGGGTATCATAAATCGGGGTTTGCCTGTATTACAGAAGACAACAACAAGGGGTAGGAGCTAAACTCTCATCCTTGCTCATCACATCACCCAGGTACCTGAAGTCACTCATTTTCCATTTCCAGGCCATTCAGCCTCACTATGCATTCCATGACTTCATCATCCATCACTGTCATCCACCACAATATTTCTGATCTTCAAGCACCTGCACAATCTCCCTCTTTTACTTCATCATTCATGCCTCTTCGTTTACAGGTCATAATCCAAAGACAGTCTCAGTTTGTGGCTGTCAACTATTGGTCCTTCTCAGTGTGAGGGTACTTGTTCATTTTATAACTGGTTGTTTTTTATAGGATAGGTAACTAACCCATGACCAACCACTTTTGTTGCCTCCTGATACAGAGGGAATACTGACAAAGTATTTTCTCTTCCCTGTCTCCAGTTGAGCCTGATGGATCCCAGGTAAGATGGAACAAGATCTATGAGTGAGAACAATTCTGGACCTTCTATATAAAGACAGCTAATGCTTCCATAAAAAGGAATTTCTCTATGATTATCTCAAAACTGACAAGTGTGTGCCAATTTCATTATCTCTAAGCATAATGACTGCCTGACAAACTGAAGCAAGAATTAAAAAGACATTCTACACGATACAAAAGCATTTATGGCAACACAAGAAATCATCCCAAAGAATGAGTTTCAATCAACTTTAGTACACAATACTACTTTAGAAAGTCAAAATACAGTTAAAAGCTAATAAAACTTAAGAACATTTTTGGTGTAAGGGGACAATTACTGGCATGCATACTGGCACAACTTCATCAACAGATGCATAAAGCAAAAAAGTTACTATTTTCATATTTGTATCTCATTTTCCCACATTTCTAGAAGCTGGGGAGGTTCACTGCCAACCTCTTTTCACCCTCTGACTAAGACATTTTCCTTCAAATACAGCTACCGCGAACTGACTTAGGACCTTCCGCCACAAGGTATTAAAAAACACAGGTATCACAGTACAGTATATCACAATGTCCGTTCATGAAATGCCATTCATCAATAGGAAATCATGCTTCCCTTGTTTTTCAGGACCAAATGGATGTATTTTGACACGGAATCATTTTGATCTCTAAAGTAATCTAAGGACATTTCTTTGCACCAAACATTTGTCAGTTCAGTCCTGAGGTTGTCCAGATTGGTTGTCTTCTTCTCTGCCATGATTTTCTTCATCTTTGCCCAGCAGTTTTCTATTGGATTTAGATCTGGACTGTTGCCAGGCCAGTCGAGGACCTCAATCTGATTATTCTGAAGCCACTTTGTCACCTTTCTTGACATGTGACATGGAGCTGAATCATACATGAAAAAGTTGCACCCATGAATAGCAAAAAAGTTTAACAAACGATCTTTCAGAACTTGAATGTACCGGCCACTAATCATCACCAAGTTCTTATGAAGAAAGTAGAGGCCTCCCCTTCCCATTTCACCTGAGAAACACCCCCACACCATTACTGACTGTGGGTGCTTAACAGTGGACATCGTGTAAGCAGGGTCATATCAACTACGGCAGGCAGGGCAACGAAACCTTGGCAGAATGCACCTGGAACATTTGAAATGTGCCTTCATCGGAAAACATAACTTTTCTCCACTCATCCAATGTCCACTGTGCATACTTCTTAGCAAACTGAATGCTCTGCTTCTTCATGCGGTCAGTGAGAAGAGGTTTCTTGGCTGCAGTGCAGCTTGGCAAACCCAGTTCCTTCCGCAAGCAGTGTTGGATGGTTCGAATTGAGACGTCTCGTCACAGCTGGGGATGCATTCTCTTCTATTCTGCTGCTGTCAGTCGAAGATTCTAGATTACTTCCTTCTTCAAAAGCGTATCTGTACCTCTGGAAGTTGTCCTCTTCTTTCCACTGTCATGATTGTGCTCTGGTACGACATTAGGTGGCAGGCCGCACGCTGCAGCAAGAATCTTCATGATGGTCAACTTTGCACATCCAGTATGTTCACAAGTCGTGCTGACAGGGACATTATCCTGCCTCCATGCAATGATACAGACCCTCTCATCCCTTGACCAGTACTTTCCAGGCATGACAACTCAACTCTAGGAAAATAACAGGGCAATCAATAATGCATACGAAAAAAGAGGGAGGTGCAAGCTCAGAGCGACGGGAACATATACTCCCACTCTCGCTTCTGGGCAAGCACTGACATGCTGAGTGTTTCACCACCTCCTGTCAACACCAAAGGAGTTGCCAGTTACTTCTTGCCCAAAAAATTCACTTAGTAGAGGTGGAAACACAAAGCAAAGACAGACAACTCTCCCATAGCAATTCTGTGTAGGTCCTAAGTCAATTTGCAGTGGGTGTAAATATAACAATCTAGAGTTAGCCTGAATGACAAGCTACTTGAGTACATGGGACTGACTGGGTTAATCAACATTTTTTTTTTCCCCCTTCTAAATAATGATGGCTCTTACATACGCCTCTTGCTTTCTGCACACAATTTTAATCAACTAAGGACAAACTCACACAATGGGAGTTAATGATGTATACACCTACCTCAAATTAAAAAAAATGCTTGAGCTTACTATCAACTGAGTGCAGCAGAAATAAAAAATATATCACCAAGGTGAAGTGGTTAACCTTCTATCTGCCAAAACTTCCCCCACCTGACTAAAAACATCATCTGCATTCAACATGAATAAAAGAGCTAAATGAAAGAGCTTAGCACTGAAGAGTTAATCTCACTGGTGGTATAATCAGAGAAGAATGGAAGCCTCAGGTACAGTCACAAGCCATGGCTTCTCCTCACCTTCTAATTCTATCTCTGCTGAAAGGGACGTCAGAGTCAATGTTTCACCCCGAACAAAGATCTGTTGTCCAGTGTTAAGCTCGTATACTCATTTTACTCTTACTTGGACAAAATTGCTATCTCTCTGTGTTGAATGCGGAGGTATAACAATATATAACACTTTAATGTGGAGCCAATCAAGAAGAAGTGCTATGGAAAAAATGTAGAGCCATAATATTGACGTTCTGTCACTAAGTGATGTGAAATAGGCTGCAAAAAGACAAAAATCCAAGCCAAGTTACAGTACAAACAGTATAGTTGGAAGTCTGCTGGAGTGCACATGGGACAGGTCACCATCACATTATTACCACTGCAATCTAATAAAACTCCAGAAGAGGTTGCACTAAAACAACTAGACAAAATTCAAAACAAAGCTGGTAAAATTATTAATAACCCTGCTATTACAAATAAACTACCTTCCCTCCTGTTATGAAGGAATGTTGCCTCCCTTGCATTATTTTACAGATACATTTATGGCAAGTGCTCAACTGAAGTTGCATCCATTGTGCCACCTCTCCATGCCTTCCCCTCTGCTACCCAGGCATCTGGGGGCATACACTGCCATATTGCAGAACTTCTGCCTATCAGAATTCTTTTATTCCCCAAACCGCATCTCTATGGAACTTGCCTCCCCAGAGTTGTTTCCTCCCACATTACAACCTACAGCTGTTCAAGTCCAACTGTTACAGATTTTTTATGGAGGACACCTGAAACCTGTTGTATGGATTATTTTTTTTATTCATTTGTTTTTCCTTCCTCTGTTGTTTAAAAAAAAAAAAAAAAAAAAAGCTCCAGAATACCAAACACCAGGTTTTTGTTTAGCATGATACCCCAGCAATGACTCCCTTTCAGCCAACTAGGGCAGAATTATAAGATCCTATGGCTCACAACTGTACCATCTCCCCACCTTTGCAGAGGTATGAGGCTGCTTTAAATACAACTGCTGGACAGTAGGATCACCAATTACCCATGCAAATACACAAAGAAGGGGGTTTTTGGTCTCTAAAGTACCATACTCCCATCTGTTCTGGTTGTCTTTTAGAATGCCTAAGGCATATGTGCGGATATTCAATATATGCCAAACATCAACATATGCCAAGTAATAAATCACAGATGTAGAAAGGTAACTAATAAATTAAATAAATCCAAACATAACTGTGGTAGAATTAGCCAAACTCTAAACTCATGTCATCATCATCATCATCATGCAGACGTCCTTTCCCACCCTAGGACAGGGTAAGGAGTAGCAACATCTAGACAGCCAAAGAACGCCCAATTCAATGGGCCACTCATCATTCAAGCCCTCAAATTCCTGGCTCCATCTGATAGGCCATAAAATTTCACCATGTTCTGTATCTTCACATATACCTATCTGATACAGTCAATCCAAACACTGTCACATTAAAAAGGAGTGCAAAATCCCTGGTCATGCACTTCACACAAAATTCATCCAATCAGCTTGTCAGTCCCTTGACCTAACCAACTTCCATACCTCAATTCCTCACACAATCATCCACCATATCCCTTCACCTTCGTGGCCTACCTCGCCTCCTCCCTCATTCAAATTTGCTCAGATATACCTTTTTCACCATTCTATTGTCATCCATTCTCTCCACATGAACATACCATCTCAGCACACTCTCTTCGATTCTGGTGTCCACACACTTCCTCACTCCTCATCTTTCACTATCACATAATTCCAAATCCTAAACACTCTCTGTACTCCATATGCATTCCTCAGCAGTCCCACCTCCATTGCTCTTACTCTTTACTTTTCATTTTCAAGCCACATCATGGTCTCACATCATGTTAAAGTTGGCACCAACACTCCTTCATGTATAAGCCTTGCACACCTGCAAAACTCAAGCCTCTGTTTCTTATCAGGCCTTCATAGCACCAGCTACTTTCCTTCCATGTGTCATTCTACTTTCCACTTCTTCTGCACATTTTCCTCTCTTTTCTATCACTATACCCAGGTATTTGAACTCATCAGTTCCAGTCTCTCCATTCAATGTAACATCACACTGGGAGTCAGCTTCTGTCTCAATAACCACCACTTTACTCTTTTCTACATTTACTCTCAAAGCATGATGCTCACAGATATCTACAAAACTCTCCACTAACCTACCAAGTTCTTGTCCTGTATTTGCAAATAGCACTGCATCATCAGCATACAACAAATTTGACATATTCCATCCATTACCATTCATTATCAATGCCATCCCTCTCTCCATTACTCATGTTTTTACTTATCACCCCATCCATATATTGTGTATACTGAACAACCATGGGGACATCATACGATCGTGTCATATGCCCACAATGATCATGAACCATTCACTTTGGTGCCCATTTGCCCTTACACATGCCTCACTAACATCATAAAAACTCCTGATGGTGCCTAGCATCTTAATATCTACACTGCACATGCACAAAACCTTCCACAATCCTTCTTAGCCTACTTTGTTGTATGCTTTTTCCAGATCCATGAAACCCATAACCGTCTTACTGTCCTTCTCCCAAGCCTTCTCCACTATCTGTCTCCCTGGAAATATTTGATCCACACATCCTCTGCCACTCCTAAGGCCACCTTGTTCATCACTCACTAGGACTTCTGATATCTCTTTTATAAAAATTCATTCATATACCTCCCCTACAACACTTATTAGACTTATGCCACAATAATTCCTGCATACACTTTTCTCACCTTAACTTTTGTACAGGGGTACAATCACTGCCTTTTTTCACTCTATGCAGTTTCACTCATCCATGCCTTCTTACATATCTCAAGCAAGCATTTCATTCCACTCTCTCCACTACACTTAATCATCTCTGCATATCCCATTTTCCAGCCACTTAACAGCATTCTTCACCTGTATGAGTGTCACATTTCCTAGCACTGCATTCCTTCTCTGTACACCCCCAAAACCAATCATGTTAAACAGTTGCTTTGCTCTCTCCATTCCTATTCATCAGACTTTCAAAATTTTCTTTCCATCTAGTCCTTACTTCATCCCCATGGGTTAATAATCAACCACTTACACCCTTCACATTTTCACCCTTCCTTCCACTGTCACTTCTACACTTCTGCACCTCTTTTCAGAATAATTTCCAACTATCAGAGTAATTTGCACTCATTTTTCTTCCAAGATCATCATTTACCTCCTCCTTTTTCCTCTTAAGTTGTCTCTTTATGTGTTTCTTGCCTTTAATATATTCAGTTCTTATTTCAAATGAACCCCTGTCCTGTATCTATTCTAGCCACTTCTCTTTTCCTCTGCTGCCCTCTTAACCTCTTCATCCTACCATGCCATACCTTTCTTCTTTGTTGTCACTCTTGCCACACCACACACAGCTTAAGCATTCCTAACTAAACAATCGTTATATGCATTCCACAAGCTGTCTAGATCCATTTCACTCCAATTCACTGATTCTAACTCCTCCCCTACTTTGGCCATGTATTCATTTGCCATTTCTTTGATCCCTCAGCTTCCTGACTTTCAGTTACTCTCCCTGACTGCTTCTCTCTCTCTTGGTCCACCTTCCTCCTCTCAGCTTGATCTTGCATACCACAATCATATGATATGACAAACCTCCACAATGTTCTCCCACTGCCCTCGTATCAGCAACACTTTCCAGCATCGATTTCTCTATGAGCATGTAATCAACCAGGCTCCTTTCAACACAACCTCCAGTCCCTTTATATCACGTAACAATTTTAATTCAGTATTATGTATCCACATCTTGTCCAACATTATTCTAAAACCTCCTAAATTATTAGACGCTGCATTTACGAGGCAGATACATTATAGCAAGACATGAAAGGCTAGGAGCTAAAGTTACACCATGAATATGTATTTGTATTACTAAAACCAATTATGGATTACTCAATTATTTTCGGGAGTCTGTCCTTTCCTCTCCATCCTTCTTTCCTTCCATTCTCTTCTGTCTTTCTTTCCTTCATTCTTTCCTTGTCCTTCTGCCTATGGTGACTTTACACTCCCTCTTCTGTCTTTCTTTCCTTCATTCTTTCCTCTTCCTTCAGCCTGTGGGTGACTCTACACTGAGTGACAAGCCAAATGGTTTCCTGTGCACCAGGAAACCATTTACTGCACTGGGTGGTAACCATATAACCAAATTTTGGCGCCTGATGGTTTAGTGGGTAATTATTGCACTCCAATCGGATTGAGCCGGTGAAGGTTTATATCCAAGGGGTGGTTGGGGTTGATTGCTCATGTAATCTCACTCAGGGATGAGTGAGGCTGGTCACTCTCATCTTAAATGTCGGGACCAACTGCCTAGCCCCGGGCTCCTACGCTCCTCATGGGGCAATGTATGATTGGATGATGGATGATTGGATATGTAGATATATAGTAATAACAGGCATGAATCTTAACAAATTAATTACAGTGTCCTGGCCGGGATCTGAACTCAGGTCCCCATGTTCCGCATGTGTGCACGTTACCACTGAGCCAAACAGAGGATCCCCTCTTTGCCTAAGGACAATGCGGGCATTTATAGACCACATTACATTCCTCTTTTCTCCCATTGGTGATTAATTTGGTGAGTTTCAAACACACATGGCGGCATAGCATTTACGGCCACCACTGGGGACGATGCGGACCACACCGAACAGCTCATCCCCGGAATGTAACGACAAAGACATTGTTAGCTACCAAGGAACATCATCAAATTGCCAACCGAGCCTCACCTCAAATCCCACACCACTGCCAACCAATGTAATATCTGGCATGAAACTTAACAAATTAATTGCACTGTCCTGGCCGAGATTCAAACTCAGGCCCATCCCCTCTTTGCCTACAGGTAACATGGGTATTTAAAGATCCCCATTACAATATTAACTATGTTAACCCTTATGGTCTCAGGTACCGATTTTGCTACATTTCAGTCTTCCTAAGCTAAAGGCATGAAAAATTATCATTTCTGAAGACAAGCATCTGGCTGCAGGAGGGCTGTAATGCCGAGCTGGCTCAACAGATAGCGTTTGAGTTGAGCAGTGTTGTAATTACCTCACCTGGGTGATGCCCTTTGCAGAGACAAAGAGGCATCACATTTTGTTCCAGTTAAATATCTTCTAACTCAAATTCAGGTAAGTGCTGGATTATCAATAAATCACATTTTGTTTTTAAATGTATTATTATAGTGAACCTGAAGTGTATGTGAGGTGTTTTTCATTTACTTTGAGAAAATAACATATGTAATTTTAAATGTTGCCAAATCAGTACACTGGACACTGCACCCATGTTTTTTTCTTTTTTCCAAACATACAGATTTTGCTGTATATTGAACAACCATGGGGACATCACACAACCTTGTCGCATGCTTACAATGATCATGAACCAATCACTTACATGTCCATTTACCCTTACGTATACCTCACTACCATCATAAAAACTCTTGACGGCACCCAGCAGCTTACCATCTACACCGTACATGTGCAAAACCTCCCACAATCCTTCTCAGCTTACTTTGTCATATGCTTCTTCCAGATCCATGAATGACTTAAACACCTTGTAGTTCTTCTCACACACCTCACTATCTCCCTTACTGCAAATATACTGTATGATCCACACATCCTCAGCCACACCTAAAGCAACCCTGTTTGTCACTCAATAGGACTGTTGATCTCTCTTACTCTCTCTATAACAATTCTTCCATATACCTTCCCTACCACTCTCAACAGACTTATGCCATGGTAATTCTTACACACACTTCACTTACCTTTGTATTTGTTTAGGGGTACAATCACTCCCTTTTTCCACTCTACTGGCACAGTTTCACTCATCCATGCCTTCTTACACATCTCCAACAAGCACTTCAGTCCACTCTCTCCACTACACTTAATCATCTCTGCATACACCTCATCAACCCCAGCTACTTTCCCATTTTTCAGCCGCTTCACAGAGTTCTTCACTTCTGAGAGTGTCACGTTTCCTGGAACTGCATTCCTTTTCTGTATGCCCTCAAAACCAATCATGTTAACAGTCACTTTGCTCTCTCCATTCTCATATATCAGATTTCAAAACATTCTTTCCATCTGGTCCTTACTTCATCCCTATGGGTTAATAATCTACCACTTACATCCTTCACACTTTCACATTTCTTTCCACTGTCATTTCTACATTTCTGCACCGCTTTCCAGAATAATTTCTTATTTTCAGAGTAATTTGTATTCATTTTTCCTCCTAGATCATCATTTACCGCCTTCTTTCTCCTCTTCACTAGTCTTTTTATGTGCTTCTTGATCTCAATTTATCCATTTCTTATTTCAACTGAACCCCTGTCCTGTATCCACTCTAACCACTTCTTCCTCTTTTCCCCCACTGCTCTCTTGACCTCTTCATCCCACCATGCCACACCACACACTGCTTTTGCATTCCTAACTAAGTATTCCCTACATGCATTCCACAAGCTGTCCAGATCCATTTCACCCCAATTCACTGATTCTAACTCCTCCTCTACTTTGGCTCATTATTCATTTGCCATTTCTTTTTATCCTAAGCTTCTCAAATTTCAGTCTTTCTCCCTGACAGCTCCTCTCTCTCTTGGTCCACCTCACATATCCCCCCAAAAAAAAAAAAAAACTTCTCCTGACATTCAAGAGACTCTGACAAGAACAATTCTTTTAAGATTACCAATCTCTACATGCTCTCCCCAACACACCCTATTAACAAAATCAGTAATGTATCATTTCACAGCCTACCTCTAATACCACTACATCTCTTATGCACTCATTTTGTCATAAACACTTTACAAGATGGCTTTATGACAGACAAACTGTACCTGACCACACAAACTCTGCTTTGACAGTACCATATCTAATATCTAGGGCTGGACCAGCCCTAGATATTACCACTTTGTTTTATCTTTTTGTGTGTTAGCTACTAATTAACAATGTCAGCAGAAGTGTTTATCCTTGCCTATAGTCCTGGTGAGTGTTACTTTGTCAAAATCAGTAGTTCCCCATAAAAATATGAGGTGATAACGTTTTAAAATCTGTCTGATTGTGGTTGGAGCAACCAAGGAAAAAGTACCTCAATATGTATGAATTTTTATAAGTCAGCAAGGCTAGTGCCCCATAAATTCTGACTTATGATGTTACTGTACATAAAGCAAACTACTGTACTTTCATTAATTACTGGTCTAGTTATGTGAGGTACCACCTGGCTAGTATTTATCTCTGCACAGCCAACAGGTAGGCTGGACACCTACCCTGTAATGTTCTGGACTACGTAGCTTTATCCAAGATCCATATGTGATGTTACTGTACATAAAGCAAAATACTGTACAGTACTTTCATTAACTACTGGTCTAGTTATGTGATGTACCAGCTGGCTAATATTTTTCTCTGCACAGTCAATAGGTAGTCTGGAAATCTAACCTGTAATGTTCTGGACTACAGTAGCTTTATCCAAGATCCATACACCTTCCCATGCAATAATATTGCATTGAATGATGTCCCCCCCTCCCCCCAATGATTAACTCCTTGAATCCAGTGATTATATATATATATGTATACAAGGTAGGGTAGTGGATGTTGGAGTGGCCCTGGTGATAGAGGGTAGTGTTTGGAAACTCCCTGTACTGTTGTTTCCAGATGATACTGTGTTGTTGAGTGAAGACGAAGGAGAGCTGCAAGGCTTGGCGGTTGAGTTTGGGAGAGTGTGTAAGAAACGGAATCTAAAGGTGAATGTAGGGAAGAGTAAAGTGATGGTGTCTGAGAGAGGTGAAGTCAGTGAATATACAGCGAGGCTGGATGGTGAGGAATTGGAAAATGTGAGTATGTTGAAGTACTTGGGTAATGTGATGAGTAAGGATGGAGGTTTGGAGGGTGAAGTACTTGAAAGGGTACAGCAGGGAAGAAAGGTTGCTGGTTCTTTGAAAGCAGTGATAAGAAACAGGGAAGTGAGCAAGGAAGTGAAAAAGTTACTACATGACAGTATTGTGATACCAACTCTATCGTATGGAAGTGAAGCTTGGACATTGCTGGAAGGGCACAAGTTAAGAGTGAGAGCAGTGGAAATGAGTTATTTAAGAGGAGCCTGTGGAGTCACATGGAGAGACAGGCTGACAAATGAGGATATAAAGAAGCGTTGTGGTGTGGATGTGGATGTGATAGGAAGCGTTAGGAGGAATACACTGAGGTGGTTTGGCCATGTGGAGAGGATGGAGGGTGAAAGACTGACGAAGAGAGTGTATGTGAGTGAGGTGGAGGGGGGAAGAGGGAGGGGGAGGCCTAGGATGAGATGGAGGGATGGGGCGGACAGGTATATGAGAGAGGGGGGTGTGAGTTGGGAGCGGGGCAGTGAAATGGCGGGGGACAGGGCGACGTGGAGGCGATTTGTTTGTGGCCACCCTGAACGGGATTGAGGCGTCTGGCAATAGATAGATAGATATATATATATATATTTACGCTCATCTTAAATGTTGGGACCAACTGCCTAGCCCCAGGATCCTATGCTTCTCATGGGACAATGTAGAATTGGATGATGGATGGATGAATATATATATATATATATATATATATATATATATATATATATATATATATATATATTTGTATGTATGTATGTATGTGTATAGTTGTTTGTATGTATATATATATATATATATATATATATATATATATATCTATATCTAGTTTATCCTTGCCACCTCCAGATGGTTTCATTCAGTTTGGGAGAAACTTTTTGAACTGGAAAGGTTAGATACAGCCTTCATTAACTCTTTAACTACATGAGATCTCCCTTAAAACTGAATAAAATCATCTGGTAGTGGTTCGATAAAAACAAGAAAGATGTCACTGGATCAGAGGAATTCCATGTATTTTAACATAAAACTACTGTATTACCATCCATATGAAGAGCAGTGCCAGTAAAGGAAAATGAAAAAAGAAAGAAAAAACTGCAGAATGTAAGTGCACACAAGGGCTTTTACGTGTCAGTAAGATAAATTATTGATACATCAGTAAAGTAGTGTACATTCTGAGCACCAACACACAAGCACGCTGGGTGTCAGTATGCATGTGTATACAGGGTATCCTGGGATGTGTGTGACAAACTTCAAGAGCTCATTTTGGGGCTAATTTTGAGTAATTAATGCAACATCAAGATGGATCCAATTCTCCACCATTACAGAGCTACAATTACTGATGACCTTATGGGTGAATTATGAAAGTGACTATTTTCACTCACACAGTCATCAGTAACTGTAGCTCCATAACAGCTTCAGCTGCTCATAACCCTGTGAGTGAATTACAAAGATCATTTTCACTTGTAACTGTACTTCCATAATAGTTGAAAAACTGGCTCAAGGTGACACAGCATTTAATACTAAAAACTAGCCCAGGAATAACCCCCTGAAACCTTTCACACACACATTCAGGGACACTCCATATATGCCTCAGTTCCGGAACATATGAGAGTAAGTGTCTGTCGCACAGTGGCAGAGGGTCATGCTTTGGCAGGGGCACAATGGTTTTACCCTTGCTATGGTACACACCCTATTGTCCCTTTCACGAAGCTAAACAGGAGAGACAAGAAGGCTATATATTAATGGCCACTCACTAACTTACTTGACATCAATATTTTCCTATTATTGTCTTATCAATCAGCTTTTTCCTCATACCTAACTCAAATGAACAGAATTCATAATCAACAGTTTCCAGGTATATTCATACTTTGAAACTTAAATTTATGGAAGCATACTGGAACACCAATACATAAATGGCAAAATCCTGATCCTACCATTTCATATATGGTATTCTGTTAGTCAATATAATTTATAATTCTTATAATCCAATGCAAAAACATTAATGACCATACACTCTTGCTGCTTACTAAGCATTAATGAGCAATGGGATAGGCATTTATAGTAACATGCTACCTCTCTTCAACTGCAGTAACATTTCATTTTAGAATAATAATGTTACAGTTTTTACTCAATTAGATGTGAGGACAGAGCTGAATCACATTAAAATCCGACATGACATGTTATAATATACAGCAAGATGTTTCAGTATTCTATCCAGCTAGGTTCACAAACATATAAGCTTGTGTACCTTTCAGGTAAATCCTACTCTTGTTTATAAACTAATTCTAACAGTTTGTTGACGTCAACAAGCTTTAGATCAGAAGTAACAAAAAGAGCATAAAGTCTGCCATAAGCTTGTAACTACATAAATATATACACTGGCAATAAAAAATATGAACCAAGACGATAGAGAAATCCAAAGCTTCACATTTTAAGGTATATCTACATAATAAACTGCTGGTAAACTTTAACTGTTGGGTTCTTTGTCATAACACATATAGTAATACAAACAGCAGAAGTCCAATAGTTTTCTGGTTTATTAAACAAATAAAATTATAAAAAATAACAGCTGTATCAGTGATTTCTTCACATAAGCTGCTATTACAGACCAACAAATTGACCATGTGTTAATAATTTCATGGGAACAAATCTCTCACATATAAGTAAGGTAGAGTGATCTAATTTCAGTTTAATTACTACAATTACTGTTAATCATTTTAATCAAGAAGTGTAACACACTAAGGTCTCTTCATAATGAGTATTTCTCCCAATTAATTTTCATTCATATTTAACATTAAGATTGGTGGTACAAACTAAGAAGTGGCTTAGGCTGTATGAGCAACTAGATTTCCACTGAAATGACATTGCTTTAATTAACAGGTACAGCATAATACAATAATTCCTAAAGGTAAAAAACTACATTAATACCAACCGGTCAAATCCTTTTTTCTTTTTCTGCCACCAGGACGGCTGCTGTGCATCATCATGGTCATCACCTTTGTCGGTGTCAACATCTACAGCTTTAGCTGCAAAGGAAGTTACTAATGAATTAAGGTCATCAGCTGAAGCTGAAGCTCATTTCCTACTAATGTGTGGAAGAAGATTATGGGGAGGGTGTTCTTGATCTCCACAGACTTTTTACTACAACTGTTAGAATATTCTGTACATGAAAATCTAAATACATATGGGATTTCTATACACATAATCAAAGGGCAAGCTAAAATGGGACTTGTAACAACTAGTGCTATCTTTGTAACAACTGTGTTGAAATATCTGGACCTACAAATATTTCAATGCACTGTCTAGTTTCACATACTTAGCCTACATAACATGAAAATGGCATTAAATCTAGCTGGGAGAAAATGAGTTAAGTACTACGACACAAAAGATGTCATTTATAATCCATGAGACAGGAGAAAATTCAGGAGAAACAAAGGGATGGACACATGCATATCATTCCCAGAGGTGAGAGGAGAGGAACACCACGTACAGCTGAAGAGGGCAACAGTGGATTACAAACACCATAAATCATATAGGCTGAGGGCTGTGGCAGCATCTGAATCAGACAAGCTTTGGTGTTCAGAAGACGGTAACATGCACATACTACAGTGTGGCAGCGTGATCTGACAGTCTGGCAATGAATGTCAAACTTAGTAGTAACAATGACCAAATAACAAATATATAAATCCTGTTGATGCTAGGCACCAAATAAGGGAAACGTAGATCCCCCCAAATTCAAGAGATTGTGTACTGAATATAGATGCTGCACAGCTGCTATGCTGAAGAAAACAGTGGAATGTTTTAGGCACATTATATTTAATAATACTGTAGTAAGAGAGATATTCATACGATATTTCAAACATGGTAAATCAAGAATATGAGTGCAGGACACCTTTCACTCCCTTTGGTTCAACAAATCAACCAAGTCACAGGCAACTTACTGAAACAGATCAAGATGCCAAAGTTGAGACAATTCTGCAGTGTTAGTAATATAATATAAAGGACTGAGTCACCAAGTCATTATAATACTGCGCAAAACAATAAAATTTTCCGAAGGTTGATAAATCAAAGTGTAGAAGCAACTGATAAAATATGTGAATATTTGCAGGTTGTGATGTTAGATGACATTAAATACTTCATTCTTTGAAAAGAATTCATTGTAAGTGAAGATGAAGAATGGCAAGTTATTTTAAGCCTAAACAAAAAACAGAGCAAATAAATTAAAAAAGAAAAGAAAAGAATAACTGAAAATAGGGAGAAATTAAGATATTTAGGAAGCTGAGGAAATCATCTTTTGCTTCAACTAAGAAAAATCTAGCCTAAATCAAAATTTACAATAAATTAAGGGCATTAGTACTTTTACATAACTGAACACATTTTACAGTACAAACAGAACAATTTTGACAAAAACAAGTGTCACACACAAAGATTATTTTCTTCACAGCTGATGTGCCACAAATGTGGTGGTGTCTCGTGGTAGCTGGTGACAACAGCTGAGAGTGGAAAAAAATCAGGGTACCATACAAATTATGAAGTCCGTATTTTTCCCAAAATGGAATGCTGACTGCAGAGTATTTCACGACATTTTCATTTGTTCAGAACTTTATGTATAGAAAAAAAAATTAGATGGTTAGATCAAATTCACAGTACAGTGATACTGCAAGTTT
Source organism: Coenobita brevimanus (assembly GCF_032717465.1). NCBI lineage: Eukaryota > Metazoa > Arthropoda > Malacostraca > Decapoda > Coenobitidae > Coenobita > Coenobita brevimanus. The sequence continues at coordinate 4,225,234 of NC_137052.1, read as the reverse complement.
CAACTGGAACTCATCAAAAGGAAAGAAAAATGCAGCAGCAGAAAAGGTGTAGAATCAAATATAAATCCTCAAGGAAAATAAAAACTGAGGAAGAACATGAGGACGCCACACCATGCGAGCGTGCTAGCGAATGAGCCTTTAAGGTGGAAAGTATGAACAGGCCCGCGCTCTCCGCCAGCTGAGAGTGCGCCTGGTTCAAGCAGGAGGGAGTCTGGCCAGAGCGCGGGCCTGGCGGTCACCTGTTTAGTTCTCTGGCCTCATACATACAGTTACGCATAGAGAAGAGGGGCAAGAAGAGCAGAAGGGAGGTTGGGGAAGCCACCGACATGGCTCCACGGTTGCTCGTGCCCGGCAGAACTAAACGCCGCCCGTCTGAAGGATAGGGGGCGGACCCAGTTAACATGATTCCGCTTTAGATGCCCCGAATCAGTCATCCAGTCTCAGTGTTACAGCTGTGACACTCCATCTCTTTCTACTACAGGGGGGCTAGGTTAAGTCTGGACAAACTAACAGTGCATTTGTAACTTGAACTATATAAGTTAATTCTCAAGTTACTTTACAGACTGGGATGCATTTCATTCTTACTAAAATCTTTTCAGAATGGAAACCATGTTTGGACTGAGAGAGCATTTCTTTTCATGTATTTCAAGATACAGTAACATATCCTTCATTTCATAATCATATGAAATTCTTTAACAGAACCGTGCACAACTCTCTCCAAAGGAACAGCCCCAGATTTATATTGTGATTTTAATGATTCACCTTACAATCAGTGTATCTAAAGCCAAACCTCCAAACTCAGGGACAAATTTCAGAAAAATGCCACTAATCTGTCATATGTATGCTGCAGTTCACTACTAAAGCAGCTCTTACTATATACAATACAGGCATACCCCAGTTAAATGATGCAATTGGTTAAGTAAAAACCCATCGCTAAGTGGGGTATCATATCTCAGGGTAGATTTAACATGTAAAGTATAGCAATGGATATTTGAGCCTTGGGCTTTCCCCCAACCAAGTCCTAAACCCACCCAAATGAGTCCAAAAATAAGTTTCTAGCTATCCTTAACCCCGAAATTGCTTTAGAACAAGCTAAACTAAGCCTAAAAGCAGTTTATAACTCACCTAAACCCAAAAATAAAGTCTGAAAACCATCAAAAATAAGTCTGCAAATAAATCATACTTAGTAAACTGTACCCCAAAATGACAATGTTCACCCCACCTATGACTAAAACACATTAATCTGTCTAAAAACCAGTGGTGGACAGCGCAAACGAAGAAGGACCTTGCGCAAGCGCAAAGCGCAATCCACAGTTCACTACCTTGTGCAAGCGCAAGTGCGCAATCTGACAAATATTTAGCTTGTGCAATGTCGCAAAGCACAAGCGCAAACCATTTGGATATATTTGTGGGAATTACTGTAAAATATTCAGATATTTACATAAAATAGCATACTTACTTTTATTTATTATTTTATATTATTTGTAATTTGCACAAGTGTCTATCTATCTATCAATTGCTAGACGCCTCAATCCCGTTTGGGGTGGCCACAAACAAATTGCCTCCACGTCGCCCTGTCCCCTGCAATTTCACTGCCCTGCTCCCAGCTCACACCCCCCTCTCTCATATACCTCTCCACCCCATCCCTCCATCTCATCCTTGGCCTCCCCCTCCCTCTCCCCCCCTTCACATCACTCACATACACTCTCCTCGTTAGCCTCTCACTCTCCATCCTCTCCATATGACCAAACCACCTTAATGTGTTTCTCCTAACGCTTCCTACCACATCCACATCCACACCACAACGCTCCTTTACTTCCTCATTTTTCAGTCTGTCTCTCCATGCAACTCCACATGCTCCTCTCAAATAACTCATTTCCACTGCTCTCATTCTTGACTTCTGTCCTTCCAACAAGGTCAAAGCTTGACTTCCATGCATTAGAGCTGGTATCACAATACTGTCATGTAGTAACTTTTTCACTCGTGGAAGTTCAAACTGAGGAGTGAGAGGGCTGCGAAGCAGAGGGACAGGGGAAACAAAGGCTGTGATGTTACAAGTTTTATCTGCATTTTCACAAGACGTTTTATTTCATAATTCAATATAGGTATACAATAGCATGAGTAATTCCTTACAAAAATAGTTAAAACATATTACAATATTTAAATCAAATATCCACAGCCTAATAAATAATTAGGCTGTGGATATTTTATTTAAATAATGTTTCAATGATTTTTGTTAGGAATTGCATATGCTACTCTTTATAAATAATGTATTTTTAATTTATTATTATTTACTAATAATAATAATTTTAAAAAATAGTAAAATACATTATCTCTGTTGAAACATTTTAAGAAATGCTACTACCCTCCATCCCTCCCGCCTTCCCCCAGCAGAACCCTCGCGACCCGCCCGAGCCTCCCCCATCCCTTGTTCAGACATAGGGGAAGCTTCAAAGACCACGTGTCCCTTGGACAGGACAGGTGCGCAAGGAAGGTGTGCAAGCAAAAATTTAGTTGTGCAAGTGCAACTAAATTTGCGCTTGTGCACCTACCTTTCCATGTGCACAAGCGCAATATTGCGTGTGATCTCATGCGGTGCACAATGCGCAAACCATATTCACCAGAGCGCAACGGTGCGCAATTGCGCTTTGCACAAGTGTTTGCGCACCTGCCCAGCACTGCTAAAAACAGTTTATAAATCAACCTAAACGCAAAATTTAAGTCTAAAATATCATCAAAATCGGTTTTAAAAACACAAAACCCATCATTATCCTGGGGTTTGGCCATCATTTAGCAGGGTAGGGTGGTATTTTTACCTCCATCGCTATGCATCTAGGGGTATTGTATCTCGGGGTCGTCTGTACTTTTCAAGCTAAAATACCTATATTTTAGTACCCTAGTTCAAGTATCACATGCCTTTCTTATCATGAAAGGCAATGAATTACATAAGATCATGATGAAAGCATATTCAGACACTTACACCAGAAAACTACAATGAGTTATCGTTCAGAAAACTACACCCTTCACTTTAACCAAAAAACAAAATTCCTTTACTGTGATAATTTCAGATACTGAGTGAGAAAGTTCATTCATTCATTCATCATCTAATCCTCTGTTGCCCCATGAGAAGAGTAGGCACCTGGGGGCTAGGCAAGTTGGTCCTGACATTTAAGATGAGAGTGACCAGAGTGAGATTAAAATCTCTATATTCTGTAAGCACTAAAACGATAAATCCACTACTGACTACAGAAAACATATTAAATTTCTAAATCTCCTTATTCTATGACCACTAAAAAGAGAAATCTACTACACTACTGACTTCCCCAAACAAATTAAATTTCTTGTCACATAACAAACAACTAATTTTTCAACTAATACGAAGCTATAATGAGATATTCGAGCAGTTATGTTACATCAATCCCTTCAGCATAACGATGCCTTCCTTACTTCATTCTTGCTATTTTCAAATTATTTTACTCAAGTTGGCATAGATCCTCATAATGGAGTGGTTACAAATAATCCCCAGTAACCTTTTCAGTATGATGACATTATTACTGTTAAACAATTATATTCTGCATAGGAGTTTTACAGGGATGTGGTTAACTACATTACTAAGCACTCCAGAGCATAGTGCACAGAAAGGGGTCATTATGATACTGGTGAACTGGGGAGAGAGGCATCTTTGTTATGTTTTGCAATAAAACTGAGTAAACTTCTTAGTCCACAAAAGGTTATGACTAGAAAGGATTTTTTTCTTCCAACTACAGGCTGATTTTATACTCCCTTTCCTGAGGTCTATACAAGTGTTTGTAAGTGCTATACACCTTCCCATGTCACCATTTTGGTGCCAATAATGTCCACAATGAATACATGCTAGGGCTGGCTCTTTTCAGGAACAATGATGTAATTAGCAACGGCATTTGTAAGTCTGATTCAGCAAAATTTATGTTTAATTCAGCAAAATACCATAACTGGCACGATCATAAAACAGGTAATTTTTCCATATCTCTTCAGTTCAGTCAAGTGACATGGGAAATCCTTGTTCCTCAAATGAGAGCTCCTGGTCTGTGAGTGGGGCCGTATGTTGGAGGAGTGATGTGGAACAACTTTCGGTAGGGAATCTGCAGAAGGGTTTTCATCCTCATGAGCAAAGTGGAATAAATGTGCCTTGTATATGGTTGAGTATGAGCAAATATGGACAAAGAAAAGTGGGAAATGGTTAGATGACAAGTGCAGAATAGCAGAGATGAATAAATAAATATGAATAAATATGATCATATGTTCTCAGACTGAATGTATATAAAGTTCAAGCTTAGATGGTGAAAGATGCAGCACCTCCAAAACAATGATGTATTTCATATATTATTCTGATTTTACAGCTACCAATTACATTCAACTTTGGAAGATCTCTTGCTGTCGATGGGTCAATAATACGCGCGCGGTTGTGTGTGTGTGTGTGTGTGTGTGTGTGTGTGTGTGTGTGTGTGTGTGTGTGTGTGTGTGTTTATATATTTGTATTATACAGGAATTGAGCACTGCTCGTGTTGTCCTGTCTCCATATCCACATTTATCAAGTCTACCTTTACACACATGAATGTTTTTCTCATGCACCACCTCTTTGTCTAAGTCGTTCCAAATATTTAAGTATATACCTAATTGTGATATACACGGAATATACTATGCTCGTGGGTTTCCGTCGCTGTTTCTCAATAAGTCAAATTTAACTTTAAACTCGTTCAAGTTTTTAGACTGGACGATCTCTTTGTCCAGGCTATTCCATAAGTCTATACTTCTGTAAGGAAAGCTATATTTCTTGATATCCTTCAAGCAGCTTGACTTTTTCAATTTCATTCTGTGTCCTCTTGTTGCTCTCTTATCCCATACAAACAGATCTTTGTCAATTTTATCTACTCCCACCATGGTCCTGAACACTGCAATCATGTCTCCCCTTTTTCTCCTTTCCTCTAACAAAGGCAAATCCAGTTTTTCCAGCCTCTCTCTGTATGACAGGTCTGTCAGACTGGGGACCATCTTGGTTGCTGTTCTTTGTATTCTCTCAATCTTGTTTATATCTTTCTTTTTGTGTGGGGACCACACTACCGCTGCATATTCTAACCTGGGGCGGATCATGGCCACTATCAATTTTTTCATCATCTCCTCATCCATATAATGAAATGCTACTCTTATGTTAGTCAAGAGTTTATAAGTCTCTCCAACTATCTTGTTAATGTGCTTTTCTGGTGACAAACTATCTTGGACCAGCACTCCCAAATCTTTCTCTTCCCTCTTTTTTGTGATTAATTCATTACCCAACAAATAATTCAGTGATGGCCTCCTGGTACTTTTACCCATTTCCAATATTTTACATTTCTTTACATTAAATTTCATTTCCCATGTCCGGCTCCAACTGTGAATCCTATCCAAATCCTCCTGCAGTATTTTACAATCCTCCTCGACCTCTACCTTCCTCAAGATCTTTACATCATCAGCAAACAGACTTGCATAACTGTTCACTCCATCTACCATATCATTTACGTAAATCAGGAACATTACTGACGCCAACACCGAGCCTTGAGGGGCTCCACTTGTTGCTTCCCTCCATCCAGACATCCTATCCTTTATTACAGTACTGTCCTCATTTGTCTGTCTCTCAAAAAGTCTCTCATCCATTCCAGAAGTTTCCCCTTCAGTCCTCCTATATATTCTAGTTTCCACATTAGTCTCTTATGAGGTACCTTGTCAAAGGCCTTCTCTAAATCTAAGTACACACAATCCACCCAACCATCTCTCTCCTGTACCACGTCAATCGCTCTTGAGTAAAAGCTCAACAAGTTAGAAACACATGACCTTTCACTTCTGAATCCAAACTGACATTCAGCCAAAATATTCATCTCTTCCAGATATTTTATCCATCTGTCTTTCTGGATTCTCTCACACAATTTTGCGACTATGCTGGTTAGAGACACTGGTCTATAATTCAGGGATTCTTCCCTGTTTCCTCCCTTGTAAATTGGTACCACATTTGCCCTCTTCCATTCTTGTGGCACTTTCCCCTCTTCCAGTGAGCATACGATTAAACTGTGAATTTTATCCGCCAGTTGTTCTCTGCATTCCTTCAGTACCCAATTAGAAATTCCATCAGGTCCTGGGGCTTTCCTTACATCTTGAGTTTCCAGTAATCTATACACTTCCTGTACCTCCACTTTTATATCTTTTATCACTGGAACATTTCTAATCACTCCCTCCCTTTCCACAAGCTCCTTTTATTTAGTGAAAACTGACTGGAAACGTTTGTTCATTATTTCTGTTTGCATTGCCGCATCGTTAAAGACCTCTCCTTCTACTTTCAATTTGGTGATTCCTTCCTTTTGTGTGTGTGTGTGTGTGTGTGTGTGTGTGTGTGTGTTCTTACCTAACTGTTCTTACCTAATTGTATCTTTACAGGAATGAGTCCAGCTCATACTGTCCTGTCTTAAACCATTTTTATCATACACATCCTTAAATTTATGAATTGTTTTGGCACACACTATTTCATTCGGTAGTGCATTCCACTGATCAATTGCCCTATTTGGGAAGCTAAATTTCCTTATGTCTTTATCGCCTCTCTTTTTATGCATTTTTTTGCAGTGTCCTCTTGCTGATGCATCCCCATTGGTTATGTAATCATTTATGTCTATTTTATCCTTCCCTGATATGCATTTATATAGCGTTATCATGTCTCCTCTTTTCTTTCTCTCCTGTAGTGTAAGCAGATTCAGTTTTTTTAATCTTTCTTCGTAGCTTAGATCCTTTAGGTTTGGTACCCATCTTGTAGCGGACCTTTGAACTTTTTCAATCTTATCTATTTGTTTTTTGAGATGAGGACTCCAAACTAATGACACATACTCCAGGGTGGGTCTGATGAATGATGTTTTTATGAATGATGTTACTATCTTTCTTAGCATGTGGGGGTGGCTCTAATGAATGAGGGTGAGATTTGGAAGCTTCCGGTGTTGCTGTTTGCTGATGATACAGTGCTGTTGAGTGAAGATGAATGGGAGTTGCAAGATTTGGTGAATGAATTTGGGACAGTGTGTAGGAGGAGCAATCTGAAAGTTAATGTAAACAAAAGTAAAGTTATGGTGTTTGAGAGGAATGAAGTCACAGAGTGTGCAGTGAGGTTGGATGGTGAGGATATGGAGAATGTGAGTGCATTCAAGTACTTGGGTAGTGTGATGAGTAAGGATGGAACTTTGGGGGATGAAGTGCGTGAAAGGGTACAGCAGGGAAGGAAGGTTGTTGGTACACTGAGAGCAGTGATGAGAAATAGGGAGGTGAGTATGGAAGTTAAGAAGTCACTGCATGATAGTATTGTGATCCCTACCCTGACGTATGGAAGCGAGGCATGGACCTTACAAGAGGGGAACAAGTCAAGAGTGAGAGCAGTGGAAATGAGTTACTTGAGAGGAGCATGTGGAGTGACGTGGAGGGACAGGTTGACGAATGAAGAAGTGAAAGAACGCTGTGGGGTGGATGTGGATGTGGTTGAGAAGATTAGGAGAAATACACTGAGGTGGTTTGGACATGTGGAGAGAATGGAGAATGAAAGACTGACTAAGAGGGTGTATGTGGGTGAGGTGGGAGGAGGGAGAGGGAGAGGTAGACCAAGGATGAGGTGGAGGGATGGAGTTGAGAGGTATATGAGGGAGGGGGGGGTGAATTGGGGGGAAGGTAGTCAAATGGTGGGTGACAGAGCGACTTGGAGGCGTTTTGTCTGCGGCCACCCTTTGCGGGATTAGGGCGTCGGGCTATAGACAGATAGATAGATAGATAGTTAGCATGTCTTCATTTATGTATGTGAATGCTATTCTCATATTTGCAAGCAGTGTATACAGGTTCCATACCTTCTCACTGATGTGGTTAGCCAGAGACAGTCTGTTATTGATGATCAAACCTAGGTCCTTCTCTTTTTCTGATATGTGTAGGGCTTTATTTCCTAGCTTTATCCCAATCAGGTCTTTTTCCACTTTTACCAAGCTTAATTACATGACGCTTGTCCACATTGAATTCCATTTGCCATGTATTGCTCCATTCATGAAGTTTATTTAATTCTTCTTGTGGCTCTTTACAAGAGTCTGGGTTAGTAATTTTTCATTGTATTTTTGTATCATCAGCAAACATAATTTAGATAGTTTTCATTTCCAATGTTGCTATCTATATCATTTATATACACTAAACACATGGTTGGTGCCAGCACTGAGCCCTGTGGAACTCCGCTAGTCATTTCCCTCCATGATGAGTAATTTCCCCTTTGTACTATTTTCATTCCTCTTTTTTCTGAGAAAATCTTGCATCCAACAATACAGTCTGCCTCAGATTCCTCCTTGATGGTACAATTTCCATAAAAATCTTTGATGCGGTACTCTGTCAAATGTTTTCTTGAAATGTAAATAGATACTGTCCACCCATCCTTCTCTTTTCTGTAATGTTTCTGTTACTCTATCACAGTAGCTCAACAGATTAGTAACAAATGATTTTCCCTTTCTGAAACCAAACTGTCTTTCTGTTATCATAGTGTGTTCTTTTAGATGATTTACCCAAATTTTCCTTTTCAGCTTTTCTAATACAATGCTTACAACACTGGTTAGTGATACTGGTTGGTAGTTGAGTGGATTTTGTCTATTCACTTTCTTGAATAAGGGAACAATGTTTGCTTTCATCCAAATATCAGGTAGTCTGTCCTGTCTCAAGGATTTCTTGAAAATTAAAGATAATGGTTTACTTTCTTCAGAATTCCTTGAGCTGATCACCCAGAACAATTTTTTCAATCATGTGAGTAATCCAACTCATGTCTCAGGACATGTCCTTGATTTGACCTTGTCCCCTGTTGGTTGCAGGCACGTATCAGATGTGGAGGTTGACTCATTTGACCCCCTCATCTCTGATCATGCTCTAATCACTCATAGTTTTGATGTCCCGAAATCCCCTTCATATAAAAGGGTCATCAGGTTCAGAAATTACAACAATGTTGACCACCAGTTGATGTGTTTTGAAATTGATCAACGTTTAAACTCCATCGATTCTTCAAGTCTTTCTTCTGGTGAAATGGTTGATATTTACAACAACGAGCTCAGGTCAATTTTTGACCATTATTGTCCTGAGGTAGTAAAAACAATCACTGTACGTGATAATTCTCTGTGGTATGGTCCATCCATTAATTCTTTGCATAGAAAACGCAGAAGGGCAGAACATGAGTGGCACTTGCAGCGGACCGAAGTAACTCATTTGCGTTATGTTTTTGCGAGAAGAACAGTCGTTTACACTGTAAAAGCCCAAAAGGATACGTATTATCAAAATAAAGTTGATTCATGCAGTGGTGATAAAAAAAAACTGTCTGCAATTGTGAACAATTTGGTTGGTTGGAGGAATGTAATTGTTAAACCAACTTCTGTATCTGATGTCCAATTGGCTTCTGATTTTGCTTCATTTTTTACAAGTAAGATATCTCGCATAAGAAGTGATTTAGACAGCAGTTCTCCTAGTGAAGCGTACTCAGTTGACTTCCAGCCACGGTGCACCGGGGATCATTTGCTTTCAACATTTCATCCACTGGATGTAAACAATGTCAAATGTTACATCAGAGAACTTAATAAAACATTTTGCTCACTCGATCCATGTAACATGTCACAACTGCCTGATGTGTATGAGCACGCTGCAGACTTTATCTGCAACATAATAAATAGATGCTTCTTAGAAAGAAATTTTGAGCTGTCTGAGAAACGTGCTTTGCTTAGGCCCCTAATTAAGAAACCTGGCCTTGATGTCGAGAGCATGACAAATTATCATCCTGTCTCTAACCTGTCTTTTTTATCCAAGATTATTGAGCGGGCCATACTCAATCAACTCTACCACTACTGGAACACAACAGAGTTGTTCCTGTTGTTCAATCAGAATACAGAAAATACCATTCAACTGAAACTGAACTAACAAGGATTCAGAGTGACTTGGTGGCAAATGCTTGTAGTGGGATGTCCTCTCTCCTAGTTCTGTTGGATCTGTCTGCAGCTTTTGATACAGTATATCATAAACTATTGTTGGATGATCTGTATTTTTATGGCGTTTGTGATAGTGCCCTTTTGCTCCTTAAGTCGTATCTGTCGGACAGATCTCAGAGAGTGGTTGTTGATTACGCTTGCTCTGATTCTGCTCCCCTTCTATTTGGAGGCCCTCAAGGATCAGTTTTGGGTCCAATTCTATTTACTGTCTACACAAGTAGTTTATCGTCTCTACTTGATGCTTACAATGTGTTCTCTCATTTTTATGACACCCAGCTCTATGTTAAGATGTCAAATATCAATGATACTAAGACAAAGTTTGAATCTCTAATGTCTGATATTAAGATTTGGATGACTAAGAGGAAACTTAAGCTGAATGATGGTAAAACTGAGATCATCATCAGAGGAAACAGAAGGGTTGATGACACTGATAATGCCCAGACTTTGAACAATGGCATGTCACAGCTTCGTCCAGTCAGTTCTGTTCGAAATCTGGGTGTTTATTTTAATTCAAAGTTAAATTACAAAGAACATATTAATCAGGTTGTCAGAGGATGTAACTTGCATATCAGAAATCTGTACTCTGTGAGAATATTCCTGAACAGACAGTGTCTCTTAACATTGGTCCATGCAGTAGTCTTGTCTTGTGTTGATTATTGTAATTCACTGTGGGTTGGTCTTCCAAACAATATACTAACAGAAGTTCAGTCCGCGTTAAACAGAGCAGCACGGCTTATCTTTGGTCTCCCCCCGAGAACCTCAACTACCCCATTTCTGATTGAGTTGCACTGGTTACCAGTAAAGGCTAGAATTGAATTTAAACTGTGTGTTATTACATTCAAGGTTCTTAAGTTTGGTGAACCAAAGTATCTTGCTGAACTGTTAAAATTCAGCAAGTCTTCCTTAACACTTTCTCTTTTTATATTAGAACACCATTTAGCTGAACTTGGTACAAAGCTTGACTCATATAAAGATACTAATTTAGGTATGACCACTTGGCCAGGTTTGGCCAGGTACGGAGTGGTGTGACGTGCGTCCGCTCTGCTCGGCACCTCATGTGTGTGTGTGTGTGTGTGTGTGTGTGTGTGTGTGTGTGTGTTTATCTACTAGTATTTACCTAATTGTGATATACAGGAAATAAGCTACGCTCGTGGGTCCCGTCTCTTGTTTCTCAATACAGTAGTGCACCAACTTTCGCTACAGCAGGATTCGTGGAATCCACTTTCGCAGCATGCACCAAATATTCCCTAACTTCCACTTTCGCTTGAAAAAAATCGATTTTCGCGCACAAATTTTGGGTTTGGGACAATATTTTGAACTTTGAATTTCCTGCACCGCCCACCCGCAACCCACCGCCATCTTGAATGACGTCATGTCAACACTCTGTCCACCCATTCCCGCCACTGTGTACGAGCGTGCTAGCTCCATTGTGTTGGATTCTCACGGTTCAATGGCCTCTACTATACCTGGTAGTGTGGGGAAAGGGCCTGGTGGTGTGGGGGGAGAGCCTGGTGGTGTGGGGGGAGGGCCGGGAGGCAGTGGTGGTGATAAAAAGTGGCCGGGACATTCAAAGTCGGGAGGAAAGGCCAAGGCTATAAGAGAGTATCGTGTTGGAGTGAAGAAACGGCAGTATAATAATGAAATGAAAAGGAAGATAGTTGAGCACATGGACAAGGGCGCAAAAAACAGTGAAATCTGCCGTATATTTAACATCCCAGAATCGACAGTGCGTAGTATGAGGAAACAGCATGGTGGTAGCGAGGCAGCAAGAGGTGGCGCCAATACGTCTGGCGTGGCTAAATAAGCCCGCCACGCGCCTCGGATACTTACCCCCAACATCCATTAAACACCTCAACCTGGTCTCTGTGGTATGTTTCTCCTCATATAATGTGTACTGTACAGTTTTTATTGTTTGTATCTCACAATGCAATGTACAATAGTGATTTGATGTACTGTATTGCAAGTGAAAATGAAAATCTGATGTTACTTTAGGATAACCGGGAACCAATTAGCCTTTTTGCCATAAAGACAATGCCCCAACTTTTGCTAATTCCACTTTCGCGCATTATTTTTTAACCCAATTAGGCGCGAAAATTGGTGCCCCACCGTAAGTCAATTTTAGCTTTAAACTCATTTAAGTTTTTAGACTGGATGATCTCTTTGTCCAGGCTATTTCACAGGTCTATACATCTATAAGGAAAACAATATTTCTTGATATCCTTCAAGCAGCTTGGATTCTTCATATCATTCCGTGTCCTTATGTTACTCTCTTCTCCCATAAAAACAGATCTTCTTTGTTAATATTATCTACTCCCATCATGGTCCTAAACACTGCAATCATGTTGCCTCTCTTTCTCCTTTCTTCTAAGGAAGGCAAATCCAACTTTTCCAGCCACTCTCAGTACGACAGATCTGCCAGACTGGGGACCATTTTGGTTGCTGTTCTTTGTTTTCTCTCAATCTTGATTTTATCTTTCTTTTTGTGTGGGGACCACACTACTGCTGCATATTCTAACCTGGGGTGAGTCATGACCACTATCAATTTTTTCATCATCTCATCCACATAATGAAAAACTACTCTTATATTAGTCAGATTATATGTCTCTCTAACTGTCTTGTTAATGTGTTTTTCATGTGACAAACACTCCTGGACCAGCACTCCCAAATCTTTCTCTTCTCTCACTTTTGTGACTGGTTCATTACCTATCAAACAATTCAGTGATGGCCTCCTGGTACTTTTACCCATTTCCAATATTTTACATTTCTTTACATTAAATTTCATTTCCCACATCCGGCTCCAATCATATATCCTATCCAGATCCTCCTGGAACATTTTACAATCCTCCTCAACCTCTATCTTCCTCAAGATCTTTACATCATCAGCAAACAGACTTGCACAACTGTTCACTCCATCTAACATACCATTTACGTAAATCAGGAACATTACTGGCGGCAACACTGAGCCTTGAGGGATTCCACTTGTTACTTCCCTCCATCCAGACATCCTGTCCTTTATTACTGTCCTCAATTGTCTGTCTCTCAAAAAGTCTCTCATCCATTCCAGGAGTTTCCCCTTCAGTCCTCCTATATATGCTAGTTTCCACATTAGTCTCTTATGAGGTACCTTATTGAAAGCGTTCTCTAAGTACACACAATCCACCCAACCATCTCTCTTCTGTACCACGTCAATCGTTCTTGAGTAAAAGCTCAACAAGTTGGAAACACATGACCTTCCACTTCTAAATCTAAACTGACATTCTGCCAAAATATTCATCTCTTCCAGATATTTTATCCTTCTGTCTTTCAGGATTCTCTCACACAATTTTGCGACCATGCTGGTTAAAGACACTGGTCTATAATTCAGGGGTTCTTCCCTGTTTCCGCCCTTGTAAATTGGTACCACATTTGCCCTCTTCCATTCTTGTGGCACTTTCCCCTCTTCCAGTAAGCATACGATTAAACTGTGAATTTTATCCACCAGTTGTTCTCTGCATTCCTTCAGTACCCAATTAGAAATTCCATCAGGTCCTGGGGCTTTCCTTACATCTTGAGTTTCCAGTAATTTATACACTTCCTGTACCTCCACTTTTATATCTTTTATCACCGGAACATTTCTAATCACTCCCTCCCCTTCCACAAGCTCCTTTTCTTTGGTGAAAACTGACTGGAAATGTTTGTTCATTATTTCTGCTTGCATTGCCGCATCCTTAAAGACCTCTCCTTCTACTTTCAGTTTGGTGATTCCTTCCTTTTGTTTCAGTTTGCCATTAACAAATCTATAAAACAGTTTGGGTTCATCCTTGCATTTGTCTATTATACCTTTTTCAAAATTTTTTTCTTCTCCTCTACGTATTCTTGTGTATTCATTTCTTGTTCTTTTATATTCTTCCTTTGTTCTGTTGTTACCTCTCTTTCTCCAATTGTTCCACGCCTTATCTCTCTCTTTTTTTGCCATCATACACCTTCTATTAAACCACTCCTTTTTCCTGTTTTCTTTCCCTCTTACTCTTGGTACAAATTTTTCCACTCCCAAATTATAGAGGTCTAAAAAGATATCCCACTTCCTCTGTATCTCTCTTGTTTCTCTGAATTTTCTCCAATCCGCGTTTTCAAAAAAGTTTCTCAATCCTGCAAAATTTGCTTTCCCAAAGTTGTATCTTCCCTGTCTATGAAGCTCATCTCTTGGCTCGACGTTCCCTATTAACATCTGGAACTCAATGACCACATGATCACTTTTTCCTAAAGGACAGAGATATTTCAATGATTCTATTACATCGGGTTCTTTGGTGAACAATAAATCTAACCTTGCTGGTGTGTCCTCACCTCGAAACCGTGTCTCTTCTTTGACCCATTGCGTCATCACATTATTCTTTATTATATTTAATAACATGAATCCTCGCCGCCTCCTGAGTACCATTCCTCCCAGTTCACTTCTTTATAGTTAAAGTCACCCACAAAAATTATATTATTGCTTTTCTCAATTATTTTTTGCAGATAGCTAGCCATATCTGACAACATCTCATGGTATTCGTCATCCTTCCATGCTCTCGTCTCTGGGGGAACATACACTACCGCCATATCTCTCTTAACATTCTCTCCAGTTTCTAATTTCATATATATCACTTCAGCCCTGCCTTCTCCCATTTCCACAGTATCTACATTTATGTTGTTCTTCACTGCTATCATCACTCCTCCTCCCTTTTTTTCTTTTCTGTCTTTTCTCCACAGTTTGTATTTACCATCTCCCAAATGAACATCAATATCTTCTCTTAATTTGGTCTCTATAAAGCACATGACATCAGGTTCATGTTCTCTCAAGAAATCGTTAATTTCGATCCTTGTCGATATGAAACCATCAACATTAGTATATATCACCTTCAAATTATTTTTGACGTTTTTAATACCCTCTTCTCTCCTACTCTCTATCTGTACCACTTCCTCAACTTCTGATCTTTCACAACCATCCCCCTTAGTTTCCTTCACTTCTATTTCCTTAAATACCACTTCCTTACTTTCATATCCAATACTCTCCAAAAAAAAGTATTACATTCTTCCTCTGTCCTCTTATCATTTCTTCCCTTTACTTCTTCCTTTAATGATTTTAAAACTTCTCTTTCTTCTTCGTTCAGATTTTTTCTTATTATAATATTTTCTATCTCCGCCTCTTTGCTTAATTTCCAGGTCACTTTAAGTATCTCATTTATTACACTTTCTGATGTAAACTTGACTCTCATTGGTCTTGTTTCCCCTTTCTTATAAGGCCCTATCCTCCTTACTTCCTCAATTTCTTTTACCCACTCGTCTCCTTCGGGGTCAATCTTGCCTAATATTCCTCTCACCATGATCGTGTCTCTGTCGAGTCTTACGAACCTAACCTTTTCTTCCTCTTCCCTGTTTCCAAATATTACCACACATCTGTTCCTTTCTACAGTTTCTCTCACTATTTTCTCTTTTTTCTTCAGTATTTTCACTACATTTTCTTCCATTTTTTTTCTTGTTCATTTCCCTTTCTTCCTGGATGATCTCTCTTAAGCTGACCACTTCTTTCTGTTCTTCTTCTACGTGTGCCCACTTTGCCTTATGCTCTTCTAATACATTACTCACCTTCTCCGTTTTATTAGTACTCTCTTCTAATTTCCTCCTCAATTCAACATTTTCCCGCTTCAAATTTCTAATCTCTTCATTCGCTGTTTCATTGGATTGGATCAGACTCTGTATGGTAGTATCCGTATTTTCAGACACATCCTTTATCACTAGATTCTCTACTTTCTTTTCAAGTTCACTAATCCTCATAATTAATGTTTTAACCAGGTCCATGACATTGGTGTTTGTATCAAATCCTTGAAATTCGAGTCCCTCATTGTTTACATTTTCGGCCATGTTTGATGTTGGTTAAGTACCAAAACAGTTACCGAAAAAAACTACAAACATTCATGTATACTCTAGCCAATAAATCTTTACATTTTTGGTAGTCTATTAACTTTCATTATTTTAAATTTAAAACAAGACCTTAAGAGACAGGACAGACAAAATTCCTGAAACTACTTAAGGTTAGCAGCGATGGCTGGGACATCTGCTCTCTCCGGCTGTTCGTTCGTGTGTGTGTGTGTGTGTGTGTGTGTGTGTGTGTGTGTGTGTGTGTGTGTGTGTGTGTGCTTCCCAGGAGTTGACAAATTAACTTTGGGAGGTGATTCTTGGGATAATTTTGAGTACGGTAACTAAATACAATATCAACAGAGGTCCAAATCTCAACCATTATGAAGCTACAAGTACTGAATTATGAAGGAGATAATTTTTGTCCATATGGCCATCAGTAATCTTTAGTACTCTTACAAATTCTGCTGTCATTCATGCCTCAGTACCACATGACGTCACATCTTTTTTTTTTTTCCAGAGTTAATAGGTGAGTGACATATGAACTTGGCTCTACAAACTGGTAATCAAGTGATCAAGCACAAGCACAAATGAGAAACCTTTTCTGAACTGCACTGATAGGTCTGTGTGATCCTCATGGTCAAAAAATGCCCCCAAGTCTTCTCCTCTATTCAATACCACTAAAGAATATACCTTATCACTCCACATCTACATAAAGCATATAAATGAAAACTCTTCTAACACTTTTCAAGTACAGTAATTACAATAGCTTCTATACTGACATACCTGTACAGGTGCTTGCAACTGAGTCAGTGAGGCTTGGCTTTAGAAACACCACTATCAGGTGGACAACAGGGTAGTATGAGGCCAAAAAATGTGAGCATCTACTTAAAAATAATAAATAAAAAGGCAAATTGGTTATGCATACAACCATGAAAATACTGTACAAAGGAGCTTTTTTGACACTTTATCTGACATTGGGCCACTTTAATATTCTTGGACCTGTGTGTGGAGGAGGGGGTACATACTCACACTGGCTACAAATAATACAGACAAAATTGGGCACAGAAGGCATATTTACGATAGCAAAGGAGAGATTGTATTGATTCACACATATATTTCATTTAGGTTTTTTTTTTTTTTTTTTTTTTTTTTTTTTTTTTTGATCAGAGTACTTTTGGACATCAAGGATCAATTTCTATGGTACAAAATGATCGTACATATACACCATGTAAATGAAATGCATTACTCTCTCACTGATAACTTGACAACAAGAGATCCTAGCTGAGCCAAAGGTACTTTGGTAAAGTTCTCAATGAGCACTATAAAACAATGACAACAGCATGCCCGCACCACGCAGATCATTTGAGTGAAAGGGAGGGGGAGGGCGGGGATGGTGCATAATTGACATGAGATTCAAGAAAGTGCTCATATAAGTGGTGGTATAGCAACTCTGAACCTTAGTGTAAGTAACAGCTTGGGACATTATTCCTGTCTGCAAGATTGAAAAAATGAAGCCTTACTGCTGCATGCTATCAATTGGAACTAATCATGAGAACATCTAGAAAGGCACCAGGTCATCAAAGCTTAATTCCATCCCTTAACTGACTGCATCACCATCTTGCCAAAGTGAAAACCATGGATGGTGATCATAATCACTTAAGGTTACAGAATCACAGCAAACTGTCAAACCTCAATGCTAAAAATTTCCGGAAACAGCCTGCCAATATTATTCACTTCTGCCATTCATGCTATGTAATGAGAATAGTTTCAGCCTGTGGCAAATGACCTCTAGTTAAGACAGCAATGGCTTCCTGCAAATACTGTAGCATCTATGCATCAATTTATAATGGTCATTCATCCACATGCATACAACACATTCACAGCATGGCTGGCTTGGTTCTCTACCAATGATGAATGATACAGTAGCAAATATCATTCAAATAGCAATGATTACTTATTAATGTAAAATGCACCATGGCCAAAAATGAAATGCACTGCTCAGAACTAAAATGCAGAAACATAAAGAAACACCTAAGTTGGAAATAATAACCGCCTTCAATCAGATAGTTAGTTCATACCTTTGTTTCATCCACATCATGTTTATTTCAAAGGTTAAAGATTTAATATCATAAAGGTTAGTAATAGCTGTGTGATGTAGTTTATAATATTCTGTCACACTATTTAATTAGCAAGGTAATTTACATAAACTACTACACAAGTTTATCTGTTTGCTAATAACAACTACTATGAAGTAGAAATTAAATACACAATTTCTTATTTACCATCATAATAGCTGTTTTAATTAAAGGGGAATTTCACTCACAAATAAGTTGTAAAATTAATTCATGCTCATTAAAACTATACTATGCTACATTCGTGATTCTACGATCAGGCATGACTGAATGGATGGCACTAGAAATTTTAGTCAGTACCATCATCATCATCATCATCAGTATCAGTATCATGTGAAGAAATGCATATCTGTCTGACATGTACAGTACTTACAAGTAACTATTAGACTTTAAACTGTGTTTCCTCTTTATTAGCTTTAATCTCAAGAAGAAAAAACAAAGTGAACTAATATACCATAAGTAACTAAAGCATGAGGATCTATAGGATTGAGACCATTACTCTCTGGGTCATCAGAGAATGCTAAATGAGAACTTAATATCATAAGGTGAATTTCCCCTTTTGCAGCTGTTCATCTACCGTACCTATTCTACAAAATTAGTATTATTATGCTGTAAATAAATATATTAATGTTTCATTGCTACAGAAAGTCACTGAAGCTAACAGATATCTTCAAGAGTATACAACAGAAGGGGACTGTTTAGATAAGCTAACAGGAATCATGATACAGGTTATAGCTATACAGAACCCATGATTTACTTGTCACCTACTTCAAACTAGCAAAACATCAAGGGGAAGAAGCCTTCACCACTGCTCTCTAAGTCTACCAAAAATACATAGACTAGAGGAATACTGAGAATGAGGAAAATGGACAAGCGCCTACCTTCCGACTCTTTTTTATCATCTTTCTCCTCAAGGTCGAGATCCTCAGCATGTGTAATCCACTCCAAGTACCCTCGAAGATCCTCCTCAATCTGCTGCTTCTCTCTCAACTTTCTGAAGTCTCCACGAGCTTTGGCTTTTTCTCTTTCCTTTGAGAACTCTCTAGCAAGAGCAGACACACAGAGCTAAGGTTAGAGGCTCCTACAGCCATTAGCACACGCACTTGCATTAAAAAAAAAAAAAAAAAAAAAAAAAAAAAAGCAGGTACTATAATATCTATACACTAACCACACCATTTGCTGGCACAACATTGCAAAGCAACTGTACTATGTAGTTCATATCACTACACTGCAAAGTACAGTAATAAAACTTTTGCAAAAAGGAAGAGAGTGACATATGATGTTTACTATTGTAACATAACTGCAACATTATTTCCAAAATATACTGTCTGTAACATCTCTTATTTACAGTTACTTTGCATTATAATTTACAAGTTACAGCTGAAAAGCTGACTAAAAAGAAAAGAAATTAGTGCACTGGTCATGACAGAGGCATAAAAGCTGATGAGAAGTCTGAAAGCTGCAATCCTGGCTCCTGCACACAATGGGCACTGCAGTACAATGGTTGCCCACTACACTACTCTTGGATTAGTGAAGGAGGCAACAAGACAGTACTGACTGTCAGCTTCTCCTACCATCTGATTCCTTCTTCTCATCTCCTTCCATATCTATGTCTTCTGCAGCAGTTATCCATTCCAGATAACCTCTAAGATCCTCCTCTATCTGCTGCTTTTTCCGCAATTTCATGAAGTCACCACGAGCCTGAGCTTTCTCTCTCTCTTTGGAGAACTCTCTGTTGAGGGTTCAAATGATAAGCTTAGCTTTGCTCAAATTTAAATAAATGTACAGTATACTGGTACTATATCAGTACACGTAATTGTCTCTGCTGAATGTGTCATGAATGCCATGAGAGTGAATGAAAGGATTATAGCTGTGAAAATACTGTTCGGTACACTTGTGACTTCATTTCTATAGGAATAAGTTCCACAGACTGGCCTGGATGATGTTGAAAAAGACAGATTCTAAGATGATTTCATATGTGGTAAGTGGTATGGAGGTTGATGAGACTGTAGCTTTGGGAGGGGATTTAAATGGTCATGTGAATGATGCACCTCAAGGATATAAAGTGGTACACAGGGGTTGCACAAACAGGAGGAGGAAAGTGGAAGGGGAAAAGATACTCGAATTTGGGGAGGCAATGAACATGATTATGTACAACATGCATTTTGGGAAAAGAGAGAGAGTAGGTCAATTACATATGACTCTGAGGGAAATAGTGGCCAGACTGACTACTGTATTTCCTGGTCAGGAGGGTTGATAGGAGGTTGGTGAGGGATGTTCAAGATACAGGAGGTGAATAATGTTTGCAGCAACACAAGTTAGTGATATGTGACATGGTGCTTATGGAGCAGCTGGTGAAGAATAGGATCTATGCTCCCAGGAGGAAAATTTGGAAGATGAAAAACCAAGCAGTAAGGGATGCCTTCTATAGTGAGATGAGTAGAGCTGTGACTGAACAGGAAGCTCATGACAGAAGTCCATCTTGTGCAGTGTTTGTGGTAAGTGTGCGCATATGAGATGTACAGGCAAACCCCGAGAAATGATACCCCTAGATGTGATACCCCAGCATAGAGATGGGGGTAGAAATACCACCCTACCCTGCTGAATGATGGCCAAACCCTGGTATAATGATAGATTTTGTTTTTTTAA
This sequence comes from Coenobita brevimanus, assembly GCF_032717465.1. Taxonomy (NCBI): domain Eukaryota; kingdom Metazoa; phylum Arthropoda; class Malacostraca; order Decapoda; family Coenobitidae; genus Coenobita; species Coenobita brevimanus. Next base: position 4,204,542 of record NC_137052.1, on the reverse strand, counting down.
AACTGATTTTGATGACACTTCAGATTTAAATTTTGTGCTTAGGTTGATTTATAAACTGTTTTTAGACTTAGATTAATGTGTTTTAATCACAGGTGGAGTGAATATTGTCATTTCGGGGTACAGCTTACTAAGTTTGATTTTTCCAGATTTATTTTTGATGATTTTCAGATTTTATTAGTTGGTTTTAGTGAGTTACTTAATGGTGTTAAGGTCAGCTTTGCTTCTTTGACACCTGTTAGGCCATTTAGATTGGCTTTAAACTTGTTTTTGGACTCATCTGGGTGGATTTAGGACTTGGATGGGGGAGGGAACCCAAGGTCAAAAACACATCCCTATACTTTATACAAGTGCTCATGGGCCCTTCGGGCCCATTGCACTTGCTCCTGCGGAGGGCTCTCGCATTTATGTGCTGCTCTAGTGTAACAGTGTCACTTGGATTTTTTGCAGATCGTGTTATTTGCTGCTTCGGGAATGGAACCCACGTTGTTCGAAAGAAAGTCCGAAATACTTTAGTTGAACCCATGGGCAAAAAATTCTATGGAGATCCTACACTGGGCACCAGGAGTGGTGTATTCTGGTCAAAATGTGATTCCTCATTATATATAGTAAAAGTTTTTCAATCGTGATGGGACCAAGTTTTTCCACATCCGCGAATTTTTCACGATTTCTGTGCCAATTTTGGTGTGATTTGAATGTGTAGTTTCGGCTCCCCAAAATACACACACACACACACACACACACACACACACACACACACACAGTTTATAAATCAACCTAAGCACAAAATCATGTGGTCATTGAGTTCCAGATGTTAATAGGGAAAGTCGAGCCAAGAGACGAGCTTCATAGACAGGGAAGATACAACTTTGGGAGAGCAAATTTTACAAGATTGAGAAACTTTTTTGAAAATGCGGACTGGAGAAAATTCAGAGAAACAAAAGAGATACAGAAGAAGTGGGATATCTTTCTAGACCTCTATAATTTGGGAGTGGAAAAATTTGTACCATGAGTAAGAGGGAAAGAAAACAGGAAAAAGAAGTGGTTTAATAGAAGGTGTATGATAGCAAAAAAAGAGAGAGATAAGGCGTGGAACAATTGGAGAAAGAGAGGTAACAACAGAACAAAGGAAGAATATAAAATAACAAGAAATGAATACACAAGAATACGTAGAGAAGAAGAAAGGAATTTTGAAAAAGGTATAATAGACAAATGCAAGGATGAACCCAAACTGTTTTATAGATTTGTTAATGGCAAACTGAAACAAAAGGAAGGAATCACCAAACTGAAAGTAGAAGGAGAGGTCTTTAAGGATGTGGAAAGGCAAGCAGAAATAATGAACAAATGTTTCCAGTCAGTTTTCACTAAAGAAAAGGAGCTTGTGGAAGGGGAGGGAGTGATTAGAAATGTTCCGGTGATAAAAGATATAAAAGTGGAGGTACAGAAAGTGTATAAATTACTGGAAACTCAAGATGTAAGGAAAGCCCCAGGACCTGATGGAATTTCTAATTGGGTACTGAAGGAATGCAGAGAACAACTGGCGGATAAAATTCTCAGTTTAATCGTATGCTCACTGGAAGAGGGGAAAGTGCCACAAGAATGGAAGAGGGCAAATGTGGTACCAATTTACAAGGGCGGAAACAGGGAAGAACCCCTGAATTATAGACCAGTGTCTCTAACCAGCATGGTCGCAAAATTGTGTGAGAGAATCCTGAAAGACAGATGGATAAAATATCTGGAAGAGATGAATATTTTGACTGAATGTCAGTTTGGATTCAGAAGTGGAAGGTCATGTGTTTCTAACTTGTTGAGCTTTTACTCAAGAGCGATTGACGTGGTACAGGAGAGAGATGGTTGGGTGGATTGTGTGTACTTAGACTTAAAGAAGGCCTTTGACAAGGTACCTCATGAGAGACTAATGTGGAAACTAGAATATATAGGAGGACTGAAGGGGAAACTTCTGGAATGGATGAGAGACTTTTTGAGAGACAGACAAATGAGGACAGTAATAAAGGACAGGATGTCTGGATGGAGGGAAGTAACAAGTGGAGTCCCTCAAGGCTCGGTGTTGGCGCCAGTAATGTTCCTGATTTACGTAAATGATATGGTAGATGGAGTGAACAGTTATGCAAGTCTGTTTGCTGATGATGTAAAGATCCTGAGGAAGATAGAAGTTGAGGAGGATTGTAAAATACTGCAGGAGGATTTGGATAGGATACACAATTGGAGCCGGACGTGGGAAATGAAATTTAATGTAAAGAAATGTAAAATATTGGAAATGGGTAAAAGTACCAGGAGGCCATCACTGAATTATTTGTTGGGTAATGAATTAATCACAAAAAGGAGAGAAGAGAAAGATTTGGGAGTGCTGGTCCAAGATAGTTTGTCACCAGAAAAGCACATTAACAAGATAGTTGGAGAGACTTATAAACTCTTGACTAACATAAGAGTAGCATTTCATTATATGGATGAGGAGATGATGAAAAAATTGATAGTGGCAATGATCCGCCCCAGGTTAGAATATGCAGCGGTAGTGTGGTCCCCACACAAAAAGAAAGATATAAACAAGATTGAGAGAATACAAAGAACAGCAACCAAGACGGTCCCCAGTCTGACAGACCTGTCATACAGAGAGAGGCAGGAAAAACTGGATTTGCCTTCCTTAGAGGAAAGGAGAAAGAGGGGAGACATGATTGCAGTGTTCAGGACCATGGTGGGAGTAGATAAAATTGACAAAGAAGATCTGTTTGTATGAGATAAGAGAGCAACAAGAGGACACGGAATGAAATTGAAAAAGTCAAGCTGCTTGAAGGATATCAAGAAATATAGCTTTCCTTACAGAAGTATAGACTTATGGAATAGCCTGGACAAAGAGATTGTCCGGTCTAAAAACTTAAACGCGTTTAAAGCCAAATTTGACTTATTGAGAAACAGCGATGGAAACCCACGAGCATAGTACATTCCGTGTATATCACAATTAGGTATAAATACAGTAACCCCTCCAATATCCGGATCAATAGAGCCATCGGTAGGTTCGGATATTGGTTTCGTCCGGATATTGGGCCCCAGCTTATGGACTTGTACTTATGGACCCTAACTCACAGAAACACCTATACAACTCCCTCCGGACATGCATAGCACCTATTTAACACCCAAATCACACCAATAAGGCACATAAATGACTGAAATAAATGCAAAAGAAACATAAAATGTGGGTTTAGAAGTATGTTCATACATTAATAAACATTCTGGTACTTATGGACTCTAACCGAACCTAACTCTGAAAAACACATTCCTACTGCACGTGCATGAGGTAAGAATAGTATGGAAAAAAGTACAGTATGACACATTCTGGTAAGTATAGTATGGAAAAAAGTACAATATGAAACATTCTGGTAAGTATAGTATGGAAAAAAGTACAATATGAAACATTCTGGCTACTTACAGCAAGTCCCTGGCCACCTCGATGAATAACCGCCTCCTCTCGGACTCTGACAGTAAGAACGATTTCCTGAAGCACTTGCAGTACACTCTTCCTGAAGTCTTGCACTGAACTTAGTCAATAACACACAGAAGTCCGTTCTCTTCACAGTGTTCACTTTAGTCCAAATAATGTTCCATTAAATTTTAGTGTTGCACATTAACTTTTCCCAAGTTTTTTTTTATTTTCCAAAGCCAAAACAAAGAAGGTTAGTTACGTTAAATTTCTTTTCTACTGAGTCTTTTCTCTCATTTCGAAAACCTTAACACAACACACCATTTTTTTCACTGCACAACACTCAAAATTCCCGTGTGGTCTAGTGGAGAAGTTCTTGCTGTTTATTCGCTGTCAGAGTCCGAGAGTATCACTGGCAGGCGACCAAGGGGTGCATCGGTGGGTCGTGGTGATGGCGTACCGACTACAGAAGACTCTGAAGATAGCCGCAAACTCACATCGAGCGGTGACTCCACTGTAGCTCATGTGCTGGGCTGTGGCTCAGAGCATGAGGGCCTGTCTTGGGGAGGCAACGGAGTGGAACCAGGGCTTGGCACAGCGGGGGTCACGGGCCTGAAAAAACTGTCAATCATTGACTGACGCAAGGACCTACGATTCTGGCGATTGGTGATGCGCTGCCGGAAAGCACGCACTTCCTCCACGAGTCCCAAGGGCCCCATCTCCCTGTCGCAGTCCGGGTGTTCCAGGTAGTCTAAGACGAACTCTAGATGTGGCCGGAGTGTGCTCAGCTTGGGGATGGCTGGAGTAGTGTCCTGCTGAGAGGAGTCCGCATCATCATTGCCTTCGTCGTCGGAATCTTCAAGTTCGGGACTGACACCAGCAACCGAAGACGCAATCTCGATATCAGACAACGTCTGATACCCAGGATCGCCCTCGTCGTCGTCCAACCACTCACGAACATCGTCCACATCAACATCGTCGCCGTGCGTACGTAGCCGTGCATGGAAGTCATCCGCGTCAAACCCTAGGAAATCGTACTCCACATCTGTTCCGAGAAGCAGACGAGACCAACCATTTTCAAGAGTTTTCACAGGGACTTCCTTCCATGCACTAGCCCAGTTGTACAGCGCAGACTTGATGTTGTAGCGGCGAAGGTTTTCCAAAGTCCGCTTGCCTCGAGTGTCACGTCCTTCCCTGCGCTCGTCCTCGTCCTCGAGAACAACCATCACCTCGTCCAGGAACTTCCAACGGTACAGGCGATTTGTTGCCACGATCACTCCTTGGTCCATGGGTTGAATGAGAGCAGTCGTATTAGGTGGCAGAAACATGCACCTAATACGGCCATTCTCAGCAACCAAGTCCTTGTTGCACGGGTGGGCAGGTGCATTGTCGAAGAGAAGGAGAGCCTTTACCTGGTCGCAAGGGATTCCCAGTGTCTTCGTCTGGTACTGGATGACCTCCTTGACGAAGTGACGGTGAAACCAGTCTTTGAAAATCACAGCTGTGAACCATGCTTTCAAAGAATGGTACCATACGACAGGAAGGACATCCATCACCCCACAAAGGCACCGAGGCTGCTTTGCACGGCCAACAATAATGGGCTTAAGCTGGTGCATGCCATTAGCATTGGCACAACACAAAGCAGATATCCGTTCCTTAGAAAGCTTGCGGCCAGGTACACGCTTCTCCGTCTCATCGGCTAGAGTGTTCGTTGGCACCGAGCGATAGAATAGGCCAGTTTCGTCAGCGTTATAGACTTGACCGAGAGTGAGGCCCTCCCTGTCGATCAAGCCTTTCACCTTGTGCCGAAACTCGTCCACTCCATCCTCGTTAGCGTCCAATGCTTCGCCATGTGCTTTACGGTTAGTAAGGCCATGTCGCAACTTGAACGCGAAGAGCCAACCCTCGGATGCCCTGAAGTCTAGGACGTCGTGAAACCTTGCAAACTTCTCAGCAGCAGCCTTCAGCTCCGTTCCACGTACCATCACACCAGCTGCACGTTGCTGTCGATACCAAATCAACGTGGAGCGGTCGATTTCTGCATACTTGGGGGTAAACATAACCTTCCTCTCCACGTTGCGTTTGCTTCTCGACGAGAAGTCAGCCGTGTACTGCATGAGCTTGTCTCGGGAACGCTTGATATCGAACAAAGTCGACCGGGCCAGGTTGAACTCGCGGAAAATGCGTGAAGAAGACCAATCCGCATCAACTTTCTCCAATATCTCCCGTTTCTTCTCCAGAGTCAACACCACTCTCTTCCTTTTCTCAGGAGGCGGGGCCATCATCACACACACTAAGAGGAGGGCAGAGAGCAGCAGGAGGCCTTGCAGCAAGTACGGCACCACCACAAAAGCGAGCACGTGGGCAGCCATGGCGAAGAGCGTAGGTCCAGTCGCTGGGAGAGACAGGCGGGAGTGGGGAGGATGCATCGGTGCTCTATCGGACGTCGGAGGAATGACGAACCAAAACAATGCTCTCACGCGGCGCGCGCGGCAAGTTCAAATTACGGACGGCAAAAAATCAATTTTTTTTTTATTTTTTTGGATTTTCGGACCATTTTGGGAATGTTTGATCCCAGGACGATAAGGTTCGGTTAGTGGGGATGTTCGGTTATTGGGCGTCCGGATATTAGAGTGATTACTGTACTTAAATATTGGAACGACTTAGACAAAGAGGTGGTGCATGAGAAAAACATTCATGTGTGTAAAGGTAGACTTGATAAATGTGGATATGGAGACAGGACAACACGAGCATTGCTCAATTCCTGTATACTACAAATAGGTAAATACAGGTCGTTGACAGAGATGGAGCTCTTCCTGGATCTTGGGGAAATAATCGCTGAATCAGCAACGAAAAGAAGACCAGCTTATTTGTGATTATGTTAATGAATGCGTGAGTGGTGGTCCCATCGGGCAGTAGTTAAAAAATCGTGGTTTCGGACATAAAAACAAGATGTAGTGAAAATACAAAGTCTCTACAGTATATGGTTGATTCATGGCGGAAAGGGACGGTGCAATGTTTACAAGTGGCGAGCGAGAGTTTGAGGGCTTCTCTGAAGAGGACGTGGGAAATGGAAGTATTGAGTTGAACCAAACAAGAATAGTAGGTGTCGGGAAAACAGCAGAGAGGAATGTCCAGGTGATAAAAAAGGTATGGGCAGTAATTAGAGAGTTAAAGGAACAGACCATACAGCAGGGAAACGAGATAAAAAGTCTGCGAAATAAACTGGAAAAAATTTGTACACGTAGTGATGAACAAGAAAGAGAAGTTACTGAATTAAAAGTGAGCAATGAATCAGCCTCAAATGAAATAAAACAGCTTAAGAGGGAGAACAAGAGGTTGAAGGAAGAATGAGACAGGATGAAAAGCAAACTAGATGAGTATGAATCCAAATCAAGAATACAGGACGAGCACATTAAAGAAATCAAGGAGCAACATAAGGGGTGGAAGAAAATTCAGGAAGAGGGAAATGTAAATCTGAAAGAGATTATACAACAACAAAGCAAGGAAAAGGTGGAGAGAGAAGTGGTTAGGGTGCTGAGAAGTAGAGAATCTTGAGTTAGGGATGTAGCAGATAAGAAAAAATGTGTAATAATTTCAGGAGTTAAAGAAAAACATATGACAATAAGATCAGAAAGAGAAAGAGAAGAACTGAGTAAGGTTAAAGAAATAATATCGGTAGTAATGGAGGAAAACAACGAAGCTCAAGAAGAGATTGAAGAGGTGTTTAGGTTAGGAAAGTATGAGGAAGGAGGGGCAAGGCCATTGAAGGTAAAGTTTAAGTCTCAGGCAACAGTAAATGAAATTATCAGTAGAATATGGAACTTATCAGACAAGGAAGGGTTTAAAAATGTTTGGATACAGAGAGATGCAAATGAGGAAGAAAGAGCTAAAATAAAGGAGTTAGTAAAGGAAGCAAAGGTAAAAAACGAGCAGAGAACGGAGGAAGAGAAGACCGTGTTTTATTGAAGTGTCATGGATCAGAAATTAAGGAAGTGGTACCAGCAGAGAGAAGGAAAAAAGAGGGTACAAAAAACATCAAAAATAATGTGAAGGTGGCATATACTAATGTTGATGGTTTAATATTGGCAAGACAAGAAATCAACGATTTTTTGAGGGTACATGAACCTGATGTTATGTGCTTTGTAGAGACCAAATTAAGAGAAGATATTGATGTTCAAATGGGAGATGGTAAATACAAACTGTGGAGAAGAGACAGAGAAGAAAAAACGGAAGGAGGAGTGATGACAGCAGTGAAGAACAACATGAATGCAGATACCGTGGAAACGGGAGAAGGCAGGGCCGAAGTGATAAATATGAAATTAGAAACTGGAGAGAATAGCAAGAGAGATATGGCAGTAGTATATGTTCCCCTAAGACAAGAGCATGTAGTAATGATGAATACTAGGAAATGTTGTCAGACATGGCTAGTTATTTACAGAAAATGATTGAGAAAAGCAACTATATAATTTTAATGAGTGACTTCAATTGTAAAGAGGTGAACTGGGAGGAATGGGACTCAAGAGGCAGCGAAGATTCGTGGGGCACTACATTATTAAATATAACAATGAACAATGTGCTGACGCAATGGGTCAAAGAAGAGACACGGTTCTGAGGTGAGGACACACCAGCAAGACTAGACTTACTGTTTACCAAAGAACCCGATTTAATAGAATCATTGGAATATCTGTGTCCTATTGGAAAAAGTGATCATGTGGTCAATGAGTTCCAGATGATAACAGGGAACGTGGAGCCAAGAGACAAGCTTTATACGCAGGGAAGATATAACTTTGGGAAAGCAGATTTTACAGGATTGAGAAAATTTTTTGAAAATGCAGATGGGAGAAAATTCAGAGAATCAAGAGAGATACAGAAGAAGTGGGATATATTTCTAGCCTTCTACAATTCAGGAGTGGAAAAATTTGTGCCAAGAGTAAGGGGGAGAGAAAACATGAAAAAGGAGTGATTTAATAGAAGGTGTATCATAGCAAAAAAAGAGAGAAACATGGTGTGGAACAATTGGAGAAAGAGAGGTAACAACAGAACAAAGGAGGAATATAAAAGAACTAGAAATGAATACACAAGAATATGTAGAGAGGAAGAAAGGAATTTTGAAAAAGGTATAACAGACAAATGTAAGGATGAACCCAAACTGTTTTATAGATTTGTCAATGGCAAATTGAAACAAAAGGAAGGAAACACCAAACTGAAAGTAGAAGGAAAGGTCTATAAAGATCCAGCAGTGCAAGTAGAAATAATGAATAAATATTTCCAATCAGTTTTCACAAACGAAAAGGAGTTTGTGGAAGGGGTGGTGGAAGGGGTGGAAGTGACTAGAAATGTAGTGATAAAAGATATAAAAGTGGAAGTACAGGAAGTGTATAAATTACTGGAAACTCAAGATATAAGGAAAGCCCCACGACCAAACGGAATCTCTAATTGGGTACTGAAGGAATGAAGAAAACAACTGGTGGATAAGATTCACAGTTTAATTGTGTATTCTCTGTAAGAGGGGAAAGTGCCTCAAGAATGGAAGAGGGCAAATGTGGTACCAATTCATAAGGGAGGAAACAGGGAAGAACCCCTGAATTATAGACCAGTGTCCCTAACCAGCATGGTCGCAAAATTGTGGGAAAGAATTCTGAAAGATAGATGGATAAAATATCTGGAAGAGATGAATATTATGCCTGATGGTCAGTTTGGATTTAGAAGTGGAAGGTCATGTGTGTCCAACTTGTTGAGTTTTTACTCAAGAACGATTGATGTGCTACAAGGGAGAGATGGTTGGGTGGATTGTGTGTATTTAAATTTGGAGAAGGCCTTCGACAAGGTACCTCATAGGAGACTAATATGGAAACTAGAGCACATAGGAGGATTGAAGGGGAACCTCCCGGAATGGATGAGAGACTTTTTGAGAGACAGACAAATGAGGACAGTAATAAAGGACAGGATGTCTGGATGGAGGGAAGTAACAAGTGGAGTCCCACAGGGCTCGGTGTTGGTGCCAGTAATGTTCCTGATGTATGTAAATGATATGGTAGATGGAGTGAACAGTTATGCAAGTCTGTTTGCTGATGATGCAAAGATCTTGAGGAAGGTAGAGGTTGAGGAGGATTGTAAATTGTTGCAGGAGGATCTGGACAGGATAAACGATTGGAGTCAGATATGGGAAATGAAATTTAATGTAAAGAAATGTAAAATATTGGAAATGAGTAAAAGCATCAAAGAGGCCATCATTGAATTATTTGATGAGTAATGAAGCAATCACAAAAGCGAGAGAAGAGAAAGATTTAGGAGTGCTGGTCCAGGACACTTTGTCACCTGAAAAACACATTAACAAGGCAGTTAGAGAGACGTATAAACTCCTGACTAATATAAGAGTAGCTTTTCATTATATGGATGAGGAGATGAAGAAAAAATTGATAGTGGCCATGATTCGCCCCAAGTTAGAATATGTAGCAGCAGTGTGGTCCCCACACAAAAAGAAAGATATAAACAAGATTGAGAGAAAACAAAGAACAGCAACCAAAATGGTCCCCAGTCTGGCAGATGTGTCGTACAGAGAGAGGCTGGAAAAGCTGGATTTGCCTTCCTTAGAAGAAAGGAGAAAGAGAGGAGACATGAATGCAGTGTTCAGGACCATGGTGGGAGTAGATAAAATTGATAAAAGAAGATCTGTTTTTATGGGATAAGAGAGTAACATGAGGACAAGGAATGAAACTGAAGAAACCAAGCTGCTTGAAGGATATCAAGAAATATAGTTTTCCTTATAGATGTATAGACCTGTGGAATAGCCTGGACAAAGAGATCATCCATCCTAAAAACTTAAACAAGTTTAAAGTTAAATTTGACTTACTGAGAAACAGCGGCAGGGCCCCACGAGTGTAGCTCATTTCCTGTATATCACAATCAGGTAAATACACACACACACACACACGAACCGCCGGAGAGAGAGGTCGTCCCAGGCATCGCTCCTAACCTTGAGTAGTTTCAGGAATTTTGTCTGTCCTGTCTCCTAGGGTCTTTCTTTAAATTTAAAATAATGAAAGTTGGTAGACTACCAAAAATGTAAAGATTTGTTGGCAATAGTATACATGAATGTTTGTGGCTTATTCGATAACAGCTGTTTAGGTACCTTACCGGTACGTTAAAGATGGCCGAAAATGTAAACAATGAGGGAATGGAATTTCAAGGATTTGATGCTAATACTAATGTCATGGACCTGGTGAAAACATTAATTATGAGGATTAGTGAACTCGAAAAAAAAGTAGAGAATCTAGTGATAAAGGATGTGTCAGGAAATACGGAAACCACCATACAGAGTCTAATCCAGTCCAACGAAACAGCCAATGAAGAGAATAAGAATTTGAAGAGGGAAAATGTTGAACTGAGGAGGAAACTTGAAGAGAGTACTAATAAAACGGAGAAGGTGAGTAATGTACTAGAAGAACACAAGGCAAAGTGGGCACACGTAGAAGAAGAACAGAAAGAAGTGGTCAGCTTAAGAGAGATCATCCAGGAAGAAAGGGAAATGAACAAGAAAGAAATGGAAGAAAATGTAGTGAAAATACTGAAGAAAAAAGAGAAAATAGTGAGAGAAACTGTAGAAAGGAACAGATGTGTGGTAGTATTTGGAAACAGGGAAGAGGAAGAAAAGGTTAGGTTCGCAAGACTCGAGAGAGACACGAACATGGTGAGAGGAATATTAGGCAAGATTGACCCAAAAGGAGACAAGTGGGTAAAAGAAATTGAGGAGGTAAGGAGGATAAGGCCTTATAAGAAAGGGGAAACAAGACCAATGAGAGTCAAGTTTACATCAGTGTAATAAATGAGATACTTAAAGTGACCGGGAAATTAAGCAAAGAGGCGGGGATGGAAAATATTATAATAAGAAAAGATCTGAATGAAGAAGAAAGAGAAGTTTTAAAATCATTAAAGGAAGAAGTAAAGGAAAAAAATGATAAGAGGACAGAGGAAGAACGTAATACTTTTTTTGGGAGAGTATTGGATATGAAAGTAAGGAAATGGTATTTAAGGAAATAGAAGTAAAGGAAACTAGGGGGGATGGTTGTGAAAGATCAGAAGTTGAGGAAGTGGTACGGACAGAGAGTAGGAGAGAAGAGGGTATTAATAATGTCAAAAATAATTTGAAGGTGATATATACTAATGTTGATGGTTTCATATCGACAAGGATCGAAATTAATGATTTCTTGAGAGAACATGAACCTGATGTCATGTGCTTTGTAGAGACCAAATTAAGAGAAGATATTGATGTTCATTTGGGAGATGGTAAATACAAACTGTGGAGAAAAGACAGAAAAGAAAAAAAGGGAGGAGGAGTGATGATAGCAGTGAAGAACAACATAAATGTAGATACTGTGGAAATGGGAGAAGGCAGGGCTGAAGTGATATATATGAAATTAGAAACTGGAGAGAATGTTAAGCGAGATATGGCGGTAGTGTATGTTCCCCCAGAGACGAGAGCATGGAAGGATGACGAATACCATGAGATGTTGTCAGATATGGCTAGCTACTTGCAAAAAATAATTGAGAAAAGCAATAATATATTTTTGGTGGGTGACTTTAATTGTAAAGAGGTGAACTGGGAGGAATGGTACTCGGGAGGCGGCGAGAATTCGTGGGGTACTATGTTATTAAATATAATAATGAATAATGTGATGACGCAGTGGGTCAAAGAAGAGACACGGTTTCGAGGTGAGGACACACCAGCAAGGTTAGATTTACTGTTCACCAAAGAACCCGATGTAATAGAATCATTGGAATATCTCTGTCCTTTGGGAAAAAGTGATCACGTGGTCATTGAGTTCCAGATGTTAATAGGAAACGTTGAGCCAAGAGACGAGCTTCATAGACAGGGAAGATACAACTTTGGGAAAGCAAATTTTACAGGATTGAGAAACTTTTTTGAAAATGCGGATTGGAGAAAATTCAGAGAAACAAGAGAGATACAGAGGAAGTGGGATATCTTTCTAGACCTGTATAATTTGGGAGTGGAAAAATTTGTACCAAGAGTAAGAGGGAAAGAAAACAGGAAAAAGGAGTGGTTTAATAGAAGGTGTATGATAGCCAAAAAAAAGAGAGATAAGGCATGGAACAATTGGAGAAAGAGAGGTAACGACAGAACAAAGGAAGAATATAAAAGAACAAGAAACGAATACACAAGAATACGTAGGGAAGAAGAAAGGAATTTTGAAAAAGGTATAATTGACAAATGCAAGGATGAACCCAAACCGTTTTATAGATTTGTTAATGGCAAACTGAAACAAAAGGAAGGAATCACCAAGCTGAAAGTAGATGGAGAGGTCTTTAAGGATGCGGCAATGCAAGCAGAAATAATGAACAAACGTTTCCAGTCAGTTTTCACTAAAGAAAAGGAGCTTGTGGAAGGGGAGGGAGTGATTAGAAATGTTCCGGTGATGAAAGATATAAAAGTAGAGGTGTAGGAAGTGTATAAATTACTGGAAACTCAAGATGTAAGGAAAGCCCCAGGACCTGATGGAATTTCTAATTGGGTACTGAAGGAATGCAGAGAACAACTGGCGGATAAAATTCACAGCTTAATTGTATGCTCACTGGAAGAGGGGAAAGTGCCAAAAGAATGGAAGAGGGCAAATGTGGTACTAATTTACAAGGGAGGAAATAGGGAAGAACCCCTGAATTATAGACCAGTGTCTCTAACCAGCATGGTCGCAAAATTGTGTGAGAGAATCCTGAAAGACAGATGGATAAAATATCTGGAAGAGATGAATATTTTGACTGAATGTCAGTTTGGATTCAGAAGTGGAAGGTCATGTGTTTCAAACTTGTTGAGCTTTTACTCAAGAGCGATTGATGTGGTACAGGAGAGAGATGGTTGGGTGGATTGTGTGTACTTAGACTTAGAGAAGGCCTTTGACAAGGTACCTCATAAGAGACTAATGTGGAAACTAGAATATATAGGAGGACTAAAGGGGAAACTTCTGGAATGGATGAGAGACTTTTTGAGAGACAGACAAATGAGGACAGTAATAAAGGAAAAGATGTCTGGATGGAGGGAAGTAACAAGTGGAGTCCCTCAAGGCTCAGTGTTGGCGCCAGTAATGTTCCTGATTTACGTAAATGATATGGTAGATGGAGTGAACAGTTATGCGAGTCTGTTTGCTGATGATGTAATGATCTTGAGGAAGATAGAGGTTGAGGAGGATTGTAAAATACTGCAGGAGGATTTGGATAGGATACACAATTGGAGCCGGACGTGGGAAATGAAATTTAATGTAAAGAAATGTAAAATATTGGAAATGGGTAAAAGTACCAGGAGACCATCACTGAATTATTTTTTGGGTAATGAATTAATCACAAAAAGGAGAGAAGAGAAAGATTTGGGAGTGCTGGTCCAAGATAGTTTGTCACCAGAAAAGCACATTAACAAGATAGTTGGAGAGACTTATAAGCTCTTGAGTAACATAAGAGTAGCATTTCATTATATGGATGAGGAAATAATGAAAAAATTGATAGTGGCCATGATCCGCCCCAGGTTAGAATATGCAGCGGTAGTGTGGTCCCCACACAAAAAGAAAGATATAAACAAGATTGAGAGAATACAAAGAACAGCAACCAAGATGGTCCCCAGTCTGACAGACCTGTCATACAGAGAGAGGCTGGAAAAACTGGATTTGCCTTCGTTAGAGGAAAGGAGAAAGAGGGGAGACATGATTGCGGTGTTCAGGACCATGGTGGGAGTAGATAAAATTGACAAAGAAGATCTGTTTGTATGGGATTAGAGAGCAACAAGAGGACATGGAATGAAATTGAAAAAGTCAAGCTGCTTGAAGGATATCAAGAAATATAGCTTTCCTTACAGAAGTATAGACTTATGGAATAGCCTGGACAAAGAGATCGTCCAGTCTAAAAACTTAAACGAGTTTAAAGTTAAATTCGACTTATTGAGAAACAGCGACGGAAACCCACGAGCATAGTACATTCCGTGTATATCACAATTAGGTATATTCTTAAATATTTAGAACGACTCAGACAAAGAGGTGGTGCATGAGAAAAACATTCATGTGTGTAAAGGTAGACTTGATAAATGTGGATATGGAGACAGGACAACACGAGCATTGCTCAATTCCTGTATACTACAAATAGGCAAATAGGTAAATACACACACACACATACACACACACACACACACACACACAGCTACTGCTATAGTATATTAGATGTTAAATCTACCCCAAGATACGATACCCTACCCAGCGATGGGTTTTTACGAAACCAATTGCATTGTTAAATGGAGTATGCCTGTATTTGAGGTTGACTGCAAGATAATGTTGATTTTGCATGTGCGGTGTGTCAGGAGGAGCAAGTAGTGATTGATATACATCAAAGGATTGATCTTGCTGGTAAGTCTCTTGAGTGCGTGGAACAATTTTGTTATATGGGGATATGCTATGTGCTGGAGGTGGGGCTAGAGCCAGCTCTGTGACCAGGGTAAGGAGTGGTTGGAGAACATTCAGGGAGCTGTTGCCTCTCCTGACACTGAGAGGGCTCTCCCTCCATGGTAACGGATGTTAGGTGTGTACTGGCACATGGTAGTGAAAACTGGGCAGTAAAGAAAGAGGGTATTTGTAGGCTCAAATGTACAGAAATGACAATAATTAGATGGATATGCAGTGCATCCTAGAATGGGAGGCCTAGGAGGCTAGATGTACATTTGAACAGTTGAGGGAAAGGATGGAAACTGATGTACAATGGTGTTGTGATGAGGAAGCATAAACTGAAATGGTCTGGACACATGGAGAGGATGGAGGATGACAACTGGGTGTGAAAAGTAAGAAGTGATAACACTGAGGGCAAGGATGAGATAGGCAAACTAGAAAAGATCTGGGATGAGGTCACAGAGTGCCTCAGGTATAAGGGACTGAATAGGAAGGCTGCCAGAGATTGAGAAGTGCAGAAAGACACCTTTAGGTGACCAAGGCCAATGCATGCAAGCATGTTGGAGCTTTCATAAATTATATGATAAGATACGATCAGTTCACATCAGGTCCACTGCAGGATTGTATTTTTCCTTGGAAGGTGAGTGGTAACCAGAATTAACCCCTTCCCCATACTGGCAAAGTAGGAAGTGATGCATGTAGTGTCAAAGTGTTTTACTGGCTCTGTTTGTATCTGTGAATATGCAATTAGTAGAGCCGACAGGATGCAAATATACTGTATACAAGCATGTGAAAGGACACACTACCAGCACCCACTTTAAATGTCTGTCATGGCATGTGCTCAAACCCTACACTCAAGGCTCACACATCAAAAGATCAATACACTATTCACCAAGCAAACCCAGCTTCAAATGTGTACTTAACTCACCTTAAATGTATTAAGCTTTATTATGTGGAAATACACATAAAACCCTGAACTGCATGAAATACTGTACTTTTTTTTTTTTTTAACCAAAATCACCATAACTAATGAACAGAGGTGAAAGTCTGACATATACTTTTGCTTGAGGGTGTTCGTGAAATGGCAGATAATTACAAAATGCCACATTTACAAACTTCATAGCCTCATTATTTTCACAAGAAAGATTCCTAATACTGTGATTGAAATTTCGTGTAGCTTCTCAAATTTATCATTAACTTCTACCTGTGACTATGTTACACTTTGCCTGACTGTTCTTTGTCTATCTACCTATTGCCAGATGCCTCAATCTCGTAAGGGGTGGCATCAAACAAGTTGCCCTGTCCAATGTCATTTCACTGCCCTGCTCCCAACTCACACCCCCCTCTCTCATATACCTCTCCACTCCATCC
Source organism: Coenobita brevimanus (assembly GCF_032717465.1). Classification (NCBI taxonomy): domain Eukaryota; kingdom Metazoa; phylum Arthropoda; class Malacostraca; order Decapoda; family Coenobitidae; genus Coenobita; species Coenobita brevimanus. The sequence goes on along the minus strand of NC_137052.1, from coordinate 4,188,300 downwards.
CTTCATCTCATCCTCAGCCTCCCCCTTCCCTTCCCCCTCCCCCTCACTTGCATATTCTCTCCATGTTAGTCTCTCTCTCTTTGTATATAATATTATTCTCCTGTTGTTAGGGCCAACTTGCCTAGCCCAGGGCTCCTATGCTCCTCATTGGGCGGCATAGGATTCGATGATGGATGGATAGATTTCAAAATTCCACAGCTATACCCTGTTGCAACATTTCGTTCCACCTCTCATTCTGCTTTATAGCAACCTATGCATACCAACTAAACTAGGTAGATACAGTCCTTACTATTCTATCTATCTATCTATCTATAGCCCGACGCCCTAATCCCGCAAAGGGTGGCCACAGACAAAACGCCTCCAAGTCACTCTGTCACCCACCATTTGACTCCCCTCCCCCCAACTCACCCCCCCCTCCCTCATATACCTCTCAACTCCATCCCTCCACCTCATCCTCGGTCTACCCCTCCCTCTCCCTCCCTCCACCTCACCTACATACACCCTCTTAGTCAGTCTTTCATTCTCCATCCTCTCCACATGTCCAAACCACCTCAGTGTATTTCTCCTAATCTTTTCAACCACATCCACATCTACCCCACAACGTTCCTTCACTTCTTCATTCGTCAACCTGTCCCTCCACGTCACTCCACATGCTCCTCTCAAGTAACTCATTTCCACTGCTCTCACTCTTGACTTGTTCCCCTCTTGCAAGGTCCACGCCTAGCTTCCATATGTCAGGGTAGGGATCACAATACCATCATGCAGTGACTTCTTAACTTCCATACTCACCTCCCTATTTCTCATCACTGCTTTCAGTGTGCCAACAACCTTCCTTCCCTGCTGTACCCTTTCACGTACTTCATCCCCCAAAGTTCCATCCTTACTCATCACACTACCCAAGTACTTGAATGCACTCACATTCTCCATATCCTCACCATTCAACCTCACTGCACACTCTGTGACTTCATTCCTCTCAAACACCATAACTTTACTTTTGTTTACATTAACTTTCAGCTTCCTCCTCCTACTCACTGTCCCAAATTCATTCACCAAACCTTGCAACTTCCATTCATCTTCACTCAACAATGCTGTATCATCAGCAAACAGCAACACCGGAAGCTTCCAAATCTCACCCTCATTCATTAGGGCCAGCCCCACATCCACTGACCTACCTTGTACCTCCTTTACAACCCCATCCATATATATATCAAACAGCCATGGAGACATTACACACCCCTGTTTCAGTCCCACATTGAGATCAAAGAACTCACTCAGCTCACCATCCACTCACACCGTAGCCCTAGCTCCCTCGTACATACTCTTCACAGCACTCAACAATTTCCCCTCCACTCCATATATTCTTAATACCTTCCACATACCTTTCCTATCTATTCTGTCATAAGCTTTCTCCAAGTCCATGAAGGCAGCATACACTTTCCTTCCCTTCTCTAGATACTTCTCCACTAAACATCTTAGAACAAATATCTGATCAATACACCCTTTTCCCTTCCTAAATCCCCCTTGTTCTTCTCCAACTAGCTCCTCTGTCATATGCCTAACCCTATCAATGAGTATTCTACCATATATTTTACCAGTCACACTAAGAAGGCAAATACCCCTATGGTTACCACATACTTCTCTCTCCCCTTTTCCTTTGTACAGAGGAACAATCATACCTGATTTCCAGTCCTCTGGAACCCTTCCCTCTTCCCAAGCCAATCTACACAACTTCCATATCCATTCCACAACAATCTCACCCTCATACCTAAGCATTTCACCACACACTCCATCAATTCCTGGGGCCTTTCCCAGCTTAATCTTCTTCATCGCTTCCACTACTTCCGACCTACTGATCTCTTCCTCCCTCCTCTCATCTCTTCTTCTCCCAGCCATTCCCCAACCACTTATACTCACACTGCTCTCACTCTCTACATTCAACAAATCCTCAAAGTGCTCCTTCCATCTCTTCAATTTCTCTCTCTTCTCCACCAACAATCTATTATTCCTATCTTTCACTCCCCTACTATTTCCCCTTTCACACTGCCTTACTTTCTTTACCTCCTTCCAAAATAATTTCTTACTCTCCCTCCATTTCACACTCAGATTCCTCCCAAGCTCTTCATCCACTTTCTTCTTACTCTCCTTCACCAGTCTCTTAACCTCCCTTCTCCTGCTCACATATACCTCTCTCTTCTCTCTCTCATCTTCTCCCCTACCTCTACTCGCCAACCATTCACCATATGCCTTCTTCTTTTGTTCCACAGCTCGTTTCACCTCATCATTCCACCATGCTGTCCCTTGCACACCCTTGCATCTCCTCCTCACTCCACAAACCGCCTCACACGCTGTGCTTATCTCTTCCGTGAATATCTTACATACGACTTCCACCCCTTCCATCTGCTCTAGCTCATACCTTCCCAATCTTTCTTCCACTATGCTCTTATACTCTGTCCTCTTCTCACTATCTTGCAATTTCTCCACTCTTCTCACAGGAGCTGCTTCCTCCTGTCTTCCCCTTCGCCTCCTCAACCACTTTCTTTGCAACTCTACCTTGGCCATCACTAAGTGATGGTCCGAGACTCCATTCCCCCACCCTCTCCACACCCTTGCATCCAACACTTGTCTTCTCATTCGCTCATCCACACACACGTAGTCTATCATTGCCTTTCGTTCAACAAGTTCACCGTCCATCCTCCTCATTACTCTCCATGTATTCAATTTTCATATTTATGTTCTGCTTCCTTTAGTACTATTTCAAGTTCACTTTTACTTCAGTGTTGGAATACTGTTGAGATTTCTCTTATCTCTTGCATTCAATATAAACTTCAAATGAGTACTACACAATCAACAGATTTTGCACTTCTGAGTCCCACCTACACTATCAATGCTTATATTGATCTATAGCCAGATGCCTTAATCCCATAAAGGCAGGAGCGTCATTTCAATTTTCCTTGGGGGGGGGGGCATAGGCTATTTAGGAGGGCTCCCTACTCCCCCCTCCCCACATGGGTGGGGTGAAAGTGAGCATTTTGAAGTCACATGCCAAGCTATATTTAGGGAATTAAAGAAGTAAACAAATATATATATACTGTATATAATTATTTATTAAATCAATTACTTCCTCAAACACACACACACACACACACACACACACACACACACACACACACACTAATAGATATTCTAGCATTGGCAAACGTTCAAACTTTTATCTCCGACTTCGAACCACAAAATAAAATAAAACCATACTTTCGTGTAGCCTACAACTCTTATGTTAATTTTATTTTTTGTAAAGCATAAATGTCACTTAAGTGTTCGTAACTTAGATTTGTCATACAGGTTTTGTATTTAAAAAAAAAAAAAAAAAAAAAAAAAAAAAAAAAAAGTTTACTTGGTTCTGATGCCACCCTGTCGCCCCCCTACCATCACCTTTTTCCTCACGGTCTCATGGTACTCACCGTCCCCCTGGATCTTTCCGGACCACCTCCCACTTTGGGAACCACTGATCTAAATGAACTCAAGACTCCTTCCTACAGGTACGTACTTTGCAAGGTGAATAGAAGCTTTTAATGATACCCAGAATACAATAAATAAGGCAGCTCGATACTGAATTTAACTGAACAGTGGGCTAGGAACAAATTTACATTGACATCCTTTAGTATAGCTAGTAAATTACTGTGATTATTACACACACACACACACACACACACACACACACACAAATGGTCCTGACAAAATTTCAAGTTGGGTGCTATGTGAATGTGCAGAAGTGTCAAGCAGACCAATATATTTAATATTCAATGAATCCTTATATCAAGGTCAGCTACCTGATATTTGGAAGAAAGCAAACATTGTTCCCTTACTCAAGAAAGGGAATAGACAAAATCCACTCAGCTACCGACCAGTATCATTAACCACTACTGTGAGTAAGATACTGGAAAAGCTGATAAGAAAAGTTTGGGTAAACCATTTAGAACACAATATGATAACAGAAAGGCAGTCCGGTTTTCTGTCTATCTATCTATCTATAGCCCGACGCCCTAATCCCGCAAAGGGTAGCCGCAGACAAAACGCCTCCAAGTCGCTCTGTCACCCATCATTTGACTACCCTCCCCCCCCAGTTCACTCCCCCCTCCCTCATATACCTTTCAACTCCATCACTCCACCTCATCCTCGGTATACCCCTCCCTCTCCCTCCCTCCACCTCATCTACATACACCCTCTTAGTCAGTCTTTCATTCTCTATTCTCATCACATGTCCAAACCACCTCAGTGTATTTCTCTTTATCTTCTCAACCACATCCACATCCACCCCACAACGTTCCTTCACTTCTTCATTTGTCAACCTGTCCCTCCATGTCACTCCACATGCTCCTCTCAACTAACTCATTTCCACTGCTCTCACTCTTGGCTTGTTCCCCTCTTCCAAGGTCCACGCCTCACTTCCATACATCACGGTAGAGAACACAATACTATCATGCATTAACTTCTTAACTTCCATACTCACCTCCCTATTTCTCATCCCTGCTTTCAGTGAACCAACAACCATCCTTCCCTGCAGTACCCTTTCACGCACTTCATCCCTCAAAGTTCCATCCTTACTCATGACACTACCCAAGTACTTGAATGCACTCACATTCTCCATACCCTCACCATCCAACCTCACTGTACATTCTGTGACTTCATTCCTCTCAAACACCATAACTTTACTCTTGTTTCCAATAACTTTCAGATTCCTCTTCCTACACACTGTCCCAAATTCATTCACCAAACCTTGCAACTCCCATTCATCTTCACTCAACAATACCGTATCATCAGCAAGCAGCAACAACGGAATCTTCCAAATCTCACCCTCATTCGTTAGAGCCACCCCCACATCCACTGCCCTACCTTGCATCTCCTTTACAACCCCATCCATGTATATATTAAACAGCCATGGAGACATCACACAACCTTGTTTCAGTCCCACATTGAGATCAAAGAACTCACTCAGCTCACCATCCACTCGCACCGTAGCCCTAGCTCCTTCGTACATAATCTTCACAGCACTCAACAATTTCCCCTTCATTCCATATAGAAAGGGAAAATCATGTGTTACTAATCCATTAAGCTACTATGATAGAGTTACAGAAACATTACAGGAAGAGAAGGATGGGTGGACAGTATCTATCTAGATTTCAAGAAAGCATTTGACAGAGTACCACACCATAAGACTTTTATAAACTGTACCATCAAGGAGGTATCCAAGGCAACCTGTACTGTTGGATGCTGGATTTTCTCAGAAAAGGGGAAATGAGAATGGTATTAAGGGGAAATTACTCATCATGGAGGGAAGTGACTGGCAGTGTTCCACAGGGTTCAGTGCTGGCACCAATTACGTTTCTTAGTGTAAATGACACAGACAGCAAGAATGGAAATGGAAGCTATCTAAATATGTTTGTGGATGATGAAAAAATACAAAGGAAAATTACTAACAGATTCTTGTAAAGAGCTGCAAGAGGAATTAAATAAGCTTCATGAATGGAGCAATAGGCCTGTATGGCAAATGGAATTTTATGTGGACAAGTGTCATGTTTTAAGTTTGGTAAAAGTGAGAAAAGACCAGATTGGGATGATAAGATAGGAAGATCAACCCTACACATATCAGAAAGGGAGAAGGACTTAGGAGTGACTATCAATAACAGACTATCTCCAGCTGATCACATCAGTGAGAAGGTGTGCAAAATGTATACACTGCTTGCTAATACGAGAATAGCATTTACATATAAAAATGAAGATATGAGAAAGATCAGAACATCATTCATCAGACCAATCCTGGAGCATGCATCAGTAGTCTGGAATCCTTATCTCAAAAACTACATAGATAATACTGAAAAGGTTCAAAGGACTGCAACAAGATGGGTACAAAACTAAAGGGATCTAAGCTACGAAGAAAGACTAGAAAAAATAACTCTAACAACAATACAGGAGAGAAGGAAAAGAGGAGACATGATTATGCAATATAAATGCATCTCAGGGAAAGAGAAATTAGACATAAATGAATATATAACCTATGGGGAAGCATCAGCAAGAGGACACTGCAAAAAATTACACGAAAAGAGAGATGATAAAGACGTAAGGAAATTCAGTTTCCCAAATATGGCAATGGATCAGTGGAATGCACTACCAAATGAAGTAGTGTGTGCCAAAGATACAATTAGGTAAGAACAATTAGGCAAGTGCACGCACGTGCGCGCGCACACACGCACACACACACACACACACACACACACACACACACACACACACACACTGGGTGTGCTGGAACAGGACAGTTTGTCACCTGAAAAACACATTAACAAGACAGTTAGAGAGACGTATAAACTCCTGACTAATATAAGAGTAGCTTTTCATTATATGGATGAGGAGATGATGAAAAAATTGATAGTGGCCATGATTCGCCCCAGGTTAGAATATGCAGCAGTAGTGTCTTTGAGAGAGGTGAAGTCAGTGAATGTACAGCGAGGTTGGATGGTGAGGGATTGGAAAATGTGAGTACGTTTAACCCCTACACCGCGGGCTTGTTTACCAATGACTTGCGTGTGCCGCGGGGTTATTTGGGCTCCGACAGACTCTCAAAAAATATTTGCCAAAAATCAGTTATTAGTCCTAGAATAATAAAATTACATATGCTTATGGCACATACCTTCAGCTTTCTCCTGGAATGATTGTTGAGCCTTCGTCGGTTACCGTAGGACTTGTGGAGACCTCTGAAGTAGGGTAACGAAGTCTCCACTTTACACTTCCCGACAACCCGTAATATGATTACCACAGCCAGATACAAACACTATAAACACTATTCTACAATTTTCAAGTAGTTTGGGATCCATACTCAAAAAAAAAAACACTGTGAAAGCAATGGAAATTACGAGCGCGTCTGATCGTCGCACTGGCACTAGTTCGCTCTTGGTAGTCTGTCATTTATTATTCATAAAACCCCTCACACTTTATATTTCTATTACTATATAACACTTATATATATCTACAGTCTTTATCCATAAGTTTCCTTCAGTAGTATTAGTTTATTGTCACTGTAGGGATTCAATTTCTTTCAGTAAAATACGTAGCATTCACTTTCTCGTCCTGTATACTGGCATTGAGAGTGAATGTCACTTTCATCTTCACTCTCATAACTCATAGCATTCAGATATGCTAGAGTGAAACTTTCACTTTCATTACTCCTAGGGTATATACTCGTATTCTTATAATACTACTCATTTACATTTCTATTTACGTTCTTTACATTTCTATTTACGTTATTTACATTTCTATTTTATTTACACTGTGTTGTGCACTGTCACTTGAAATAACTTATAAAACTATTTTCCATTGTTCACGTATATTTACATTCATTACTTTCACTTGCTGTTTACACATTATTTACACATTATTTACAATTCCACTTGCACTGTTTTACTCAATAGAAAGATCGTAGTCACTCTTTTATCAATTGTCAGTCCTTTACCTCTTTCCACACGAGGTTTAGTAGGGGGTAAAGGTCACAGAGCCATTTGCATGGGGGTGAAAAAAGGCCTTGAAGTCAGCAAGATGAAACATACGTCCTCTCACTTCGGAAGATGAGAGTACACTGATAACGCAGGGCCAGCCAGCTGCCCTGGAGGCCTTTTTAGGGGTTATTCAGAGTTATCAATATTACTTCTTGAAACAGCTAAGTCTAGCACTGATATGATTTGCAGGAAATCTAGACAATACATTATAAATTTGGTAGTTCCAGGTGAATGTAAATATCACTTAGGCTTCTCCCTTCCCTCCTTACATGTATATTTATTACGAAAATAGATTAGAGGCCTACTTAGGAGATATATAATCAGAGCTACCAATGTTAAATCATGAAACAGCTTTGTATAGCACTGATATGATTGGCAGGAAATCTAGACAATACATTATAAATTAGGTAGTTCCAGGTGAATGTAAATATCACTTAGGCTTCTCCCTTCCCTCCTTACATGTATATTTATTACGAAAATAGATTATATGGCATATTTCAAGGGGAAAAAAAAAGCGAAAATTAGCGAACGAGTGCACGTGAGGTATTGTCAGGTGATAATTAGCCAATTCCAGGTGTATGGCACTCTCACTTACCTGATTTCTTTCTTGAATATATTATTTGGTATAAGAATACGACATAGGGCTTATTTCAATGGATGAAATCAGTGAAAAATTCCAGGGAAGATTTACTTAGCGTAGCATGGCCGGGCAGGCGAGAGGATAGGGTAATGGAGGGGGGGTAGGGAGGGGAGTCAAGAACGGGGAGAAATGGCTAAATTGTCAACAATGGATGGGAGTACAGATGAGATTAGGAGTGCTGACTAGTGTTGGACATTGTCAGTACTGATAGATGATACAAGCCCCCACTTGGAAGCCTGGGTGAATTCAAAATAACACAGAATCACAAAAGCGACGCCCCGCGGTATGATCCCTTGCTCCCAAGCGTCACGAAAGTGACGCCCTGCGGTTAAGGGGTTAAGTACTTGGGTAGTGTGATGAGTAAGGATGGAGGTTTGGAGGGTGAAGTGCTTGAAAGGGTACAGCAGGGAAGAAAGGTTGCTGGTTCTTTGAAAGCAGTGATAAGAAACAGGGAAGTGAGCATGGAAGTGAAAAAACACACTTGAGGTGGTTTGGCCATGTGGAGAAGATGGAGGGTGAGAGACTGACGAAGAGAGTGTATGTGAGTGAGGTGGAGGGGGGAAGAGGGAGGGGGAGGCCGAGGATGCGATGGAGGGATGGGGTGGAGAGGTATATGAGAGAGGGGGGTGTGAGTTGGGAGCAGGGCAGTGAAATGGCGGGGGACAGGGCGACATGGAGGCGATTTGTTTGTGGCCACCCCAAACGGGATTGAGGCGTCTGGCAATAGATAGATAGATAGATAGTGTGGTCCCCACACAAAAAGAAAGATATAAACAAGATTGAGAGAATACAAAGAACAGCAACCAAAATGATCCCCAAGTCTGTCAGATCTGTTGTACAGAAAGAGATGTAAAAGCTGGAGTTGCCTTCCTTAGAAGAAAGAAAAAAGAGAGGCGACATGATTGCAGTGTTCAGGACCATGATGGGAGTAGATAAAATTGACAAAGAAGATCTGTTTTTATGGGATAAGAGAGTAACAAGAGGGCATGGGATGAAACTGAACAAGCCAAGCTGCTTGAAGGATATCATAAAATATAGTTTTCCTTATAGATGTATAGCCCCGTGGAATTGCCTGGACAAAGAGATCATCCAGTCTGAAAACTTAAACGAGTTTAAAGCTAAATTTGACTTATTGAGAAATGGAGACAGGACCCCACAAGCGTAGCTCATTTCCTGTATATCACACTTAGGTAAATACACACACACACACACACACACACACACACACACATGAACAGCCGGAGAGAGAGGACGTCCCAGGCATCGCTCCTAACCTTGAGTAGTTTCAGGAATTTTGTCTGTCCTGTCTCCTAGGGTCTTTCTTTAAATTTAAAATAATGAAAGTTAGTAGACTACCAAAAATGTAAAGATTTGTTGGCAATAGTATACATGAATGTTTGTGGCTTATTCGGTAACAGCTGTTTAGGTACTTTACTGGTATGTTAAACATGGCCGAAAATGTAAACAATGAGGGAATGGAATTTCAAGGATTTGATGCTAATACTAATGTCATGGACCTAGTGAAAACATTAATTATGAGGATTAGTGAACTCGAAAAAAAAGTAGAGAATCTAGTGATAAAGGATGTGTCAGGAAATATGGAAACCACCATACAGAGTCTAATCCAGTCCAACGAAACAGCCAATGAAGAGATTAGGAATTTGAAGAGGGAAAATGTTGAACTGAGGAGGAAACTTGAAGAGAGTACTAATAAAACGGAGAAGGTGAGTAATGTATTAGAAGAACACAAGGCAAAGTGGGCACACGTAGAAGAAGAACAGAAAGAAGTGGTCAGCCTAAGAGAGATCATCCAGGAAGAAAGGGAAATGAACAAGAAAGAAATGGAAGAAAATGTAGTGAAAATACTGAAGAAAAAAGAGAAAATAGTGAGAGAAACTGTAGAAAGGAACAGATGTGTGGTAGTATTTGGAAACAGGGAAGAGGAAGAAAAGGTTAGGTTCGCAAGACTCGAGAGAGACATGAACATGGTGAGAGGAATATTAGGCAAGATTGACCCCGAAGGAGACAAGTGGGTAAAAGAAATTGAGGAAGGAAGGAGGATAGGGCCTTATAAGAAAGGGGAAATAAGAACAATGAGAGTCAAGTTTACATCAGAAAGTGTAATAAATGAGATACTTAAAGTGACCTGGAAATTAAGCAAAGAGGCAGGGATGGAAAATATTATAATAAGAAAAGATCTGAATGAAGAAGAAAGAGAAGTTTTAAAATCATTAAAGGAAGAAGTAAAGGAAAAAATGATAAGAGGACAGAGGAAGAACGTAATACTTTTTTTTGGAGAGTATTGGATATGAAAGTAAGGAAATGGTATTTAAGGAAATAGAAGTGAAGGAAACTAGGGGGGATGGTTGTGAAAGATCAGAAGTTGAGGAAGTGGTACGGACAGAGAGTAGGAGAGAAGAGGGTATTAATAATGTCAAAAATAATTTGAAGGTGATATATACTAATGTTGATGGTTTCATATCGACAAGGATCGAAATTAATGATTTCTTGAGAGAACATGAACTTGATGTCATGTGCTTTGTAGAGACCAAATTAAGAGAAGATATTGATGTTCATTTGGGAGATGGTAAATACAAACTGTGGAGAAAAGACAGAAAAGAAAAAAAGGGAGGGGGAGTGATGATAGCAGTGAAGAACAACATAAATGTAGATACTGTGGAAATGGGAGAAGGCAGGGCTGAAGTGATATATATGAAATTAGAAACTGGAGAGAATGTTAAGAGAGATATGGCGGTAGTGTATGTTCCCCCAAAGACGAGAGCATGGAAGGATGACGAATACCATGAGATGTTGTCAGATATGGCTAGCTACTTGCAAAAAATAATTGAGAAAGGCAATAATATAATTTTGGTGGGTGACTTTAATTGTAAAGAGGTGAACTGGGAGGAATGGTACTCGGGAGGCAGCGAGGATTCGTGGGGTACTATGTTATTAAATATAATAATGAATAATGTGATGACGCAGTGGGTCAAAGAAGAGACGGTTTCGAGGTGAGGACACACCAGCAAGGTTAGATTTACTGTTCACTAAAGAACCCGATGTAATAGAATCATTGGAATATCTCTGTCCTTTGGGAAAAAGTGATCACGTGGTCACTGAGTTCCAGATGTTAATAGGAAACGTCGAGCCAAGAGACGAGCTTCATAGACAGGGAAGATACAACTTTGGCAAAGCAAATTTTACAGGATTGAGAAACTTTTTTGAAAATGCGGATTGGAGAAAATTCAGAGAAACAAGAGAGATACAGAGGAAGTGGGATATCTTTCTAGACCTCTATAATTTGGGAGTGGAAAAATTTGTACCAAGAGTAAGAGGGAAAGAAAACAGGAAAAAGGAGTGGTTTAATAGAAGGTGTATGATAGCCAAAAAAGAGAGAGATAAGGCGTGGAACAATTGGAAAAAGAGAGGTAACGACAGAACAAAGGAAGAATATAAAAGAACAAGAAACGAATACACAAGAATACGTAGGGAAGAAGAAAGGAATTTTGAAAAAGGTATAATTGACAAATGCAAGGATGAACCCAAACTGTTTTATAGATTTGTTAATGGCAAACTGAAACAAAAGGAAGGAATCGCCAAGCTGAAAGTAGATGGAGAGGTCTTTAAGGATGCGGCAATGCAAGCAGAAATAATGAACAAACGTTTCCAGTCAGTTTTCACTAAAGAAAAGGAGCTTGTGGAAGGGGAGGGAGTGATTAGAAATGTTCCGGTGATGAAAGATATAAAAGTGGAGGTGCAGGAAGTGTATAAATTACTGGAAACTCAAGATGTAAGGAAAGCCCCAGGACCTGATGGAATTTCTAAGTGGGTACTGAAGGAATGCAGAGAACAACTGGCAGATAAAATTCACAGCTTAATTGTATGCTCACTGGAAGAGGGGAAAGTGCCAAAATAATGGAAGAGGGCAAATGTGGTACCAATTTACAAGGGAGGAAACAGGGAAGAACCCCTGAATTATAGACCAGTGTCTCTAACCAGCATGGTCGCAAAATTGTGTGAGAGAATCCTGAAAGACAGATGGATAAAATATCTGGAAGAGATGAATATTTTGGCTGAATGTCAGTTTGGATTCAGAAGTGGAAGGTCATGTGTTTCAAACTTGTTGAGCTTTTACTCAAGAGCGATTGATGTGGTACAGGAGAGAGATGGTTGGGTGGATTGTGTGTACTTAGACTTAGAGAAGGCCTTTGACAAGGTACCTCATAAGAGACTAATGTGGAAACTAGAATATATAGGAGGACTAAAGGGGAAACTTCTGGAATGGATGAGAGACTTTTTGAGAGACAGACAAATGAGGACAGTAATAAAGGAAAAGATGTCTGGATGGAGGGAAGTAACAAGTGGAGTCCCTCAAGGCTCAGTGTTGGCGCCAGTAATGTTCCTGATTTACGTAAATGATATGGTAGATGGAGTGAACAGTTATGTGAGTCTGTTTGCTGATGATGTAAAGATCTTGAGGAAGATAGAGGTTGAGGAGGATTGTAAAATACTGCAGGAGGATTTGGATAGGATACACAATTGGAGCCGGACGTGGGAAATGAAATTTAATGTAAAGAAATGTAAAATATTGGAAATGGGTAAAAGTACCAGGAGACCATCACTGAATTATTTTTTGGGTAATGAATTAATCACAAAAAGGAGAGAAGAGAAAGATTTGGGAGTGCTGGTCCAAGATAGTGTGTCACCAGAAAAGCACATTAACAAGATAGTTGGAGAGACTTATATGCTCTTGACTAACATAAGAGTAGCACATCATTATATGGATGAGGAAATGATGAAAAAATTGATAGTGGCCATGATCCGCCCCAGGCTACAATATGCAGCGGTAGTGTGGTCCCCACACAAAAAGAAAGATATAAACAAGATTGAGAGAATACAAAGAACAGCAACCAAGATGGTCCCCAGTCTGACAGACCTGTCATACAGAGAGAGGCTGGAAAAACTGGATTTGCCTTCGTTAGAGGAAAGGAGAAAGAGGGGAGACATGATTGCGGTGTTCAGGACCATGGTGGGAGTAGATAAAATTGACAAAGAAGATCTGTTTGTATGGGATAAGAGAGCAACAAGAGGACATGGAATGAAATTGAAAAAGTCAAGCTGCTTGAAGGATATCAAGAAATATAGCTTTCCTTACAGAAGTATAGACTTATGGAATAGCCTGGACAAAGAGATCGTCCAGTCTAAAAACTTAAACGAGTTTAAAGTTAAAATCGACTTATTGAGAAACAGCGACGGAAACCCACGAGCATAGTACATTCCGTGTATATCACAATTAGGTATATTCTTAAATATTTGGAACGACTTAGACAAAGAGGTGGTGCATGAGAAAAACATTCATGTGTGTAAAGGTAGACTTGATAAATGTGGATATGGAGACAGGACAACATGAGCATTGCTCAATTCCTGTATACTACAAATAGGTAAATACACACACACACACACACACGATATATTTCACTCAAAACTTATTGATTCTAATATGAATTATTTTTAATTTCACAGTGTTAATCTCATATTTTTTTCATTAATTGTAGTTGATTTGGGGGCCCCCTTAGAAAGCTTGGAGGGGGGCGAGCGCCCCTCGCTGCCCCCCCCCAAATGACGCCCCTGCATAAGGGGTGCCCACAAACAAATAACCTCCATATCACCCTGTCCCCTGCCATTTCACTGTCACAGATGTGATAGGAAACGTTATGAGGAACACACTGAGGTGGTTTGGCCATGTGGAGAGGGTGGAGGGTGAAAGACTGACAAAGAGAGTGTATGTGAGTGACGTGAAGAGGGGAAGAGGGAGGGGGAGGCCGAAGATGAGATGGAGGGATGGGGTGGAGAGGTATACAAGAGAAGGGGGTGTGAGTTGGGAGCAGGGCAGTGAAATGGCGGGGGACAGGGTGACATGGAGACGTTTTGTTTGTGGCCACCACAAACGGGATTGAGGTGTCTGGCAATAGATAGATAGATAGATATCTTTTATTAAAGAAGGTACTGGCTACAGTCCCTCTTACTGAATAAATCAGCAAAAACTCCCAACTAACATTCTGCGATTCTGTTCCACCTATGCTTACACTATATATACATATATTCTAATTAAACATGGTACCAGCTACACTCATTCTTACTGAATAAATTAGCAAAACCATCCAACCCACTGTAAATGAAAGAATATACTGTAAGACAAACAACTTACCCACTGAGGACACCAAGAATCAGGTTCATGACAAAGAAGGCACCCAGGATGATCATTGATACAAAGAAAATCCACTGCCAGGAGTTGCCCGAGGCATCTGCGATCTATGTGGAGACAGAAAGGACAGATTTCTGTGAAAGTCAAAACTATTTTTTCTCCCACAAAAAGACACCCAAAGCTATATTCTAGGTGGCACAGGTGACTTTGTTGCACTTCTTCCTTGGAAATTTTTGTCTTTTATGCAAGGAAGAGGGAGCCAAAGATCAGAAGCCCCAATAATTCTTCCCTTAAAAAAAAAAAAAGCCAAATTCAAGTATACTTCACCACAACATTCTCTTGTATGTTGTATGATGTTATCATCAACACACTTTGGATTAGTTATAAGTAAAACAATAAAGTGTAATGAGGAAATGTTACTGAAGCTCCAAAACCACTTAGAATATGACCCCCAGATAGGAAGATGGATCAAAGCATTTTATAACCACTATACAGGTATTTGGAGTTAGAGACAATCATCTCTTACCATAAATCCTAATTTAATTCTTTTGCTAGAACTGGTGCATTTAAGTATTCTTCAGGCTCACAACAGAGGATTTTGTTTAACTGAGGAAGTCTTAGTTGTTTCATGCTTACTAAAATTATCTGAAATTACCCTTTCTTTGTTAACAGTATACCTAAGATTTATGGTTAGGCTAACATCAGGTGATTCTGTCTGGTTGAGAAATCCTAGCAGTTATTTAGTGCTAAGTCTGAAAGCAGATTTTTCATCTGAAACCATGTGGGAGGTGTCATGATACAGTCTTATAGTACTTTGAAGTCCAGTGCAACCATTAGTTCACATTTCATATCTGAGATATTTCCACTCAAACTAATAATGCCTGAAAGGTGATCACATGACAGCTTTGGTCCTTCTTTGTAACTGCGTAACTGTAGGAGTAAGCATGGGGAGAAAAAGTATTTGTAATATTTGGGTAAACATATCAACAGCTTTTTTCTAATAAGAAATATGATGCAAATACATAGGAATGAAAATACAGTACAATCCCAGCTATCCGGTATCCAGACAAACGGAATACTCAGAAAAACGGGAAAATTCAAGGGCTGGTAAAAATGTCAGTAAGTTATAACTGTGCCCCAATTTGAATGGACCGCCAAACCGCCGTTTGATCGTGTCACGCGAGGCTGGGTGAAGTCGGACAAAGCAAGGTGAAGGCATTTCCGGCTAATGTAAATCCCTAGCAAATAATCTTAACCACCCCTCCTCTCCCCCTCTTTCCCCTACTTGAAATCAGTCCTCCTCCACACCCTCCAAAAATCACCAGTCTGCGTTTTGCCACCAGATAGTAAACAAGCTCTCTTGCTATTGTGTTCCTCTGATAGACGGTAATTTGTACACTCCAAAATGCCTAAAGTGCAAACTAAACGTAAGCGTATCGTGCTTACCTTGAAACAGAAGCTGGACATATGCAACAGACTTGAAAAAGGCGAACATTATAAAACACTAATGCTTGAATATAAATGTTAATAGGAATGAAAGTTTACTTTGTTGGAAGAAAAATAAATAAATAATATGCCTGCATTTCATACGTACATCATTTATTTTATTTTCTGCAAAAGAGCTGAGTGGCGGGTGAGGGGTGGAGAGATGGAGGTCAGGCAGGGAAGAAGAAGACCAGTTGAGGTCAGAAACGTAAACAAACTCACATGGGGGCACAGGTGTCGTGATAATTCTACAGTGCAGTCTTAACACATCATCAGTTCACTAATAAATGTTCAAGATTTTATTTATTTTATTTTTCAATTTTTATGAGTACAGTACATAAAATGAATACAGTAATTCGGTAAACAATGGACTGGTGCAATTTGCAGTACTGCAAATTGCTAGACATTGCACACGTGCGTTATGACCATGGTGTGTGTTTACAAGGCAGTTTTTCAGGCGGAATCTCTTAGTGTAACCCCTAATGTGACTGGTGAGTACCTGAACTGTATTTACTGCTGTGATAGCCTTTGTATAGATTTGACTTGAAAATCAGAAATACGGGAAAAATCTGTAACCGGGAAGGTAAATTCCCCAAGCCACCCGGTTAACTGGGATTGTACTGCATTATAAAAATTTAAAGAACAGAATGTTATTTAACCTAACCACATTCAAAGCTGTAAACAAAGCAACCACGTAATTATACATGAGGCAACTGCCTAACACATTATAAATGATGAAAGGGAACAATTACAAAATACATGTTAAAATTCCCCATAACTCACATAATACATCATATCAGTCCACCCCTCCATAGTTATACACTGGAACACAGTTAGCATGGCAAGACCAAAGTTATCAAAATTTGTGATGCCATAATTGGGTCCCTCCCAGCCATCCCGACACACGAAGAACTGGCCATCAGAGTCCAGCGATGAGCAGTTAAAACCCACAGTCTCGTTGTCACATGGATGAGGAGATTCCATCCGATCCCCTGAAAAATATATCTACATCACGATCATCATCAGCTTGATCCTAACCCCTTTTCTCATCTAAGGATGGGATGAGGCAGGATTCTCAAAAAAAGGAATAAGATTGTAAAAAAAAACAAAAAAAACAGACCTATCAACAGCATGGCCAATAAAATGGACTAGACACTCATTCACTTCCTATTCAAGACGGTCATTCACACACTATTCAAACCCTCAGGATCCTTGCTTTATTGTAAAGGTATAACTGTTTAGGACGGGTGGAGGAAAGATGCTACTGTACAGTACTTTCAGTGAGACATGTTTTTAACTCATGACCATAACAAAGACAATTCTTACTTCAAAAAAAATTTATATAAAAATATAATTCTACTGTGAAGCACAACATTCCTTTCCATATCATCAGTTCACCAATGAATGTTCAAGAATAATTTTTTAGTTTATTTTTTCATGTTTATATTGGTAAAATAACAAATAACATATGGCACAATAAACTTACCTTGTACACTTTGCACTACTGCAAGCACATGTGTTACATCTACGGGTTGTGTTTAAAAGGAGGTAATGTTTCAAACCGAATCTCTTAGTGTGGCCCCAGATACAAGTGGTGCGTACAGTACTAAACAGTATTATTGCAATGACATACCCTATGTATAAGAGTACACGTATGTGTCATATATCTGGGAAAAATCAGTAACCACGAAGGTAAATTTCCCAAGTTTCTCAGTTAACTGGCACTGTTCTGTACTAAAAATGAAAACTATACCCGTTCTACACTAACCTGGCCCATAGTTTCGCCCTTTTGCAACTTACTTCACATCCTTGTTATAGCACTTTCTCATGACTAGTACAGAATTACTATACTGTTATTACAACTCAGCAAGTGATGAGGAGAGGGCAATTTCAGGCGACGTTGGAGTAAACAGGGTAGGAAACATGCTTTCTGCCCCATTTTTTGGATGTTGTTCTTTAAAGCCAACAAAAGTCTGGTGGCCTTCATTGTGTCCATTAAATCCGATAACAGGTCTATTGACGTCTGTTAAAGCAAGTGTCTACCGTACTTTGCACATTACACCATTGTTTTGTCCTAGTATGGTATCTTATTCATATTTCTAAAATACTGCCATAATCTGTATTAATAACAGGGTAGAGAGAGGGAAAGACAGCAGCCAAATGGCAGAAAAATGGGTGACATGGGGGCAATTTGTTTGTGGCTACTCCTTACAGGAATGTCTGGCTATAGTGTTGATTGATAGATAAAACAAGTTAGCAATCAAATAAACTGCTGAGGAAGAGGTGTTACAAAGTCATTTAAACTAACAAGAATACAGCACTCAATCTCCAGTCTTACCAGTTTCATTATTATAACATGTGTAATGAAGTTCGCCTGAAAAGAGTTCCAGGCCGATGATGGCATAGATGATGATGACAAAGACAACAAGAAGAGCAATGTTGAGCAGTGGCACCATAGCCTTCACAATGGAGTTGAGTACCACTTGCAGACCTGGGCAAGGAAATGGCATATTTTAGATTCTTACACACATACTTACACAAAGAGAAATTCAGTACAGTCTTTTAAAACCCATATGAAGTGTAAGGGCTCAGATCCCTTGGTAATCAAGCACTTGGTTACAGAGGTTTTCGTTATAACTGCTAGATGAAAATCTGCATTAGTTTTTTTTTTTTTTTTTTTTTTTTTTTTTTTTGTTGCTAAAGAACATCATCTCTACACTTCCTCTTCTGTCTTTCTTTCCTTCACTCTTTCCTCTTTCTACACTGTGTGACAAGTCAAATTATTTCCTGTACACCAGGAAACCATTTCCTATGCTGGGTGGTAACCATATAACCAAATTATGGCACCTGGTGGTTTAGTGGGTAATTAAGGCGCTCCAATCGGATTGAGCCTGTGTAGGTTTACATCCAAGGGATGGTTGGGGTTTACTGCTCACGTAATGCCACTCAAGGAAGAGAGGCTGGTCCCTGTCACCTTAAATGTCAGGACCAACTTGCCTAGCCCCGGGCTCCTATGTTCCTCATGGGGCAACATAGGATTGGATGATGGATGGATGGATGAACATCATCATCATGCACCTGAACTGGTTTCTGCGGACAATGATGGTGCAAAATCCGTGATTTCTGATGACTTTGAGGAATTCAAAGATAAGACCTTACTCGAGGAGTTAATCCCAAGTGGTGGGGACTACTAGCTCACCACCCCCTAGGCTCCTGAGTGGGGGGGACCACTAGCTCACCACCCCCTAGGCTCTGAACCCCTTACCTCAAGCCCATCTCGGGTCTCTATATGGTATGTGTTTCTTCTTTATTGTGCCCTTTCCATAATTTTCTATTAATCTAACCATGCTTATGTGTGTTTCTGATATCTACCACAGCAGTGTGCATGTATTTAGCGGGTCTAAATTGCTGTAAAAGGGAAAATTAGGGTTTACAAGTGGGGTACCTGATGCCAATTAGAATACATCGTATTGGTTCTGTACTTTTGTTATCACTTAAATTCATTATCACACACAAGGTGTGGTACCAATTATGTGCAATGGCCAAGGGATCATTACTACAGTATGGTGAGTACAGTATATTCTACTGTAAAATACTGTACTGTACTGCATGTCTTTCATTTACTGCATTATTGCAAGACTATTCTTTCTCCATGAATTACTGTATGAACAATATACTACATGCACAGTACAGTAGTAGTAGCAGCAGTAGTAGTTGTTCCCTAGGCAGTCTGGACAATAGCTCCAAGTCCCTAAGGAAGGCCATGGCCGAGACCAGGCTCTCCCACAGAGCTCTCAAGGAGTGTATGTTGTGTTGTTGGTGCAGACAATTGTGTGCAATGCAGTCTTCCTTAAAGTGCTTAATAGTATGGGGTGCTGTGTTGCATCCTGGATAGACATAAGCAACAGAGTCATCCTGCCTCTTCTGATAACTAAAGAGGGCTGGATGACGTCCACACTTCAGCCAGGTCTGGTGGACCCTGTCCTCATGAGGGAGGTAGGATTCAGAAGGGTGGATATCAGGATGCCGTGCATGCTGCTGTGTGTTGTCTTTAAGTGACTGAATGGAGTGGCGAGTGATCTGAGTATGGATATGTTTCTGGAAGCTGGTTTGAGGCAGGCGAAGGGGGATAGATGACAGTATTTGTGTATGATATCGTGTGCTGGGTGTCGTTTTGATGTTCCTTGGTGTGTGTGGATGTGCTGCCATGTAGTGTAGTGGATGGTGTGGGTTTGTGGCGGCTGTGGCAAGAATTTGTGTACCTCTCATGTCTTGACTTTGAGGACTTTGGTTTCTTGGTGTAGGTGGTCTGCAGGTGTGGTGCCTGTGCAGCCTGTGATCATTTTTAGGGCCTTGTTCTGCACGGTCTGTAGAATGTTGTAGTGTGTTTCAGTAGGGTTAGAAGCCTAAGCAGGGCTTGCAATATTCATCAATGAACATCTATATTGCTTGTACACTGTGGTGGTCGATTCTTTATTCATCAATGAACATCTATATTGCTTGAACACTGTGGTGGTCGATTCTTTGTTGTGTCCAAATGTTGTATGGGAAAGTGACCTTAGGGCAGTGAGTCTTGGTGATAATTTATCTTTAATGACAATGATGTATTGTATGTTACACCAAAGATTTTGTGTGTGTGTGTGTGTGTGTGTGTTCTTACCTAATTGTATCTTTACAGGAATGAGTCAAGCTCGTACTGTCCCATGTCTTAAACCACATTTATCGTACATATCCTTAAATTTGTGAATTGTTTTGGCACACACTATTTCATTAGGTAGTGCATTCCATTGATCAATTGCTCTGTTTGGGAAACTGAATTTCCTTACGTCTTTATCACCTCTCTTCTTATGCAGTTTTTTGCAGTGTCCCCTTGCTGATGCTTCTCCATATGTTAAGTAATCATTTATGTCTATTTTCTCCTTCCCTGATATGCACTTATATAGCATTATCATGTCACCTCTTTTCCTTCTCTCCTGTAGTGTTGGTAGATTCAGTTTATTTAGTCTTTCTTCGTAGCTTAGGTCCCTTAAGCTTGGTATCCATCTTGTAGCAGCCCTTTGAACTTTTTCAATCTTGTTTATGTGCTTTTTGAGATGAGGACTACACACTACTGATGCATATTCCAGGGTTGGTCTAATGAATGATGTTATTATCCTTCTTAGCATGTCTTCATTTATGTATGTGAATGCTATTCTCATATTTGCAAGCAGTGTATACATGTTCCGTACCTTTTCGCTGATGTGGTCAGCCGGAGATAGTCTGCTATTGATAATCACACCTAGGTCTTTCTCTCTTTCTGATGTGTATAGGGTTTTATTTCCTAACTTATAATCCCAATCAGGTCTTTTTCCACTTTTACCAAACTTGATTGCATGACACTTGTCCACATTGAATTCCATTTGCCATGTACTACTCCATTCATGAAGTATATTTAATTCTTCTTGTAGCTCTTTACAAGAGTCTGTGTTAGTAATTCTCCTTTGTATTTTTGCATCATCTGCAAACATATTCAGATAGCTCTCATTTCTAAGTGTTACTGTTTATATCTTTTATATAAACTAAAAACATGATTGGTGCCAGCACTGAACCCTGTGGTACTCCACTAGTCACTTCTTTCCATGATGAGTAGTTTCCTCTTAGTACTGTTCTCATTTCTCTTTTTATGAGAAAGTCTTGCATCCAACAAAACAGTTTGCCTCGAATTCCTCCTTGATGGTACAGTTTCCATAAAAGTCTTTGGTGTGGTACTGTGTCAAAAGCTTTCTTGAAATCTAAATAGATACTGTCCAACCATCCTTCCCTTTCCTGTATTGTGTTTGTTACTCTGTCATAGTAGCTCAACAGATTAGTAACACATGATTTTTCTGAAACCAAACTGTCTTTCTGTTATCATACTGTGTTCTTCTAGATGATTTACCCAAGCTTTTCTTATAAGCTTTTCTAATACCTTGCTTACAACACTGGTCAGTGATACTGGTCGGTAGTTGAGTGAATTTTGTCTATTTCCTTTCTTGAATAAGGGGACAATATTTGCTTTTTTCCAAATATCAGGTAGTTTACCTTGACTCAATGATTTCTTGAAAATTAAAAATAATGGTTTACTTAACTCCTTTGCACATTCTCGTAGTACCCAACATGAAATTTCATCAGGACCACTTGCTTTTCCTCTGTCTAATCTACTTAACTCCTCCTGTATTACTTTTTCTGCTATTTGTATATCTGGTAGTATGTGTGGACATGCATGTTCCACATAGTCTCTCTCAAAATTTTTTTCTTCTGTAAAAACTAATTGGAAATTCTTATTTAGTGCTTCACAAATATCTTTCTCTTGTGTG
The DNA here is from genome assembly GCF_032717465.1 of Coenobita brevimanus. NCBI lineage: Eukaryota > Metazoa > Arthropoda > Malacostraca > Decapoda > Coenobitidae > Coenobita > Coenobita brevimanus. The sequence goes on along the minus strand of NC_137052.1, from coordinate 4,166,088 downwards.
TAAGTGAGTCCCTCGTCCGTAACTGATTGTATTATATCTTTTACTTTGGTTTTGCTTCTGATATAGCTGTAAAACAGCTTTGGTTGATCACTACTTTTATTTATTATATCCTCCTCAAACTGTTTTTGGGCTTCCCTCCTTATTCTTGTATAATCATTTCTTGCCTGTTTGTAATTACAGTATTATACGCCCTTTCACTATTATGTCTTCTGTATCTATTCCACAACAAATCTCTTCTTTCTTTTGATTTTTTACATTCTGTATTGAACCATTTCTGTATTTTCTTATCTGCTTCTTTGTGCTGTGGGATGTATTTCAGGACTCCTATTTCATAAAATTTACAGAATTTTTTATATACAGCATTTAAATCTTGTCCTCTAAGCTCATTTTCCCAATCAACTTCTAAGAAATACTTCTTTAGGTCTTGATAATTTCCCTTTTTATAGTTTAGGCTCTTTTTGTAACTGTCACTGCTGTTTACTATGTCATATGCTATCCTGAAGTTATAATTTTGTACTGCTTGATCGCTTTTGCTGAGTTGAGGGTGATATATTAAACTGTCAATATCATTTTCTTGCCTAGTAAATATTAGATCTAGCACTGAAGGTACATCAAGTCCTCTTTTTCTGGTGGTTTCCCTCACATGTTGCGTTAGGAAGAACTCTTGTACGAGATCCAGGAGCTCTTGGTCCCAACAGCTTTCTTGGCTAATTATATCTAGAGTATTCCAATTTATATTTGTATTGAAATCCCCAGTTAGTATAATTCTTTCTGATTTCTCTTCCATTTTATGTAGTAATGATCTTAAACTCTGAATTGTACTCTCTGCCAGGTCCTCATATTCATCTCTTTCCCATGTGTGTGTGTGTGTGTGTGTGTGTGTGTGTATGTGTGTGTGTGTGTGTGTGTTGAGGTGTGGAATGTGACACTTCTGCTGTCCAGTTTTTGAGAAGGGTCACTGTAGATTTGGCTGGAGCTATTTTGAGTTTGTTTGTGGTGAACCATTCATGTAGTGTGCTGAGGTAAGGTTGGAGGATGTGTGTGGCTGTGTTTTCATTTTGGTGTGTACATAAGTTACATCATCCACATAGGAAACTGTGTGTATTAGTGGTGTGTGGGGTGTGGGTATGTCGTGCATGTAGAGGTTAAAGAGAGTAGGGGACAAAACAGATCCTTGGGGGACACCGTTTATGAAGATTCTGATGTTCGATGGCTGACTGGCAAATGTTACATGTGCACATCTGCCTGCTAAATAGTTTGCTAACCACCTTTTTGTATTACCATGCATGTTTGTGTTGAATATTTTGCTTGTGAGGGTGTGGTGGGGGATTGCATCAAAAGCTTTACTAATGTCAAGTGTGACTAGGAGTGTTCTGTGTGGTGCCCTTGTTGAATTGATGCCATCAAAAACTCTCTGTGTAAGGTCTGTAAGAAGAGTGTTTGTGGGGTGTAGTGGCCTAAAACCATGTTGTGATGGGGCTAGGGGGATGTGATGTGTAACTAGTTGTAATACCAGTCGTTCAGTGACTTTGGAGAGAGTGCTGAGGGGTGTGATGGGGCGGTGTGAGGAAGGTAACATGGGGTCTTTGTTGGATTTGGAGATAGCGATAATAGTGCCATGCTTCCAGATGTTGGGTATTATGTTGTGTGAGTAGCTGTAGTTTGATATGTTGGTGAGTGCTTGTATGCCTTGTGGTCCAAGGTACTTGAACCTGACTCTCCCAAAACTGCTCCACTTAAAATACAGACTAGGTACATAAAATCCATCCTAGAAAATTTACCAACCAACAAAGCTCCAGGCCCAGATGGAATTCCTCCAATTGTTATGAAAAAGTGTTCCCCAGGGCTTGCCTCTGTTCTAGCTAACTTATTCAAACTATGCATATGTACCAGTACTTCTTCATTTCCTAATTCATGGAAAGAAGCCAACAGCCACACTATTCCAAAGAAAGGACGTTCCTTTGACCCCTCTGATTACAGACCAGTAGCTATCACATCTTCTCTTGGCAAAGTATTTGAAACTGTAATTAATAAGCACACAGTTAAACACTTTGAATCCAACAACTTAATTAGTGACAGACAATATTATGTTCGCCACGTCAGATCCACCATCGACATACTCAATCGCCTGACTCATACCACCCATCAATCAACTGACCAACATGGAGTAACTTATGCAGTAGCCCTTGACATTTCTAAAGCTTTCGACAGAGCGCGACACCGTTCCCTGCTGTCCAAACTCCCCTACTATGGACTAATGTCTTTTGTTCCTCTGCTTTCCTCGTATCTCAGTGACAGAAAAATAAGAGTAAAAGTAGATGATGTATATTCCAATTTCCACTCAATTAACCTCGGCGTGCTACAAGGACCAGTTCTGGCGCTAACCCTATTCCTAGTTCATATTAATGATCTCTTATCTGTCACCCACAATCCCATCCATTCACATGCAGATGACTCAACACTTCACAGGTCATTCACACTCAAACACTCATTTACAAAGTTTAATATCTCTAACTCTCAATTCAGTACAGCTGTCACATTAATCAAGACTTATCTAAGATCAGTGAATGGGGACAAAATATCCTAGTCCCATTTAATGCTAGTAAAACCAAATATACAGTATACAATTTACTAACAGACAGAAATTGCCAGATTCATATATTACCTTCAATGCTACTAATATGCCCATCTCCAAAAGTATTGAAGTTCTCAGTGTTTCGTGTAACAATGCCCTCAGCTGGACCTCTCATGTCAGATCACTTGCTAAAGCCGCCCCAAAGATACTTCAATTATTGTACAGAGTCCATAACTTCTTTATGACATGCAGACAGCTTTAATTTATAAGAGTCATGTGTGGAATAACTGAAACAAAATGGAGAGGAGAAAGTGTGAGAGAATGGGAGTATGGATGGGGTATATGTGCAGGAGTAGGTGAGAATGAGAGGGCAAAGGAAGGAGTATGTATAGTTGTGAGTAAAAGATGGAAGAAGAGCGTAAGACAGTATGGATCAGTTGGGTCAAGGATTGTGTGGGTAAAGTTGAAAGTTGGAATACAAATGTGGGCGATTGTGTGTGTGTATGCGCCAACGCAAGATCGTGGTAGAAGAGTGAGAGAAGAGTTCTGGACAAATGTGGAAGTGTGCATGGAAAAGTCTGGAAGGAATGAGAGAGTGTTTTTGATTGGTGATATGAATGGTAAAGTTGGGAATGTGAAGGTGGATGGAATAGTTGGTGAGTGGGGTGTGCCTGCTGAGATAGATGAGAATGGGAGTGTGTTAGTGGACATTTGTGCTGGGAGGGGGTTGGTGATAGCCAATACCCTCTTCAGGCATAAAATGATCCACAGGTATACTGGCGAGTGATGAGAAGGGTGGGTGGTGAACTGAATGAAAGGAAGGCAATGACTGATTATGTGTGTGTGGATGAAAGGATGCGAAGATGTGTAAAGGATGCAAGAGTGTACAGAGGTTGGGGGAGTGGACTTTCTGACCACTACTTGGTGGTGGCCAGAATTAGAATGCAAGTAAGATGGAGGAATAGAAGAAGGGAAAGATGAGAGGAAGGAGTAGTTGCAAGGAGAGTGGAAAGGTTACAAGAGGATGAGAAAAAGGCAGAGTATAAGAGACAAGTGGAGGAACGATTGGGCAAATATGAATTGGAGCAGATGGGAGACGTGGAAGGTGTGTGTAAGATATTTACAGAAGAAATATGTGCAGCATGTGATGTGGTGTGTGGAAGGAAGAGAAGACGGAGGGGGGTGCAAGGAACAGCGTGGTGGACTGAAGAGGTGAAACAGGCTGTGGCACAAAAGAAGAAAGCATACAATGAATGGATGAGAAATAGGGGCATGGAAGAAGTTGAGAGGCGGAAGAGAGAGTTATATGTGGAAAGAGAGAGGTGAAAAGATTAGTAAGAGAGAGTAAGAAGAGAGTGGATGAGGAATTTGGAAGGAATTTGAGTGTAAAGTGGAGGGACTGTAAGAAAATGTTCTGGAGAGAAGTGAAAAGAGTAAGACAGGGTGGAAGTGAAGTTAGCAGGGGAGTGAAAGATAAAAATGGTAGATTACTAGTGGAGAAGGGAGAAAAAGTGAGCACATGGAGAGAACACTTTAAGGAATTGTTGAACGTAGAGGATGGAAGTAATGCGAGTATAAGTGGCTGGGGAATGGCTGGGAGAAGGAGGGAGGTGAGAAGACAGGAAGAAATCAGTAGGATAGAAGTTGTGGAAGCAATGAAGAAAGTTAAATCGGGGAAAGCCCCAGGAATTGATGGAGTGTGTGGTGAAATGCAGAAGCATGGGGGAGAGATAGTAGTAGAATGGATGTGGAAGATGTGCAGATTGGCCTGGGAGGAAGGTAGAGTCCCAGAGGATTGGAAGTCAGGTATAATTATTCCCTTGTACAAAGGAAAAGGGGAAAAAGAAGTGTGTGGTAATCATAGGGGGAATTGTCTTCTTAGTATAATAGGAAAAGTGTATGGTAGGATACTTATAGACAGAGAGAAAGAACAGAGAAATTAGTTGGAGAAGAACAGGGAGGCTTTAGGAAGGGAAGAGGTTGTGTAGATCAGATATTCATTCTTAGATCTTTAGTGGAAAAGTTTCTAGAGAAGGGAAAGAAGTTGTATGCGGCTTGCATGGATTTGGAGAAAGCATATGATAGGGTGGACAGACAAGGATTGTGGAAAGTGTTAAGAATATATGGAGTAGATGGGAAGTTGTTGAATGCTGTGAAGAGTATGTACGATGGTGCGAAGGCTGCAGTGTGTGTGGATGGTGAACTAAGTGAATTTTTCTCTTTGAAAGTTGGTTTGAAACAGGGATGTGTCATGTCTCCATGGTTGTTCAATCTGTACATGGATGGGGTAATAAAAGAGGTACAAGGTAGGGTAGTGGATGTTGGAGTGGCCCTGGTGAGAGAGGATAGTGTTTGGAAACTCCCTGTACTGTTGTTTGCAGATGATACTGCGTTGTTGAATGAAGACGAAGGGGAGCTGCAAGGCTTGGTGGATGAGTTTGAGAGTGTGTGTAAGAAACGGAACCTAAAGGTGAATGTAGGGAAGAGTAAAGTGATGGTCTTTGAGAGAGGTGAAGTTAGTGAATGTACAGCGAGGTTGGATGGTGAGGAATTGGAAAATGTGAGTACGTTTAAGCATTTGGGTAGTGTGATGAGTAAGGATGGAGGTTTGGAGGGTGAAGTGCTTGAAAGGGTACAGCAGGGAAGAAAGGTTGCTGGTTCTTTGAAAGCAGTGATAAGAAACAGGGAAGTGAGCATGGAAGTGAAAAAGTTACTACATGACAGTATTGTTATACCAACTCTAACGTACGGAAGTGAAGCTTGGACATTGTTGGAAGGACACAAGTCAAGAGTGAGAGCAGTGGAAATGAGTTATTTAAGAGGAGCCTGTGGAGTCACATGGAGAGACAGGCTGATGAATGAGGATATAAAGGAGCGTTGTGGTGTGGATGTGGATGTGATAGGAAGCATTATGAGGAACACACTGAGGTGGTTTGGCCATGTGGAGAGGATGGAGGGTGAAAGACTGCGAAGAGAGTGTATGTGAGTGAGGTGGAGGGGGGAAGAGGGAGGGGGAGGCCGAGGATGAGATGGAGGGATGGGGTGGAGAGGTATATGAGAGAGGGGGGTGTGAGTTGGGAGCAGGGCAGTGAAATGGCGGGGGACAGGGCGACTTGGAGGCGATTTGTTTGTGGCCACCCCAAACGGGATTGAGGCGTCTGGCAATAGATAGATAGATAGATGTGTGCTCTCAGCTTCAGTATTGGTCATCCTTGTGGAATGGATGTGGAGAGGTTGCACTAAAACAGCTAGACAAAATTCAGCACAAAGCTGTTGGAATGATTAATAACCCTGCTATTATAGATAAACTACCTCCCCTACAAGTAAGAAGGAATGTTGCCTCCCTTGCATTGTATACAGATATTTTTATGGCAAATGCTCAGACAAAGTTGAGTCCACTGTGCCACCTCTCCATGCCTTCTCTCGTGCTACAAGGGCATCTGGTAATGCTCACGCCTGGAATGTCACTCAGCCATATTGCAGAACTTCTGCCTATCAGAACTCTTATTCCCCGAACTGCATCTTTCTGGAACTCGTTTCCCTACAGTTGCCTACAGCTGTTGATGTCCAACTGTTACACATATTTTATGAATGGAGGACACCAGTAATCTGGTGCATGGATTTTTTTTATTTTTTTATTAATTTGTTTTTCCTTCCTTTGTTCTGTAAAAAAAAAAAAAAAAAGTTGCTTGTATTGTCTGGTCAACAGGCAGATGATGCTTAAGGCTGCTACGTCTGGTTGTAAGTGAAAGGTGTGAAGTCCGGGTCTGTGGGGAACTGTCTCTTGCGTCCGATGACATGTCGGTTGTTGTGATGGTTGTTGAGATGTCTGATGTGAAAAGTGATTGATGAGAGTGTTTGCTTGTTGTTTGTTTAAGGGTATGGTGTCTGTTGTTGTGATGGCTGGATGTGACTGTGTAGTGTTGCTGCTGGAGAGCGTGATGTCATTTAGTGTTTTGTAGAGCTTGCTGGTGTTTGTTTTGTGATCGAGTGTTTGGCGATAATTATTCCATTTTAGTGTTTGCTGTTCTGATATTTTATTGTTTATTTGAGTGACGAGTTCTTGTACTTGCTGTATGGTGTCTTGTGTATAGGGTGTTGGGGAGTGTTGTGGCGTGTCACGTTGACTGACGAGGCCTTGAATTTCTGGTGTGAAGTTGGGGTTGTGTCTCTTTCTGTTGCCTCTAGGAATGTGTCTTTTGTCTACGTTTTGAATAACTGTATTGAAAGTGTGCACAGTGGTATTGATGTTTGTGATGGATGTACAGTACTGTTTAATGTTTCTGAGTGTTGTTCTGTTTCAGTTGTGAAGGCCTCCCAGTCAGCTCTCTAACTGGTCAACAGTATTTAAAAAAAAAAAAAAAAAAAAAAAAAAAAAAAAAAAAATCATCATGAAAGTTTTGTGGTGCTCTTGATACAGTTTTTGGTGCTGATTCCGAAAATCCCATCTGTTTTTTCCTAACACACCTAGTTTTTATGATGAGTGATGAACCTTCATGCTGAAACCGTATATAACAATTATCACATATATTCCTGTTCTTAACACTGATTATGCTTTTTTGCAGCTGCTGTTGTTTACTGAATCAGTTGAAATGTCAAGGCAATGCAAAAATAGTCCCGACTGTTTCTGCTATGTCTGGGGTTCGTTCATCCCCAAAGGACAGTGCCATAACATCATGAATGATATAAAGAAGCTCTGTCATCTGTCCAGCTGTGCTCTTGCAGATCACGACAGAAAACAGGCACTGCATATAATTTGTACAGCTTGTTCGAATGGACTAAGAAATTGGCTGAATAAGAGAAAAAAGGTAATGCCATCTGCCGTTCCTATGATATGGAGGGAGCTGAAAGATTATGCTACAGATTGTTACTTCTTCAAGGTCAATATATCTGGGTTTTCTGTTAAGAACAAGCACAAGATTGCTTACCCCAGTTTGGAAACCGCTATAAGACCAGTGCCGCACAACGATGAAGATCTTCCCATTCCAATACCACCAGAAGATAGTATCGCCAGTGGCGACAGTAAGTTTGAAGATGTAGCCAAAACTAAGTCAGATGATGCAGCTAAGGATGCAGAGTTTTTAGCTGACAATGAAGACACACCTGAAACAGCTCTCTCAAGGAGAGTTGAATGACTTAATTCGAGACTTGGAACTACCGAAGGACAAGGCTGAACTTTTGGCATCTTGTTTGCAAGAAAAATGTCTGCTCAAGAAAGATATTCAAGTAATATACTTCAGAAAATGAAATGAAGATCTTCATATTTTTTTGTTGATGGACCACTATGATTTTGCAGTGACACTGATGGATTATTCCGCTGCCTTTCACAGGAGCATGATCCTTCTCAATGGGATTTATTCACTGATTCATTGAAGAAATGCTTGAAGGCGGAATTGCTGCACAATGGGAATATGAAACCTTCTATGCCTTTAGGACATTCAGTGCACATGAAAGAGTGCTATGAAAACGTTGTGGCCCTTTTAGATGCCATAAAATATGAAGAATACAAATGGAAGTTGCGTGGAGACTTGAAAGTGATCAGTTTGCTGATGGGACTACAATCAGGCTTCACAAACACTCTTGTTTCTTATGCCTCTGAAGTAGCCGTGCAACTTCCAAGCACTAAGTGCAGTCAACATGGCCACCTACACAAATATGAATCAGGAACTTCGAATATCGCAAATGAGCCCCTGGCTGCTCCTGGAGGCATTCTTCTTCCTCTGCTTCATATAATGCTCGGCTTAATGAAGCAGTTTGTGAAGACACTGGGAAGAAGAAACACTGAAGCATTCGGATATGTCACAAAAAAATTCCCAGGCATCACTGAAGCTATGCTGAAAGAAGGAATATTCATCGACCCACAGATAAAGGAACTTCTGAGAGACCACAACTTCAGCACCTATCTGGCCGATGTGGAACTGGCTGCCTGGACCTCATTCACGAGAATATGTGAATACTTCCTGGGATGGATATGTGAAAATTTCCTGGGAAACAAGAGGTCACTGGATGATGATGATGGTGCCGAGAGACTTCTCAATTCATTTGCTGCTATGGGGTGTCAGATGTCGCTGAAAGTTTATTTTCTCCAATTGCACCTTGAAGATTTCGCGCAGAACCTGGAAGCCATCTCTGACAAACAGGGAGAATGCTTCCATCAAGATATCAGTCCAATGGAACATTGCTATCAAGGCTTCTGGAATGAAAGTATGCTCGCGGATTACTGTTGGATGTTGTGCAGGGACGAGCCTGGAACACAGCATCAAGGAAAGTCTACAGCTCGACAATTTTGCGCAGTTTGACCTTTGCAAAAGTGCACTGAAACTCACCCACTGTTATATGTTTTGCAGGAGAGTTTCCAGTTCTGTCGTGTCTATTTGGATCAAAATACAATGTACTGTATATAATATATGGACTATTTGGAGACAATGAATTTATACGAGTAATTGACATACTTTAAAAAACTTCAAAACCTCAAATATGCTAAGAAAAACTTCGTTTTTATAAGTAAGCATATGCGTCCAATGGTAAAATTCAACCAAAATGATAAAAGGTAGTTTCCATAAAAATGTGATGCGCTACGCTAAAATGGACTGCATACTCGTGATTGTCAAAAATAGGTCTAGAAATGTTATATTTTATACCTGATGAGAAAAAAGTTTGATTATGTAGACCTGTACCGGTATTTATTATAATTAGTGTACAGTATATGTGTCTGTGGCCAGCTGGGGTGATTCTGGATTCGCTAGTGATGATGACAAGGATGTGGTCAGAGACAAGGGTTTTGACCACTCTCCAGGATGTTGTAGGGGCAAGGTTTGCGGTGCAAAAGGTAATGTCTGTGGATGAAAGGAGGACGAGGGCTTGGTGTGGGATATGGGTTTGCTGATGGAGACTACTGAGGATGAAAAGATTATCTGTTTGGGACTGTAGTACCTGTACAGTAATACAGTACAGTATTGTATAATATACTGTACCATGACTTTTTATCAGAAAAACTCTATCTGGAGTTGTTTTTCCTATGTTTGGATAGTTATACAGTACAATATAAAATTTCTGTAAAGGTTATACTCCTGTAGTGGAGATGGGGGATAGTCACGATATATAGACGTCTATATATCGTGGGGGGTAGTATGGCATTATCCAAAAAAATACATAATCTCATGTGGCTTTGGCAAAATCATGACAGATAATTGGAATATTACTGTAGGAAGCACATACATGAAAAAATACAATATACATACTTGGAACACCTGATACAAGTCTCAGTGGTCGCAATACTCTGAAGGCTCGCAAAGCCTTCACATCGAACCCCGCCTCCCCACCCTTCCCCTGCATTAGGAAGTCCAGCACCCCGCTCACCAACCTGAAATATAATTAAACAATGAACCTGCCATACCTGAAAGTCTACAAAACCATGAATATATAATGAACTGCAGACTGCCAAAGTTATGCTGAGGAAACCATCCTTGAGCCTTATACCGTATTACATATACCTTATACAGTACAATAACAAAGTAACCTTATTCAATCCCTTCAATACAATGAACTATTTTCACTTTATTCAAGCTATCTCAGGTGATTTTATTCAACTTTGCCCTTACTAACCCCTTCATTAATAGGGTACTCTCAGAGTAGCCATTGGGCAGCTGCAAGGGGAAAATATGAAATTATGCCCTCCCTGTAAAACATGAAATACTGTAAAGCCTTTACACTTACAGTACAGAACACAAGATATCAGACATAACATGGCTTAACAAAATGATACACGGACACTCACCATCAAAATTTTTGAAAATTTGCTGCCTTGTAAAAAGCTGGTGCAGGGCATCTAGGTGCCAATAAGAGGGTAAGGTAGGTATTACTGTATTCTCATTTCAACCCATAACCAATCCATAATCTGAGAGTGTCCTATAGTTAGATCTCATCTGTATGACCATCTTTATATCTACGATACTTCCACCGAATATCAATAATAAGAGATAATGTTTTACGCTACTTGTCAGTCAGAACATCACATAATTTTGCTCTATCTGAGTTGCGGCCTGCCAACTCAGTTTTGCCATGGCCTGTTATGAATTCTCCCATTCCTACTCTTGTTTTTCGGGAATGTGATGCCAATGGCTAGGGAGAGGCTGGAATTTCTTTTGGTTAGGATTGTACTGCTCGGGGTCAAGGTCAGGTTAGGTTGGGTCAGGGCAGGTTAATGCTTAAAATGGCCTGTAATTAATTCATGGGTGAGGGGACACTTATCTCAAAAACTGGTATATCAAAAGAAGCTCATACAAAACATGGGAGGAAAATATAAAATTACTGCTGAATCAAGTATGGGCTGAAATGGGAAAATTACTGTGGGTATGTAATGGGGTGTATAACAGCCCGCGCTGCCTAGAGGCAGAGAAGATCTTCTCTTTGGCTCAGTGGTAACGTGCGCGCGTATCAAGCGCAAGGGCGCGAGATCGAATCTCGGCCAGGACTATGATTAATTTGTTAAGTTTCATTTCAGGTGTTACACTGGTTGGCAGCGGTGTGGGATATGAGGCGGGGCTTGGTTGGCAATTTGATGTTGGTCCTTGGTTAGCTGACAGCGTCCCTGCCCTTATCACGGGGAAGGGCTGTTTCGGTGTGGTCTGCAGCCTCCCCATGGTGGCCTCCGATGCTCACGCTACCTTGTGTGTTCGAAACTCACCAAATTAATCACCAAAGGGAGAAAAGAGGTGTGTAATGGGGTGTATAAAAGCCCGCGTTGCCTAATTGGAATGGGGAGATCCTCTCTTTGGCTCAGTGGTAACGTGCGCGCGTATCAAGCGCAAGGGCCCGGGATCGAATCTCGGCCAGGACTGTGATTAATCTGTTTAAGTTTCATTTCAGTTGTTACGGGTAAAATACAAGGTATCCCCTGGATAATGGGTGGAGGGAACTTAGACTTCTATATTCCTTTAGGGCTGAGATGTACAGTTGGCCAAGATGAAAGTGCAACCAAATATTCTGGTGTGTGGCGATATCTGGCAGCTGCTCCGTAGTAAACAATCGTATTTTTTTCAATGGATCACTCAGAACCTACAACCTTTCCAAGGATGCACATGATTGGCTAAAGCATTAAGTATCGGAACAAATGTTTCGACCCTTGTTTATTACAAAATATTAACTATGTGGCAGGAAGTAATGTATACAGATAATGCCTAAGTACTAAATAAGCAAGTTGCAGTTACAGTTATAGTATGAATAACATTTAGCAATGAGTACAGATTAACTTATGGTATTATGTTAGCATACAGAGTAGTGTTTCAGAGGTTAGTTTCGAATGATTTTGACTTTTGAAACAGCGGAACCTGTCCGAGGCACACTGTCTACTGTAGTTGGTGTTGGTATCTATCGAGATGCAAAATTTCCTTACGAAATGGGCTAATATGAGAGGTTAGGCAATTACACACTCTCAGGAATTCTTCAGTGTAATATATATGTGATATAAGATTGGCCATCACAATTCAGCGTCACTAGCAAAGCAAATTTTGTAAATCATTCATGCAAGTCTTATGATATTCCCTCAGTACGATGTCATTTATAATTAATTCACTTTGATTGCAGAAAATTAAAGAGAATAATTGTCTCCTCAGCTAAAGAAACTACCTTAACTATTCCCCCTGCTGTCATGATTCGTTCAAAGAGGAGGCTTTTTAATGTATTTGCGCAAACTTTGTGTGAAACAATATGTCACTACAGACGATGGCCGTTGCAAAATCCAAAATTATTCTACTCCACATTTATCGCTCCCCCGATGCTTCTTCGGATCCAAGAGTATTTGATTCCATATCCACACAATTGAGTAACCTTAACCTTGCCCTTAGCACCGAAATAACCATTTTGGGTGATTTTAACATACATAATGTTGAATGGTTATTGCATTCTGCCAGGACTGACGACACTGGTCTAGAGTGAACGCTGTTTGCAGAATCATTTAATCTCACCCAGCTGGTAAAGCAACCAACCAGAGTACCTGATAGTCCTGACCATAATGCCCATCTCTTGGATTTATTCTTGACAAATAATCCAGATCAATACAGGATAGAGGTACTGTCACCACCTGGATCCTCTGACCACAATCTCATCAAAGCCTCTTTAGTTAACCACCCCACACCTTCCCGTTCTGAACCTGTCAGGGTGACCCGATGGCACTTTGATAGGGCAAACTGGGATGGATTTAGAAATTATCTTGCTGACATTCCATAGCAGTCTTTCTTCTCTAGTGATCCCAATTCCACCCAGTCCCACATTTGCGACTTAATACTAGCTGGTATGGATTTATTCATACCAAGTCAACAGTTAAAAGATCGAACTCTCCAAAATGGTTTGATGGCAACTGTGCCAGAGCAACAGCCCAAAAGTCATTAGCATATAACTCTTACCTAAAATATAAAACATCTGGATCACTTTCTCAATTTAAAATTGCTAGAAATCATGCAAATGCTGTATTAAATCTTGCTAAATCAAACTTTCTTCAAAAGCAAGCATCAAAACTACTTAACAACCCTAATGACAACAGAGTATTCTGGTCAAAACTTAACTTTTTCAATAATAACTTTAACAAGTCATCTTCCATTCCCCCACTAAAATCTTCAGATGACAACATTACAAATGACCCGCGTGGGAAAGCAGATATTTTTGCCAGTACAATTGTCAGAAACTCTACCATAGACGATACCAGCCAGAATGTCCCAGTACTGGAACTTAACTCTCCCGAAACTGCCCCACTTAAAATACAGACAAGATACGTAAAATCTATCCTAGACAATTTACCTACCAACAAAGCTCCAGGCCCAGATAGAATTCCGCCAATTGTTTTGAAAAAGTGTTCCTCTGAACTTGCCTCTGTTCTAGCTAAATTATTCAGACTATGCATACGTACTTCTTTATTACCAAATTCATGGAAAGAAGCCAATATCCACCCAATTCCGAAGAAATGAAGTTCCTCTGACCCCTCTGATTACAGACCAATAGTTGTCACATCTTCTCTTGGTAAGGTATTTGAAACTTTAATGAGCACATTGTTAAACATCTTGAATCCAACAACTTAATTAGTGATAGACAATATGGTTTTCGCCACGAAAGATCCACCATTGACATACTCAATCTCCTAACTCATACCATCTATCAATCAATTGATCTACATGGAGAAACTCATGCAGTAGCTCTTGATATTTCTAAAGCTTTCGTCAGAGTATGGCACCGTTCCCTGCTGTCCAAACTTCCTTGCTATGGACTAACGTCTTTTGTTCCTTTGATTTCTTCATATCTTAGTGACAGGAAAATAAGAGTAAAAGTAGATGATGTATATTCCAATTTCCACTCAATTAACGCCGGCGTGCCGCAGGGGTCAGTTCTGGCGCCAACCCTATTCCTGGTTCATATTAATGATCTCTTATCTGTCACCCACAATCCCATCCATTCATACGCAGATGACTCACCACTACATAGTTCATTCACATTCAGACACCCATTTACAAAGTCTAATATCTCTACCTCTCAACTCAGTACAGCCATCCCCATAAATCAAGACCTATCAACGATCAGTGAATGGGTACAAAAAACCTTGTCTCTTTTAATGCTAGTCTATCTATCTATTTATCTATTGCCAGACGCCTCAATCCCGTTTGGGGTGGCCACAAACAAATCGCCTCCAAGTCGCCCTGTCCCCCGCCATTTCACTGCCCTGCTCCCAACTCACACCCCCCTCTCTCATATACCTCTCCACCCCATCCCTCCCATCTCATCCTCGGCCTCCCCCTCCCTCTTCCCCCCTCCACCTCACTCACATACACTCTCTTCGTCAGTCTTTCACCCTCCATCCTCTCCACATGGCCAAACCACCTCAGTGTGTTCCTCATAACGCTTCCTAGCACATCCACATCCACACCACAATGCTCCTTTATATCCTCATTCGTCAGCCTGTCTCTCCATGTGACTCCACAGGCTCCTCTTAAATAACTCATTTCCACTGCTCTCACTCTTGACTTGTGTCCTTCCAACAACGTCCAAGCTTCACTTCCATACGTTAAAGTTGGTATCACAATACTGTCATGTAGTAACTCTTTCACTTCCATGCTTCCCTGTTTCTTACCACTGCTTTCAAAGAACCAGCAACCTTTCTTCCCTGCTGTACCCTTTCAAGCACTTCACCCTCCAAACCTCCATCCTTACTCATCACACTACCCAAGTACTTAAACGTACTCACATTTTCCAATTCCTCACCATCCAACCTCGCTGTACATTCACTGACTTCACCTCTCTCAAAGACCATCACTTTACTCTTCCCTACATTCACCTTTAGATTCCGTTTCTTACACACACTTGCAAACTCATCCACCAAGCCTTGCAGCTCCCCTTCGTCTTCACTCAACAACACAGTATCATCTGCAAACAACAGTACAGGGAGTTTCCAAACACTATCCTCTCTCACCAGGGCCACTCCAACATCCACTACCCTACCTTGTACCTCTTTTATTACCCCATCCATGTACAGTCGGCCACAGGAAAAAGTATACACCTCTAGTCCCTTCTTGTAGGATTTTAATAAATAACACTGCCCTGAACAGCATCAACAACTGAACGGAGAAAGATTATCCTGAGCTGTTTCCCTTTCTATCTGATATAAAAACATCGGCCGAGAAAATGCTATACTTTTAGTGTTTATATTTCTCCCTTTGTATACTTTTTCCTGTGGCCGACTGTACAGATTGAACAACCATGGAGACATGGCACATCCCTGTTTCAACCCAACTTTCAAAGAGTAAAATTCACTTAGTTCACCATCCACACGCACTGCAGCCTTAGCATCATCGTACATACTCTTCACAGCATTCAACAATTTCCCATCTACTCCATATATTCTTAACACTTTCCACAATCCTTGTCTATCCACCCTGTCATATGCTTTCTCCAAATCCATGAAAGCCGCATACAACTTCTTTCCCTTCTCTAGAAACTTTTCCACTAAAGATCTAAGAATGAATCTCTGATCTACACAACCTCTTCCCTTCCTAAAGCCTCCCTGTTCTTCTCCAACTAATTTCTCTGTTCTTTCTCTAACTCTGTCAATAAGTATCCTACCATACACTTTTCCTATTATACTAAGAAGACAAATGCCCCTATGATTACCACACACTTCTTTTTCCCCTTTTCCTTTGTACAAGGGAATAATTATACCTGACTTCCAATCCTCCGGGACTCTACCTTCCTCCCAGGCTAATCTGCACATCTTCCACATCCATTCTACTACTATCTCTCCCCCATGCTTCAGCATTTCACCACACACTCCATCAAATCCTGGGGCTTTCCCCGATTTAACTTTCTTCAATGCTTCCACAACTTCTATCCTACTGATTTCTTCCTGTCTTCTCACCTCCCTCCTTCTCCCAGCCATTCCCCAGCCACTTATACTTGCATTACTTCTATCCTCTATGTTCAACAATTCCTTAAAGTGTTCTCTCCATGTGCTCACTTTTTCTCCCTTCTCCACTAGTAATCTACCATTTTTATCTTTCACTCCCCTGCTAACTTCACTTCCACCCTGTCTTACTCTTTTCACCTCTTTCCAGAACATTTTCTTACAGTCCCTCCACTTTACACTCAAATTCCTTCCAAATTCCTCATCCGATCTCTTCTTACTCTCTCTTACTAATCTTTTCACCTCTCTCTTTCTTTCTACATATAACTCTCTCTTCCGCCTCTCAACTTCTTCCACGCCCCTATTTCTCATCCATTCATTGTATGCTTTCTTCTTTTGTGCCACAGCCTGTCTCACCTCTTCAGTCCACCACGCTGTTCCTTGCACCCCCCTCTGTCTTCTCTTCCTTCCACACACCACATCACATGCTGCACATATTTCTTCTGTAAATATCCTACACACACCTTCCACATCTCCCATCTGCTCCAATTCATATTTGCCCAATCGTTCCTCCACTTCTCTCTTATACTCTGCCTTTTTCTCATCCTCTTGTAACCTTTCCACTCTCCTTGCAACTACTCCTTCCTCTCGTCTTTCCCTTCTTCTATTCCTCCATCTTACTTGAATCCTAATTCTGGCCACCACCAAGTAGTGGTCAGAAAGTCCACTCCCCCAACCTCTATAAGCTCTTGCATCCATTACACATCTTCGCATCCTTTCATCCACACACACATAATCAATCATTGCCTTCCTTTCATTCAGTTCACCACCCACCCTTCTCATCACTCGCCATGTATACCTGTGGATCATTTTATGCCTGAAGAGGGTATTGGCTATCACCAACCCCCTCCCAGCACAACACTACATAGTTCATTCACACTCAGACACCCATTTACAAAGTCTAATATCTCTACCTCTCAACTCAGTACAGCCATCTCCATAAATCAAGACCTATCTACGATCAGTGAATGGGGACAAAACAACCTTATCTCTTTTAATTCTAGTAAAACTAAATATATACAATTTACTAATGGACAGATATTGCCAGATTCGTACATTACCTTCAGTGCCACTAATATTCCCATCTCCAAAAGTACTGAAATTCTTGGCGTCTCACTTAACAATGACCTCAGCTGGACCTTTCATGTTAGATCACTTGCTAAAACCGCATCTAAGAAACTTGGATTATTGTACAGAGTCCGCAACTTCTTCGCTGATGAGCAGTTGGTCATGTGCGCTCTCAGCTTGAATATTGCTCACCCTTGTGGAATGGATGTGGAGAGGTTGCATTAAAACAACTAGATAAAATTCAAAACAAAGCTGTTAGAATTATTAACAACCCTGCCATTACAAATAAACTACCTCCCCTGCAAGTAAGAAGGAATGTTGCCTCCCTTGCATTATTTTACGGATATTTTTTTTTGGCAAATGCTCAGACGAAGTTGCGTCCATGTTGCCACCTCTCCATGCCTTCCCTCGTGCTACTCGGGTATCTGGTAGCGCTCATGACTGGAATGCCAATCAGCCATATTGCAGAACTTCTGCCTATCAGAATTCTTTCATTCCCCGAACTGCATCTCTCTGGAACTCGCTGCCCCAGAGTTGTTTCCCTCCTAATTTCAACCCACAGCTGTTCAAGTCTAACTGTTTCAGATATTTTATGAACAGAGGACACCAGTAATCTGGTGTATGGATTATTTTTTTTTTTTTCCTTCCTCCGTTCTATTAAAAAAAAAAAAAAAAGCTTGGTTTCGTGGCATATATAGCTCTTGCTTAATACTGCATTTCCTTGTCAGTAATTCTATCCTATGTGCAGTCGTGGTCATAAATAATCACCTTCCTCCAGTACCCCTTGCCTCAGGCTGCCTCCTTTTATGCGCCACAAGTCACAGTGGAGCAAGAGGGGCTGAGAGGGAGAGGCCAGAGAGAGAAGGGAAGGTGGGTGGGGGAACGTGTGATGGTGTTGGGGGGGGGAGTAGAGTGAGTGAGGGGAGGAAGGGAAGGTAGAGGAGCGAGAATGAATGCGAAGTGGTGGTCACAGTATTTGTCTATTTTCTTTCATTCAGGGCATGATATAAAGAGTTAATATTCGGTAGATAATGCTGCATTACATCTTGTATACCGGCGTCAGATAACAAGTTTTAGATTGGTGGTGATATCAAGGGCTGGGTTGTGAAAGAAATATACTGACGTGACAGATCAAATATTAGTGCGGAGCCAGATATTTGTGTTTATCCGTATATTTTGACTTCGGACGCAGAATGGAATCTGGATGGCTTTGACTTCCGTAATGTTTAATTACGAAACGTCCTTTACCCTTACATGTAATATTAATTTTGGAACTAAATATCATATGCAACCTTTGACATGGCTGTTGCCACAGTAAATATAATCATCCTCTAGAGATACACTTCCTCTATACAGTGACCATCATGTCAACTATTTTATGGCATGTCGTTATGAAAATGCTATTTAAGATAACTGTGCATAAAAGATAAATAAATTTTATGTCTGTGCACATGGGTGGATATAATTACGATAGCTCTCATAAAATGTTAATAGGAAAATAAAACAAAATCCTACCCAAACTCCCAAAATATATCTTTGTCAATGTTTACTGACACTGGCAAAGCCAAAGCAACAAGGAAAGCCTTAGTACCCTAAGTAGTCCAGTGGCCTCCTGCCTCAATAACTTATTGCAGTCTTCACAGCACTGAGGAAACAATGTTGTTGATGGTTCGCTGGTTTCGTCTGAACAGCTCCCGCTCGTCTGTGGCGTGCTGGAGGAGGCGGGCCAGCGTCCTCTCGTTCCCTGGCTCCCACGCATTGACAATCTAGACCCACACAGTATTGACGGCTCTGCACTAATGTTTGATCTGTCACGTCAGTATATTTCTCTCACGACCCAGCAATTGATATCACCACCTATGTCAACAACCCTGACACAGACAGAGGGCTGGTACTACAATCCCAGACTGATCATCTTTTCATACTAAACAGTCTAGACCAACATACCCATATCCCACACCAAGCCCTCTTCCTCCCATCATCTCCAGACATCACCTTCTGCTCCCCAAACCTCGCTCCCACTACATCATGGAGAGTGGTCAAAACCCTAGGTTCTGATCACCTCCCAATCATCATCACTACCAAAACCAGAATCACCCCAGCCGGCCACAAACACACATACACTAATTATAAGAGAGCCAACTGGGAGGCCTTTGTAACTGAAACAACAACATTTCGAAACACTAAACAGTACACCCATCACAAACATCAACACCGCTGTGCACACTTTCAATACAATCATACAAAACGCAGACAAAAGACACATCCCTAGAGGCAACAGAAAGAGAGAGAACCCCAACTTCACACCAGAAATTCAAGGCCTCATCAGACAACGAGACACACTGCGACACTCCCCAACACCCCACACACAAGACACCATACAACAAATACAAGAACTCAACACTCAGATAAACAGTAAAATATCAGAACAGCAAACACTAAACTGGAAAAATTACCTCCAAACACTTGACCACAAAACAAACATCAGCAAACTTTACAAAACACTAAACAGCATCACACTTTCCAACAGCAACACCACACAATCACATGCTGCCATCACAACAACAGACACCATACCCTCAAACAAACAACAAGCACACACTCTCATCAATCACTTTTCACAAGTCAGCCATCTAACCCCCCATCCGGAAGACCGACGTATCATCAGACGTAAGAGACAGTTCCCCACAGACCCAGACTAAGAACCTTTCACATACAACCAGACCAAGCACATCATTACCAACCTCAAGCACTCATCTGCCTGTGGACCAGACAACATAAGCAACATTCACCTTAAACACCTAGGACCACAAGGCATACAAGCACTCACCAACATATCAAACTACAGCTACTCACACAACATAATACCCAACATCTGGAAGCATGGCAATATCATCACTATCCCTATACCCAACAAAGACCCCACGTTACCCTCCTCACATCGCCCCATCACACTCCTCTGCACCCCCTCTAAAGTCACCGAACGACTGATACTACAACTAGTCACACCCCACATTCCCCTAGCCCAGTCACAACATGGCTTCAGGGCACTACACTCCACAAACACCCTTCTTACAGACCTTACACAGAGAGTTTTCGATGGCATAAATTCAGCTAGGCCACCACACAGAACACTCCTAGTCACACTAGACATTAGCAAAGCTTTTGATGCCATCCCCCGCCACAACCTCACAAACAAAATACTCAACACAAACCTGCACAATAACACAAAAAGATGGCTGGCAAACTACTTAGCAGGCAGATGTGCACACGTAACATTTGCCGGTCAGTCTTCTAACATCAGAAACTTCACAAACGGCGTCCCCCAAGGATCTGTTTTGTCCCCTACACTCTTTAATCTATACATGCACGACGTACCCACACCTCACACACCACAGATACACATAGCTTCCTATGCAGATGATATAACACTTACATGTACACACCAAAACGCAAACACAGCTGCACACATCATTCAACCTTACCTCAACACATTACACGAATGGTTCACCTCAAAAGGCTCAAAATGGCCCCAGCCAAATCTACAGTGACTCTTCTCACAAACTGGACAGCAGAACACAGTCACATCCCACACCTCACCATAAACAACACTCCCCTACCACACACACACACACACACACACACACACACACACACACACACACACACACACAATCCTTGGTGTAACATACAATACATCAATGTCATTTAAACAACACATTACAACAAACATTAAAAATAAAATAACACCAAGACTCAATGCTTTGAGGTCACTTGCCCATACAACATTCGGACACAACAAAGAAACCACCACCACTGTATACAAACAATACATACGTTCAGTGATGAATTATGCAAGCCCTGCCTGGGCTTCTAACCTGACCAAAACACACTACAACACTGCAGACCATACAGAACAAGGCCCTAAAAGTAATCACAGGCTGCACAGCTACTACACCCACAGACCACCTACATCAAGAAACCAAAGTCCTCAAAGTCAAGGATCACCTAGATATAAGAGGCACCCAGTTTCTTGCTGCAGCCTCCACAAACCCACAACATCGACTGCAGTACATGGTAGCACATCCACCCACACCAAGGAACATCAAAACAACACCCAGCACACGATTCCATACACAAATACTGTCATCTCTCCACCCTCGCCCACCTCAGACCAGCTTCCAGAAACATATCCACACTCAGATCACTCGCCGCTCCATTCAGTCACTTAAAGACAACACAAAGCTGCATGCACGGCCTCCTGACATCTACCCTTCTGAATCCTATCTTCCTCGTGAGGACAGGGTCCACCTGGACAGGCTGAGATGTGGGCACCATCCAGCCCTCTTAAGCTACCAGAAGAGGCTGGATGACTCCGTCGCTGATGCCTGTCCAGGAAGCAACACAGCACCCCATACTATTAAGTACATTATGGAAGACTGCATTGCACACAATCACCTATGCCAACAACACAACATACACTCTTTGAGAGCTCTGTGGGAAAGCCCGGTTTCGGCCATGGCCTTCCTAAGGGACTCGGGGCTGTTCGGCCAGACTGCCTAGGGAACAACTACTACTACTACTACCACCTATCTAAAGTTTGTTATCTGACGCCGCTATACAAAATGTAATGCAGCATTATCTACTGAATATTAACTCCTTTATCATGCCCTGAATGAATGAAAGTAGACAAATAATGTGACCACCACTTCGCTTTTCAGTCTCCCTCCCCTCCCTTCCCTCCCTCACGCCACCCACCTCCCCTTCTCTCCCTGGCCCCTCCCTCTCAGCTCCTCTTACTCCATTGTGTCTTGCCGCGCATAAAGGAGCCAGCCTCAGGCACGGGGTACCAGATGATAGGTGATTATTTATGCCCACGACTGTACTTCCAGATGATATACTGTATAAATCGCCTGGCAACATCTCCAGCTACGTTGATCATTTACGATATCATGGCATCCCTCCCACGTTTTTTTTTTTTTTTTTTTAATCGGGTGTATGGACAAAAGGGTAATTAAAAGTACATGCTTACCCCATAACGACAGTGAGCAAACTCTAAATATTCCCTACATTCCAAATATAAGTCCAGGGGTGATATTATAGTATTCATTGAAATTACACACACACACACACACACACACACACACACACACACACACACACACACACTAAACACCCCCCCACACACACACACAAAACACACACTCACCCCCCAACACACACACACACACACACACACACACAAAACACCCACTCACCCCCCAACACACACACACACACACACACACACAATTACAAAAGAAAGTGATGGAAAAATAAAAACACTTACCCAATAACGACGATGAGAAAATCTAAAGAATTCCATACGCTCCGGATGTAGGCCCCAGGGTGGAGCATGAATCCGTACGCTATAATTTTCATAAAGCACTCGAGGGTAAAGATCACCATAAAGATGATCTCGATTTGTTCCTGGAAAGAGAGAGAGAGAGAGAGAGAGAGAGAGAGAGAGAGAGAGAGAGAGAGAGAGAGAGAGAAATTAATCAGGATGTCTTCAGTAACAAGGACTTTATCTTCTATACATTACTACAGGCTGGTCCGTTAATATCGCTCCTATTCCACTTAACAGGACGACTTCTTTTGTGTTGTGGCGCAGCTCAGTACGTGTGTTGGTGTCCACCCTGCATCATTTATTCATTTCTTCTACCCACTGCCACACCTACGCACACATCAACAAACTGAGCCGTCCCCACAACACACACGATAGGCCAGGTTTGTTTGTACTGGAGCGCTGTTGACGGACCACCCTGTATATGTATTTCTTCTAGCTAACGTCACAAATTCAGCTTAACACCTTCAATCCTATGACGTAGTTTACATTTTACACAGGCTACCACCAGACCTATTACTGAAATAAAGGAAGGATCTCTAACAGTGAGGAGGCCAATGAAGGCTCCATATAACCCCTCCAGTTCAGAAAAAAAAAAAAAAAAGTAAAATCATCAGGATGTATCAAGAACCAATTAATAATTAACACTATATCTCCTTTATTCTAACCTGGCCTATAACTACTACCTTTCCACAATGACTGCTCAACTGCAGTAATAAATGAACACCAGAATACTATGTTCGTCACGAAGAAGTGCTATGAAAACAATGTAGGACCATAGCACTGACCTTTTCTTTCACTCAGGTACGTGGAATTAGCTCTAAAAGGACATTCTGGGCCAAGTTAAGATAAAACGGATATAGTGCCTTTACCTTAGCCTGGCCCAGATTTTCGTCCTTTTGCGGATAATTTAAGGTGGTTATATGGTATACTAAGACAAAGCTTTGGCTCTACATCTCTTCCACAGCAGTTACTCGTGACTAATATCATATTCCAGTATTAACCTCTTATCGCAACTCATGAAGGGATGGGATTTATAGGCCAAGTTTGAGTAAAAAGGGAATAAATTTAATGCACCCAGTTCGTAAATCTTCACGGAACCTGAAAATATTTGAAAAAAAAATAAAAATAATAAATAAAAAAACGTCATTTGTGAAGTGGTGCTATATACCCAAATTAATGTATTCTATATGGCACGGGAGGCTTCGTCGCAAGCTTTCCTTGGCGATTTATTGTTCATAATACACATGATCATTGTCCTGTATGTTATTTATAAAGGCTTAATATTGTGCGCATCAAAAACATACGAAAGTTAATGAAGTGTAATGTGCAGAATAAATCGGCAATGAAGACATGTTCCGAAATCTCCAAAACCACTTACAATATGGTCCCATAAAAAAAAAAAAAAAAAAAAGTTACTCTTCCTGTAAAATGTAGGGGTCCGAGGCACAACACTAAACTCTGAGTCTGGTGACGCCCTTTTCTAGAATACTGTTGCTGTCTCTGGGTAGGCCTATTATTGGTAAATGAATTAATGAAAGACGTATATAATCCCTCCACTCGTCTGTAGGTAGCGAGAATCAGTGTTAAAAATAGGTCATCTAACTGAAGGGGGTTAACGGTGGGTAACTGACCTAGAGGAATCAGCCCTGTTCGAAACCGGTGCACCCAGTTTCACGCCAGAAATAAATAAGTACAGTACATAAATAAACTAAAATAAATAAATGTCAGGCTTACAATACCATGTACTTGATTTTTATATTATTTATCTGCTGTTAGTGCACCTGCGTTGTATTTATTCACTCTAACACCTTAAGATATTGTTGGACTGAGAGAAAAACTAGTAATTAAATGCTTGAGAGAGAGAGAGAGAGAGAGAGAGAGAGAGAGGGGGGGGGGAACTGAGGACGGGCACACCTAACATATTCCACCTTTAAAAATACAAAGAAACAAAACAAAAGGTAACTTACTAGATGATTGTTGGTGGAATTGGAGTCTGAATTTGGGTATGGCGTGTAGACGGCCAAGGCGACGCAGTTGGCAAAGATGGTGAGCAGGATAAACCACTCGAAGGGTCTGAGGGGCGAAAGGTTAAGGAAGGAGAGTTGTTTGGGCAAATGTGAATGCGGCAGAGAGAGAATATAACACTCCTGAAAGGGGAAAACCAGGAGGGCGCAGGTCCAGGAGGACGACGACGAGCGAACTTAACGCAGGCCATAGTGTAAGACGAAACCGTGCACAACATCGAGTGGCCTACTAGATGTTGTTATGGTGGTGTCATTACATCACGACCACCATCATCACCACCTCCACGGTTGGTTACCCAGTAGGCGTCATGTGGCATTACCAACACCACCAACGCGCTAACACATCACATTACCGACTAACTTTACCACACATATCAACATAAATCATACATTACCAATATATCATCACACTAATACTTCATCACACATTACCAATACATCACCACACTTATTTTAATTACCAACACACATCATCACCCATACACCAACACACACCACGCATTACCAACGCATCATCATCTCTTATAGTTACCAACACACCTCATCACACCTATCAACACACAGCATCACACTTTTTATACAACACGTCATAATCACACTGTAACTGTCAAACAAGTTTATTAAGCATTAGGAAAGGTTCTCGTTGGGAAGAGGAGAAAGAAGCTTAATTATGGCGTGGCAAAAATTAAGAATAATGGATTGTCCAGTCGTGACAAGATAATGATGGTGGTGATAGTGATGAATGTGATGGTGATGGTAGTAAAGCTAATGATGATGAGGAGGACAGTAGTAGTGGTGGTGATGCCTCGTGCTGATGATGATGATGACCATTATGATGAGTATAAAGAAAAACGACCAAGAAAATATGTATGAATATTAAACTGCCGATTTATTTCACAACAGAGCACTACAGCCATGATTAGCTCTCTCTCTCTCTCTCTCTCTCTCTCTCTCTCTCCAGTTGGAACAATGTATCCTGAGCTACATAAACTCGTCAGGAGAGCCAAAACAGAAAGCACTGGGTGTCCCATTCACAACGTTCCCCAAGCGTTGTGGGGTCTGCTCAGTCTGCTGGTGTGGGTGTGAATATGGTAGTGGGCGTGGGTTATTCGCACCTTTTGAATTGTACCAAGGCAGAGTAGAGAGGGACAGTGCTGACTGGGTTGTCCCACACACACACACACACACACACACACACACACACACACCGCTCGCTGGTGCAGTGGTAACGTTCTCGCTTGCCAACTGGTGAACGGGAGTTCGCGCCTCGCTCAGGTTGCGAAAAGTTTCACTGACGAAGTGGGTGGTTACTGTCCCCCTCGAGCAAGGGGACGGGTGTGTGCGTGTGTGAAGGTCACAGCCTTGCCCTTAGATCGGACTATATGAGCTCTCAGCTCCCTTCCGGGAGGGTAAAAGCTGACGATCACGACCATCAAGTGATCCTGACCGACCCGGTGAATTACACACACACACACACACACACACACACACACACACACACACAGAAAATCAACAATGTAACCCGACGGAGTATAGGAGGAGTGTTATATATGGACTACCCTATATATCTGTATAATGTCTTAAAGCTGAAGATGATTAAGTATGGCGGCATTTTATCATTGTATTTTAAGGGTGAGGTGGATACGTCACATAGATGAGTGTGATGTTGTGTGCAGAATAAGTCTCTGACCTAAAATAAGAAAAAAAGTATGACTCTTACTTTCAAAAACAGCTCGGGAATAGCAAAAGAACGAACTAAAATGAGATGGTATATTATATAAAAGAACTGATTGATTTTTATTTATTTATTTTTTTGGGGGGATACTGACCACAAAATGATATTTGTTTATATTACAGACACTGAAAAATGAACACATACACACACACACACACTCTTTCTGTCTATATTTTCATCTAGCTACCTGTCAATTAAGGTCTACCTACTTATCCTTCGTTCTCATCACTTTCCATCCTTTTCTATTTTCATCACGCTTATTCGTCAAAATCTTCCCACCTCTCTCTCTCTCTCTCTCTCTCTCTCTCTCTCCTAAAGGCCTTGCCGTGCTTTGCTGAAGGAACTATGATCTTTAATGTTAGTTGGAGAGGCGCTGTGTGTGTGTGTGTGTGTGTGTGTGTGTGTGTGTGTGTGTGTGTGTGTGTGTGTGTGTGTGTGTGTGTGTGTGTGTGTGTGTGTGTGTGTGTGTGTGTGTGTGTGTGTGTGTGTGTGTGTGTGTGTGTGTGTGTGTGTGTGTGTGTGTGTGTGTGTGTGTGTGTGTGTGTGGTGACAAATTCAAGGGCGCATGTATTCGTTTTGGAGAGAGAGAGAGAGAGAGACTGGTTACCATGGAGATGGTCTCTGTTGATACGCTCCCTGCTATTTAGGTTTGAGTGTACGAGCATACCTCTCTCTCTCTCTCTCTCTCTCTCTCTCTCTCTCTCTCAAAAACCACTTTTATTTTAACTGCCACTGCCTCTCACTCGATCTCACTTTCACTGTTTCTTCTTCAATGTCTCATACAGCTCTCTCTCTCTCTCTCTCTCTCTCTCTCTCTCTCTCCCACAAAATTTATGCCTCTCGTTTTATTTCCTCTCCTCCCCCATTCTCTGTTTCTTCCCAATAGTTATATCTTTCACTTCCATACAGCTTCATCTCTCTCTCTCTCCTCCCCACCGCATCACACAAATCACACCAACGCAATAACTACCAACCAAATCACCGTCGTTCACCACCACCTGTATGCAAACGCCACAATTACTTCTCTATTAACAAAATTCATGGCATAATTAGAGCTATTCATTTACGTTTGTGGATATTTCTGCATAGTCTATACAAAGCTTTACGTGAAATATACTACGTGCAGTAATGGTTTGAAGCTGAGTATTAGGTTTCATAAAAACTACAACAATATAATAATAATTAAGAAAATAATAATATCACCATCAAGATTACTACCACCACCACTACCATCATCACTATCATCATCATCATCATCTTGAGAGAAGTACTTACATATACATATACACATATACATGTTACATATTGTACATACACACTAAATAAAATCTGTTGCAAATAAGTGTAAGGAATGTAAGTGACACCAATATAACACTGGTGTTAGTGGCTGATATGTACAAAAGGATACTTCCATTCTACCACGTCGATGCACACCTTCCTGAGGGGGTTCTTGAGGCCCAGGCAGAAGAGTGCTCGAGCCGGCCGGTTCTCTGGGGCCTTGCCCACGGGCCGGCGGGGCGGCGGCCGCCTTCGCTGTGGGAGCAAGGGGCGGCCAACGGGGCAAGGAGGTATGTATGAGGGGGAAGGGATAGGCAAAGGGGTAAGTAAGAGAGGGAAGGGATAGGAAAGGTGGTAGGTAAGAAAGGGAAGGGATAGGGAAGGTGGTAGGTACGAAAGGGAAGAGATAGGCAAGGGGTGGGTAAGAGAGGGAAGGGATAGGCAAGGGGGGTGGGTAAGAGAGGGAAGGGATAGGGAAGGGGTAGGCAAGGGTAGAGAGAAATGGCGAGGGGTGGGAGAAGGAGTAGGGATGGGAGGAAGATGCCAAGGAGAAAAAAAAAAAAAAGGGGAATAATGGGGGAAAATGGGAAGACATCAGAGAAGGAACAGACGGCATGGAAGGAATAAAGGAGAAAATGGAGGAGAGTAGCCAAGAAGGTAGTTGACAGGGCAGAAGATAAGAAGACAGCGAGGAGGATATGGTAAAATAAGGTAAAGGATAGGGTAGAGGAAAGGGAAGGGGTTAAGGTACGAGTTAAGGCAGAGGTTAAGGTAAATGATAAGGTGGAAGACAAGGTAAAATGATAATGCAGATGATAAGGCATTGGATAAGGTAGAGGATATGGTACAGAACAGGGCAACATTAAGGGAAACAAGGAGTGTAAGGTAAGGGAAAAAGGGGAAAGGAAGGGGAAACAAAAGAGAAAATTAATACATCTTCAACTGAATTCTCGCCGTAAAAAAAATCTCTCTATCTTTAATTCTCACCTAGAAAGCGATTTCTGTTTTTAATCCTCACCTTGAAAGCTATCTCGACCTGCCTTTACTTCTCAACTTAAAAGCTATCTCTAACTGTCTTTAGTTCTCACATTAATAGCTATCTCTACCTATCATTAATTCTCATTTTAAAGGCTATCTCTACCTGTATTTAATTACGCGATATTACAGCTGTGGGGCAAAATAGGATCTGCTACTTAAAATAATTATACTGTACTGCATTATGAGGAAGGCAGCTAGAACTTTCATCATCATCACCATCATCAGAAACTACACTTCCTTCCAAACCTCCTCCTTCATCAATTCATTTTGCATGAATCATATACATCATGAAGTCTTGCAGCTTTAATATACTTGATTAATACGTCATAATGGCCATTAATAACCCCAAGTGTGATGGCTTTTGAACGTTACTAAATCAGAAGTCTGAATCTTCTCTCGGCAGAAGTGAAAGTCACCCCACTGAATCCAGTGACCTTTCCCCCTTCTCCCCACCTCCAAACGATTTTATTCAGCTGAAAATGGACTGATTATGTATACTCAGCTTTTAATAACCCTCTGCCGTGGCAAGGTTTACAGGCCTCACCAGATTCATCTACCTGTCTGTAGCCAGACGCCTTAATCCCGTAAGGGGTGGCCACAAACAAAAAGCCTCCATGTCGCCCTGTCCCCTGCCTTTTCGCTGCCCTCCCCCCCAACTTATACCAGATTCATGAAGTTAAAAAATGAAGTATGAAAAGTATAACTCGTTTTTTTTATTATTATTAATATTGACAAAGAATTGAGTGATAAGCACTATCACTTCCTGTAACCCGGAAAATCACTATGTTGGGTGGTAACCATAAATACGTTGCTCATAAATGGTGGTCTATTGAGCTGAAGCACTCCAACCATATGCGACTCTTACAGTTCAAAGTCCGGGGGATGGCTGGGTTTTCTGCTCACAAAATTCCTCTCAGGGACGAGCGACTGGTCACCCCTGTCTCAAACTTCTTGTACCACTACAGTACACTCCTCATGGGGCTACAGAAGACTGGATGATAAATGGATGAATGTATTGATGAAGTCCTGACGCCAACCCTCATAAAATTTTTTTCTTTACTATCACTGAATGCTGTAAAAATCAGACTATACTTGAAGGGCGAATTTTTATCTAGGATTTCTTAACTCTTGCAGTAAGATAAGGTCCTGTTAATTTAATCTTGTTACCGGACCAGAGATTTTATTCAGATCAGGAGAGATTTTATGTAGTGGGAAGATTAATGAGAAATGCTTCGACCACTACAGTTTGAAAAAAGTCTCCCCTAAACAAAATTAAACCACATGGCCTGAGCAAAAAAAAGTACATAAAAAATAATAACTGTAGGAAAAAAAAAAAAAAACAGTCTTATGTGACGATACAGGTGGCTAAAAAATTTTAACTACACATCAACTACAACATCAATGGAGAGCTAACATATACACACACACACACACAAACATCAATACACCCTGTTAAGCTAATACGTCAATAATAACACAGGCATTTTAGGATCGCATTCTTGGTGGCACAGAAACCTCCTAGCTCCTCTTCCTCACCGATTTATTTTTGCATACGGATGAAAAATATTTCCTTGTATGTTATTTATGTTACTTGCGTAAACTATGTTAAATTACCGTGATTTTTCTCTGTTGTTGTGAGAACCTGTGTGGCAAAATACCATCATACGCTAGTGAAGTATTGAAAAAGCTTCGTCACAAAAATACAACAGGGGAGAATACATCGGTTCTCGTTGTTTTATTTCCCTTAAACGAAGCCCGAATATTGAAAAACTGACACTAATATATTTCTTTTCGTTGTTTTTAATGAAACTGCTACAAAACTGACTTAATTCTTGCTTCCTGAAATGTTCGATTTATAATGTAGTTTTAGCCAAGCACTTATTTTGTTTGAGTCAGTCTATATTTTGGTGGAAATGTAATGATGATGTATTAAATTATTCTAATATACAGCAGCCATCCGAGCTCAGAGACAGTTCCCGTTTCATGATTTGATACGACTTATCTCAAAGTGGTGGAGCGCATTTTCCTAAAAGGGGGGGGGGGAGTCATATCAAATCTTGGAACGGGGACTGTCTCTCAGCTCAGATGGCTTATGTAGAATAATTTAATACATCATCATTAAATTTCCATCAAAACAGAGACTGACACACATAAAACAAGTGTTTGACTAAAACTACAGTATAAATGGAACATATCAGGAGGCAAGAATTAACTCAGCTTTGTAGCAGCTTCATTACAAACGACGAAAAGAAATACATAAGAGCCTGCTTTTCAAAATCCGAGCTTCATTTTCTGGGAAATAAAACAACGACAGCAATGTATTTTCCCGTGTTATAATTTTGTTACGATGCTTTTTCAATACATCACTAGTGTATGATGGTATTCTGCCACAAGGTTCTCACATCAACAAAGAAAAATCACGGTAACTGAACACATACTCGGGGCGGACAAGCTGTTAAACAGTGAGAGACATCTGCTGGCAGACGATTTCCATAAGTTCCCCGTTATCTCCGCCACAGAAGTTGGAGGGAGATGATGTATTCACCCATGTTTGTCTGTTTGTGTACAAGATCTTATTAAATTGTTATTGGATTTCAATGTAATTTGGTGGATAGGTGGGCCGTGGGTCAAGGCAGAGATGAATAGGCTTTGCGGAAGATCCGAATCCAGATGCAAGAATAAATTATTACCAGCCACCATGGCGAGGCTGATATTGTTTTCAGTGTGTGTGTGTGTGTGTGTGTGTGTGTGTGTGTGTGTGTGTGTGTGTGTGTGTGTGTGTGTGTGTGTGTGTGTGTGTGTGTGTGTGTGTTAGCACGATAACCTCGCAACCGCTCATATCAAAATTTTACAGGTGAGTAGTAGTGATGAAAATCTTCTGTATTGTTTTCAGTTTGTTTGTCTGTCTGTGTGTCTGTCAGCACGATAACTTTGCAACCGCTCAAGATGTCACTTTTTTTTTTTTTACAGGTGTGTGGTAGGGATGAAAATCTCCTATGAGTTCTAAATTGGTGAAAGTAGGTCAAGGTCTGTGTGCCTGTTACCACGATAACTTTGCAACTGGTCAAAATATCATAAAAAAAATATATATACGAGTATAATACAGATGTGTAGTAGGGATGAAAATCTCCTGCGAGTTCGAAATTGATGAACGTATTTCAAGGTCAAGGTTAAATTCCGAGCCGCGAGACATGTATCGGCTCGCGGCTGGTGTTATCCCCCCCTCCCCCCACCTTGAGGAGGCTCCTAGTTAATTTTATTGGCGTTGGCGGAGGTATGTGCTCTCTGATTTTATTGCAACAGGACAGACTGAGACCATTAATGTGAGATCATACAAGTATTAGTCTGGCAGACAAGAGGAATTACAGCCGTAAATCGCAAATTTTATTGGCGCTGGCGGAGGTATGTGATCTGAGGTTTTCTGTGTACCGTTGACTTTCAACAAATAGTAAAAAATGCGAGTTATAAAGAAAGTACGACAATATACGACATGTATGAATGACAAAATATTCCAACTTTATCTATACCACTAGTTCAGTTAATTGGTGGATACTGGCAAAGTTATTTTAATTTACAATTTTTATGGAATTTACTGTGAAATAGGTAGCAAAGAAAGAACGTCGAAACGGCTAGATGAGTTCCAAAATCTATTAATCAATCTATATCCAGACGCCTTAATCCTGTAAGAGGTGTCCATAAACAAATCGCCTCCATGTCACTATGTGTCTTGTCATGGCGCGGCCCTCCACACAAACTATACCCTCCTCTCTCATATACCTCTCCACTCCACCCTTCCATCTCATCCTCGGTCTCCCCCTCCTGCTCCCCCACTCCACCTCACTCACATACACTCTCCTCGTTAGTCTCTCACTCTCCATCCTCTCCAAAAATGGTGAGATAAATTCCAAAAAATAATTACAACTTCCTCCATATAACCGACTCTGTACGCTGGGGGAGTGGCAATGAATGTATAATGGCACTATTTCCGTGAATTTGGATTTGTAGAAAGTGTTTAAAAATGCGTTATCCGTTTGTTATATTACGTTCTCTCAGGTGTTCTTTGTTACATTACGTTCTCTCAGGTATGTTCTTTGTTATATTACGTTCTCTACGGGATGTTCTTTGTTATATTACATTCTCCCAGGTATAGTGCTGCTCAGCTGACATATCTAAGCAGTCAAAGAGTTAAAATTCTCCTCACTCAACACCAGTACTTTCAACTCCAGTCCTTTCACCTTAACTTGGCCTAGCTTTTCGTCCTTTTGCAGCTTACTGCCACGTAGCTCAGTGGTAGAAAAAGATAATATAGGGCTCGACATCCTTCCCACAGCACTTCTTCGTGACTGGCATCATATTCCAGTGTTACTCTATTGTCGGAACTAAGGATTCAAGATGGAGGGCCGGCAATTTTAGGCCAACTTAAAGTGACAAGAGTCTACTAACAGTGTCATTTTTACTAACAACACCCTTACTGATAAAAACTATGGGTCATGGCCATTTCATTTACAAGAAAATACTGAAATTACCCAATGAATTATAATAGCATGGCATGAACAGGTTGAGAGAGAGAGAGAGAGAGAGAGAGAGAGAGAGAGAGAGAGAGAGAGAGAGAGAGAGAGAGAGAGAGAGAGAGAGAGAGAGAGAGAGCAAATACTGTATGTCTGCTCTTCATGAATATAAACACAATTCCATAGCCGTGACGCAGTTTGACTCAGGCCACACGCCTAAGTGGAGGGTTCAGACAGAGCCTTCATTACTCCCTGTACTACTAAAGAGTGTTCACTCTGGCCTGACAGAGATCCATAACCTCTCTGAGTAATGGCCAAGTGTAGTCAGACTGACGGGTCTGATTTGTCTGGGAAACAAGGAGACTCATTCCTCTCTCATAACCAATGAACTGCTTGCAGCCACAACTTATTATGCAAGTTGTTCTCAGATGAAAACAAACCGACTACTGGCCAGACTCTAAACTGAGCAAAATACCTTCAGGTGATAAGAAGAAAGGAAGGTTGTGGTATTCATGTGGATGTGACTGAAAGTGCTAAGAGAAATACTCTGAGATGGTTTGGCCATGTGGTGAGGATGAAGAATGAAAGGCTGACAAGGAGACTGTACGTGTGTGTGATGTGAAAGGGGATTGGGGGAGGGAGAGACCAAGGATGAGATGATGGGATCGAGTGGAGATACATGAGAAGGCTGTACGAGCTGGGAGCAGGGCAGTGAAATGGTGGGGGACAGGGCGACATGAGGCGATTTGTTTGTGGCCACCCCTTACGAGATTGAAGCGTCTGGCAAGATCATCATCATCATCATCATCATCATCATCATAATATTATTATTATCATCATTACGCATTTTTGTGGATTTAGGTGACTTTTTCCTAATGTCGATTTGTTTGCATATATCACCTTAACTCCTACACAACGTTGACGATTTTTATTTTTTTTTACTTTTTAGTTACCGGTATTAATTGATTTTTGCTACCGTCTTTCTCCTAGGGCCACAGGCACGGGGCTCCAGGTGTATGAGGAATTCCGCTGACATTTTGCCTCCAGTCCTGATTACGTCCCGGAGTTGTCGAGACTCGCTCAATAGTGTACGGTCACGATCAATTATTCCTTTACACTTTTCAGAAAAATGATTCGAACCAGTGAGGAGAGATTCCAGTCTCTAAGATCCCAACTCCTTTTGAGTAAATTCTAACCCCTTTGAATGCAGTAGATTCCAACCCCTCTGAGTAGATTTCAATCCCTTTCAGCAGATTTCAACATCATTACACAGATTTCAACCTCTTCCGAGTCCAACCCTTTCAAAAAGATTTCAACCCCTCTGAGTGGATTACAACCTCTTCTAGTGGATTCCAATCCCTTTAAATAGATGCGAACCTCTTAGAGTATAATCCAACTCCTTCAACCAGATTCAAAAACTTTTGAGCGGACTGCATTCCCTTTGAGAAGATTCCAACCCCTTTCAGTATTGTTGCTGGTTTGCAAGATTTCTCAACATAAAAACAGTTTCAGCAATTAATCACGCAAAGAGCGCATACCTCCGTCAATGCCATTAAAAGGGATCCGGACCGTGGAGATATTGTGTGGAATACACAGGATCAGGATCCGCCCCCATATTTAATCAACTGCTCCTTGACTCATGGCCCACTTTTCCACAAAATTTTTATTGAAATTCACTGAGAACTTTTGGTGATATTAGACACTACATAGAATCCGGATCCGTCCCAAAACTTAAACAATCCTTTCTTGGCCCATGGCCTACCCTTCCACCAAATTTCATTGAAATTCATAGGGAACTTTTGGAGAAATCGTCTGGACACACAAACATAGATGAATACATAACCTCCATCAACTTCGTTGGCGGAGGTATTAAGAAACTAATTCTCTCTCTCTCTCTCTCTCTCTCTCCCTCTCCCTCTCTCTCTCTCTCTCTCAAACACACACACACACACACACACACACGTCTCAACAGGATGTGATTCATAAGGGGTCAGAATTTTGTCCTGTTGGCAGAGTACCACGATACCATGGCTTTACATCCTTTCCATAGCGCTTCTTCGTTACTTCATCGTAGTGAAATGGATCCGTACTGATGTCCGCAACTGTACACGGACATAGTCCTTACCAGTAGTGTTTACAACTAGAAACATTTCGTCACCCTCATAAAGAAATTGCCTAAATCATTTTTCGGCGATTTCTGGATTTTTTTGCCTAAATCAATTCTTCATCACGTGGCGCACCTATTGGCATAGCTGCCTTTGCCAGGTCTAGGGTGTGAGTGGTCTAAAATGCGCCTCAAGTTTCTGCCTAAGCCACTGAAAGTTAAGAAAATGAGACAGGTTTTTCTCGATTTCCCGAAAAGTAGAAGAAATGACGGGCAGTATCATTATGAGGGTGACGATTTGTAATATAGTCAATGGGCACTTTTCACACACATCTTTTGTTGTGCCATACTTTAAGATAAATGAAGTATATGGAACTCATGCTTATCATACTCATATTTCTTGTATATATATTCACATTTAAAGAGTAATTTTCACGTCTTTCCTTTCTGTATCATACATTTCTGAATTATATGAAACTCACCTTAACGGTATTTATAACTGAAAATGCCATAAATTAATACATCTGCAGAATTAAAGTTCAATTTTCATATTTTCACTTGTCACCTACCGCAATATACTTTAAATGCCTGTGTACACTACATATGTGTAAAGCGTGACACTCACTCATGCAAATATTTTAAAGTAAAAATGCTGAAACATGAGAAAAATACGGTAATCAATCAATGTATATCTAAAAACAGGTATACAAAAGGCTGGCTATTCAGAGTGGGGAAAAAAAAAAAAGGTAATAATAAGACATAACACGATGCTGGCTATACAGTGCGTAAAATATCTAAAACTAATACACATACACAAAATGCTATTCATTCAATGTGTAAAACATGTAGATATAAGACATGTATACAAGACGCTGGCTATTAAATCACTGTGCAAAATATATACAAAAAATATATATAAACAAGATGGTGGTGGGGATAGCAGTGCGCGCAGCTGCTAAGGCGAGGCGGCAACAGCGCATGTCTACACCAGAGCCATCTAGAGTAAACACAGATGCAACAACTTCCGCTGGTATGTGACTCGTTTAATACGTGAATGTACTGGGTAGGAAAACACAGTAAAGTGCTTTATTTCTCTAGCATTTCAGACTCTGAGGATGCTCTCTGTAGTCCAAAACGCTAGGGAAATAAAATTTCTTATCTGTGGTTTCGCTCTTCTTTATTTTATCCTCCCGCCGTTAAGGAGTCTGGGTTGCTAACTACTTTTAACCTTCTCACAATGATGACACCTTTTGGATCCAAATCTTGCTATTTCCCGACAAGTTTATGAAGTTCGGTAATAATCGAACTGAAGGAGTTAGATATAGCCTCCAATGACCTCGTCACTACTTGTCCACTTTTCAAGGACATGATAAGACCCGTTCAATGATGAATCATTCATCACAAACTAAGCATACTGCAGCAAAAAGTTCTTGAGTATAATCTACAGGTTCGGTTAACATTTATTTACATTTCTGTTGCCTGTCTACTCGATGACGACAGAATGTCAAAACACTAAGCAGAAGGTCTAGACATTAACAATGTAATATTTTTTACTCTGACTCGAAATAAACATTTCCAATCTTTTTATATCTTACGTAAAATAACACTATATGAGCGATACTGGTACTCAATAAAGACACTTGAAAATAGGTAAGTTTATCAGAACGCAACCCAAAAATCTAAGTTATATCCAAGAGTACACTTTCTGCTATAGTATGCACAGACCGTGATTTGGGTAATAACACATCAGTGGGCCTTCGAAAAGTGCATAATTAGAGGAGGATCTCTAAGATGAATGAAATAATCTGGTAGTGACTAGTAGACTGATAAAAAGGACGTCACGGTACTAAAATGGCGACGTCCTTGACTCTGATGGTGAATACTCTAGTATATTTACTGCCACTTTCAGACGTTTGATTCACGTTAGGAAAGTTCTCTCGTACTGGACGGGTTACTGAAGGCTTTATCTACTCTCTCCAACTCGAAATGTCAACTCCCATGCCACATAAAATCAGAGAGTAGCAAGAATTACATCAAAAGCACGTCAGCGGAATGAAGTGGTCCTCTTGAGATTGATATGGATGGCTGATCCCAAACATACCAATGACATTATGCAACCAGCTATAAAACAACACGAGAGATAAAGCGCTTGCAATGACTCGGCGGAAGAAAAAAATAAATAAATACACTGATAAATAAGTCAATGGCGGAAGCTTTACAACGTGTTTATTCCAGGGTCTCCTGTCTACTACAGTACACATATGCACTCCCTGGCGGCACGAGTTGTAAGAAATACCTGCATTAGAATCACATACTTCATTTACAGATTCGAACTCCACATTTTCAAGAACAGCTTGAATTATACAAGATTTACAAGCTCGAATTCCTGCTTTTCCACAGTTCGAACCTCATAATTCACTTACAGATTGAAACACCCATTTTCCTGACCTTTCAGACCAAAAAATAAAATGCATGGTGACGCTCTGAATGATCAATTAAAAAAAATGTTCCGGAAGGCAAAACATCAAATATCAATTTTACTAAGTAATTAGAAATTATTACATGCCGTGCTGACTTTACATTTAACGTTAATTTGAAATATACTGTACTGTAGAGCAAAATTCTGAAACATCACAGTCAAGGGACTTTTCATATTTGTAATTATAACGTGTTCATGCGAGCAAGCTTGCTAATGACTGAGCTTTCAAAAAAAAGTTCCAGTCCACTTCCCATATACTGTATTAACGCAAACTGGAATTTTGAGATAATCAGCTATGTAGCGCCTACTGTTTTTACATAAGTTTGCCAATGATGAGATTAGGTCCGCCGCAACTTTGGTATAAAATTTCCGAGGTAACTCAGTCTTCGTGTTCAGTTTGGCGTTTCTTTGCTTTTCACAGAAAGATGGCAAATTTTGATATGTTAATTGCATAAAGGTATTACATTTTCATTACCCAAATACATGTAACACTATTCAGCTCGCTCGCTTCGTTCACCCACTCGAATAATAATAATAATAATAGTAATAATAATAATAGTAATAATAATAAATGGCTGACGTTATCTCGTGCCTCCAGGTGTTTCATATGTTTATAAAGGACCGCATTCTCGCTGTCTTGGGAGGCTGTGTAGCACCTGTTCCTTAACGATTTGACTATCACACCTTTAAAAATGTTCCCTTGCATATCGACACAATATGCAACAATATCATACTACAACAGAATATTACCCTCTCCAACAGCCACGATTTTTCTTTTTTGTGTAGGATGCAAAAATATTATACCACAAGAGAATATTAACCCTTTCGCTACGGTCTTATTATATATGCTTAGTACTGTATTTAAGACATGAACATGCTCTTGGGTGTTGTTTATGCTTAGCACTTTATTTAGGACATTAACATGCTCTTGGATGTTGCTTATGCTTGGCACACATTCTACTGTGTATTATTTATGTCATCTATATTCACATTACCAGTACGTATGGCACATACCCGATAACAGAAATTTCTACAGTACCAAAAGTAAATCGCTAAGAGTAAGGTGCTACGGAGCCTCCTCAACTGGCAGCAACAAGGTCCCTAATGTGGCAGTGCTGAGAGAAAGACTGAGATGCGGAAGACACATGGCGATCGCCGAGACCCAATATCCCGCTGGCTTATTCTTCGTAGCATCTTTTCCTTGGCTACTTAGTCTACGTACTACACCCTAACTATTCTCGTGTGTGTGTGTGTGTGTGTGTGTGTGTGTGTGTGTGTGTGTGTGTGTGTGTGTGTGTGTGTTATATACCGTATATTTGTATATCAATGCAAATCATGTCGATACTGAAAAACTACAAATAACACACAAGGAACTATAAGGGTGTAATACGCAAAATAAATCGCTAAGGATGAGGTGCTATGGAGCTTCCCAGGGTCGTACCTAGGTGGCATAGGAAACACTTGGTATCAGCTGTTCCTTGGCGATTTTTACACCTTGATAATCTCTCGTGTTATTTACAGTACAATGCCTGTTGCGTAAACGAGGATCAAAGGTGTAATATGCAATAAATCGCTAAGGAAAAGGTGCTACTACTCCTTTCTATGCCACTAAGTTACGAGTCAGACCGGAACACGGGCACAGAGAAACATGACAGAGACGTGGAAAATATTGTGTTTACCTCTGGACCAATCAGAAGCCAGATACGGAATTCTAAAATCCAATGGCGGAGCTCAAAATTCCCGCTCTGATTACGTGATAAAACAGTGTGAAAACTACTGATGCAAAAAATGTACGATGATCATAAAATCTAAGAAAACACAATAGCTTTACTCAAAATACAATATTACTTAGGGAAAAATAATTTATGAAAGGCAAGGATTTTAGTCGTAATATCTACTATAATCTTCTAAAGAAACTGTGATAAAGATATGTGTGTCTCAAATCTCTGCAAAGGAATAACCCTTGTAGGTATCATTCCAATTCGCCTTTGGAATAAATCTGGATAAATATTTTCCGTAATGATAAGAGATGCAGAAGAGAGGGAAGCACAGAAGGTTACCAGATGGCCAACAAGAACCTTTTTTTTTTTTTTTTTTTTTGCTAATATATTTCAAAAGCCAATATTCCCCCAAACCCAATATTCATCCAAACCCAATCAGCTGAGACTTAAACTTTTTTAACCCAGTATATATTTCAAACGATAATATTTCTCCCATAACAAATTTTTCGGTCCTGTGTTCTGAGACCTGCTATTTATTTCAAAATCTAATACTAATCCAAAATATTTTAACCAATATCTTAAAACCCCGTATTATCTTTCAAAGCCTAACATTTCCCGTAAACCCAGTATTTCCCCTAAAC
Organism: Coenobita brevimanus; assembly: GCF_032717465.1. Classification (NCBI taxonomy): domain Eukaryota; kingdom Metazoa; phylum Arthropoda; class Malacostraca; order Decapoda; family Coenobitidae; genus Coenobita; species Coenobita brevimanus. Next base: position 4,126,087 of record NC_137052.1, on the reverse strand, counting down.
CCAACATTTCCACTAAATCAACTATTCTAAAGCCAGTATCTTAAAACGACGTATTTATTCTTAAACAAATTACTATATAACCCAGTATTTTAGAACACAGCACGTCCTAAATACCGAACGATAAATAATATGACGTACAAATATTGGATACCATCATTTCTAACCCAGCATTTTAAAACACAGCACGTCCTAAATACCGAACGATAAATAATATGACGTACAAATATTGGATACCATCATTTCTAAACACAGTCCCTAGTTCTCTAAGCCCCCCCCCCCTCCAACCACACGACCCACCGCCGCAACCCAAACCTTCCCTGGTCGATCTGTCACCAATTTTAAAGGCCATTTTGAAGGCAAATGATGCGGGTAAGAGGAGATGCGGCGCCACACCCATTTCCCCGCTTCCTCTGTGCCAGGACACGCGAATATCCGGAATATAACCTCGCCCCCTGCATATCCAGAGCAAAACCGAATACCTGAAGACAACCCGAATATCTGAAGCCAACCTGAAAACCCGAAGGCAGCCTGAACATCCAGAGTCAGCCCGAGTATCCAGCGGCAACCCGAATATCCGAAGCCAACCTGAATACCTGAGGACAACCCGAGTTTCCGGAGCCAACCTGAATACCTGAAGACAATCCGAATATCCGAAGCCAACCCGAATATCCACAATCTTCCCGCCCCTCGTGTTATTGGTTGTGATTGACGCCACCTGCTGCCAATGCCTCTGTCTTATTTTAATGGCTTGGCATTTATGTGGGAAAAAATTGTTCTGTTGCTTATGTTTGCTTTATTACTCATCTAACATCCTTGATATTATGGGGAGAAAATTGCTTTGCTGCTTATTTAACATAAGTGGCATTATGTGGAAATTTTGCTGTATTGCATATCAGTGCTGGCATTAGGAAATAAATAAATATACACACATACCTAAATAAATAAATATCCCATGTAACTTCAAATATGATTGTAATGTCTGTTAATTATAAAGCTGGATTTGGATTTTGTTTTTATTTATTCATGGGGAAAAAAAAAAAACTTGCGATCGTCTTCAACAATATCTTCCAGCCCTCTTACAGTAGTATCATTCACGTAACATAACACGTTGTTCAATAAACAGTGAGTCATTTCCTGAAATCTTTAAACCGGTAATCCCCATAATAATAATAATAATAATAATAATAATAATAATAACAATAGCTACTAATCTGGAACGTATCTCTGACATGTAACGAGGACCATCGAAGACGAAGGGTCGGGATCAGTGCTTATTAACTGCGTCAGTTTTGACTAAGTCACAACATTCCCCCAGCATATGACACGCAACGATCGAACTTAATAATAATAATAATAATAATAATAATAATAATAATATTTTCCCATACACTGTATTTTTCCAATTAAAGCATTTTCCCCAATCTTTTGAATGCTAAGTCCTGCTAGAATAATAATAACAACAACAATATAATAATAATAATAATAATAATAATAATAATAATAATAATAAAACACTTCATTTTTCCATACAATCCTCCAGTTCAAATAATTTTTACGCATCTTTAAATGGTAACCGTAAAATAAAAATATATTTCCCCATATAGACCTAATCGCCCATTTCAGGCTCTGCTTTTTTCTTTTTATATCTTTTGAGCGAACAATATTGCGGGTTTCTAGCCTTTGGTTTCTTCGTCCTTGCATCAAAAAAATCCCCACCCCCTCGTTTTTTAACTGGTAACCTCCTGAGATCCCTCACGGTAGCAAAGAGAGAAGAAAAAGGCGGAAGAGACAGATAGGGCAACATGTAGCAGACGACTCATGCCTCGTGCTGAGCGGTGTCGGCGGTAGGGGGTTGAGCTGCTACCTGGCCCTGCATTGAGGTGGCCCCACTCAGCGCTGCCTGCCACGCCGAGGAGAGGGGCTTTTCCCCCCCAGCACCGGACGCCGAGCCAAGCGACGCACCGACCTCTCCACCTGAAACGTAAACAAAGACCTAATTAGTTCCTGTCACGGTGGAGTACGGGTAGGTTAGTTTCTGCGGTGGAGGAGGCTGGGAAGAGGGCTAGTTCCTATGATGGGGGAGTATAGGAAGATGGCTCTTGCTTATGATGGGGCTGTAAGGGAAGAGGGTTAGTTCCTGTGACGGCGGAGTCCGGGGAGAGTTTGTTCTTACAATGAAAGAGTACAAGAGAGAACGTCAAATTACCATGAATACACAACATTATAGTTATCAATTAAAATATCATCATCCACATTATCATCAATATTTTCATCGTAACCCTACGACCTTGTACATTAAATGGGGTATACAAGATATAGAAACGGTAACAGAACAGAAAAACACAAATGCCTGGAAAAATTGCATCAATCAAGTGTGTGTGTGTGTGTGTGTGTGTGTGTGTGTGTGTGTGTGTGTGTGTGTGTAATTCACCGGGTCGGTCAGGATCACTTGATGGTCGTAATCGTCAGCTTTTTACCCTCCCGGAAGGAAGCTGAGAGCTCATATAGTCCGATCTAAGAGCAAGGCTGTGACCTTCACACACGCACACACCCGTCCCCTTGCTCGAGGGGGACAGTAACCACCCACTTCGTCAGTGAAACTTTTCGTAACCTGAGCGAGGCGCGAACTCCCGTCCACCAGTTGGCAAGCGGGAACGTTACCACTGCACCAGCGAGCGGTGTGTGTGTGTGTGTGTGTGTGTGTGTGTGTGTGTGTGTGTGTGTGTGTGTGTGTGTGTGTGTGTGTGTAAAAACTATTTAGATGCTATTTTAAACAATTCCGGTGGTAGGGTTCAGGTCTGCCCAGGGTTAGACCAATTACCTTTGAAAACTATAGCGCAATTTAAAATCTGAAGTTTAAATCCGAACAAAATGACGGAAGGGTTGAGGGTTGAAAACAAATCGAGCGTCCAGGATACAGGTCCAAGTATAATGTTCGGCCTTAAGACGGATTGTAGGGCACGGGAGCTGTAATCTACGAATATTCCTTAATGGTAATAATGAGGCTAATAATGATGAATAACGAATGGCTAAGCATGTCGTGGTATCTGACGGAAAAATAAATTATGACTGACAGGGATATGAGTTTACGATAAATCAGTACGATACATATATTCGCGAAACCGTGGCTCTCTGTAGTGTAGTGTCCGCGAAAACTCGAAAACTAATCTCTCTCTCTCTCTCTCTCTCTCTCTCTCTCTCCCATATTTTGCGAGTCAACCACAGTTCAAACTAGGGCTGATCGGGCAGTGCACTTTGGCTAACTTCTGGATATAATGGAACCTTTAACTTAGTGCTCATTTCTCTCCCTCTTTCTCTCCCTGTGTGTGTGTGTGTGTGTGTGTGTGTGTGTGTGTGTGTGTGTGTGTGTGTGTGTGTGTGTGTGTGTGTGTGTGTGTGTGTGTGTGTGTGTGTGTGAGAGAGAGAGAGAGAGAGAGAGCAGGGGGGAGTATCTGTAAGTGAAACGTATGGCCTGATGGGTAACTGGATTCTGGCCGTTGGTGTCGAGCTGGCAAACATATGAACTACATTACGTGAGGCCAGGGAACACTACCACTCTGAATAATACATTCTCTCTCTCTCTCTCTCTCTCTCTCTCTCTCTCTCTCTCACATTAAAGCCAACATTTTCGTAGCGACACAGTAGGCCCCCTCCCCCATACCAGAGAGAGCTTACCTAATACGCTGCTATTTACCCTCTGTATCTACATAAACTGTCTCATGATCGGAATAATTTGACTCCAATGAGGTATTTTATATATAATTATTCTTTTATTGTCATGACCAGATAAGTATTTTTTCCCTTCAGCTTTTAGAACTTCAGTTAAATATTGCCTTCATTAAACTTCTGGTGGTATCTGGAGGAAATTAAGAGGAAGGTGGGTATTGTGTCCAGGAGGCGACATGGGACGATGTGTGTAGCGTACGTGGACTGATGGTAATGGGCTATCAAGATTGTGGCTGATTCTCGCCTAACCCTTAACTCTACCGTCAGATTTACTCCAAACAGGATCAAATCAAAACTGTTTATTTTATTCACACACACACACACACACACACACAAAGCGAGCAAAACAATACCCAGTTGTGCCGTGGTGTAAAAAAATAAAAACATAAAAAAATACCAGGAACGGGATAAAAACACACTCACGATCAATTCCCTGCCGTAACTCTTGTTTTGATCTGTAGGAAGAACAACGAGACTGCCGAATCTTCCTGTCTCTCCTGTTCTAGCGTGATAAACAGATCTTAGTTACGAGACGAAAATTACTGCAGGTGATAAACAGATCTTAGTTACGAGACGAAAATTACTGCGTGATAAATGTTTTCTGCAGGAAGATCAGGGAAAAAGGGTGCAAAATCTTCCCTTGCCTGGTTCTTCCTGTAAAAGCATATTACAGTTACTGCGGGGAATCGACAGTGAATATGTCTGAGAATTGCAACTCTGTCTACGTCCCCGCTGGCATTGCAAGCGATGAGCCTGTAGTCGCCTTTTGGAGATTCGAACCGATGTGCATATCACCGGACCCTACCCCGATTGATGTATTAAACCACTACACCACCTGATGCCTTTCGACGTTCAAATATCGTATGGTTAGGGAGTCTTAAATCATGTACTGAAATGTGGCAGCCAGCATACGTAGAGTTTCTCTCTCTCTCTCTCTCTCTCTCTCCTACCTAATAATTACAGCCTACCCCTCTTCCATTCCCGCTAATTCACTTATAAACTCATTATTCCCTTTATTGGATTCCATCTCTTTTGCATAGTCTCGTTTTCCTCCTCGTTTTTCAGACTAATTTTCTTGCATTCTTCTGTCGTGGGATTTGAGGTCATGTCTTCACGGTCTTCAAAGTCAGTCTGTCTGTCTGTCTGTCTGTCTGTCTGTCTGTCTGTCTCTCTGTCTCTCTCTTTCTTTTAAACCCTTGTCTTCCTTCCATCAATGTTTCCTGCATTCCAAACCTTTTGTCTTCAACGCTCATCTTTCACATTTGTCTCTTCCACTTTTCCTCCCCTTTTCTCGTCTCTCTCTCTTCCTCCACACGTCTCTTCCACACTCCTGTATTCCACTTGGGTCTCTCCCGTTGTCGTCTCCTTTCTTCCCTTTTCCATCTTCTTTCCTCCTTTCCTCCAAACAATTTTCCTCCTGCTACATACTATCTCTCACACTTTTTGTCTTCCGTACCTTTCTCTTACATTTTCTCTCCCCTTTTCTTCTCTCTTTTTTCATCCACGTCTCCACATGAATATAATCCACACGTTCTTTCTTCATTTCCTCCCTTTCCTATCTCCTTCTCTCCTACTTTTCATTTCCCTCCTTCTCCTCCGGTGCTTAATCTTTCAAACTTTCATTCAGTGCGTGCCTCCTCAACGATCTCTCCTCTTTTCTTGTCTTTCTCATTTCCCTTTCATTTTTCATTTTCCTTCTCCACACAGTTTCCACTTCCCTCCATCCCTTCTCATCCAAATCTCCATTTTTCATATCTATATCTTCCACTTGTCTTCCAAACTTCTATCTACCACGACTCTCTCTCTCTCTCTCTCTCTCTCTCTCTCTTCCACATCTTTTTTCTTTCTGTTGTCTTTTCCTCCAACACAATCGTTTTCTCTCCACGTCCTCAATCTAACCTCTTCCTCCTATCTTCCCTCCTCCTACTCTTCCTCCTATCCTGAACTCTCCGGCGCCACCCCCCACAGACGAAGAGGAGGGGAAGGGAGGGGCGAGGGGTCCAGAATGCGAGGAAAGGGGAGGGGAGGATCATGAAGCTAGGAAGGGAGGGGGAGGATCGTGGGGCCAGGGAGGGAGGGGGAGGATCGTGGGGCCAGGGAGGGAGGGGGAGGATCGTGGGGCTGGGAAGCGTGGGGGAGGATCATGGGGCCAGGGAGGGAGGGATCATGGGGCTGGGGAGGGTGGGGGAGGATCGTGGGGCCAGGGAGGGAGGGGGAGGATCGTGGGGCTGGGGATGGTGGGGGAGGATCATGGGGCCAGGGAGGGAGGGGAGGACAGAGAGAAAGAGGACCAGGAGGTGATGAAGGGAGGTGGTAGACGGGGAAGGGAAGCGATGGGGGTAGGAGACAGGAAGCGCGGTAGGGAGGGAGAAGAGGGAGGAGAGAGAAGCGTGGGATCCAGGACGCGAAGAGTGGAGGAGAGGAGGACCATAAGGCTGGGAAGGGAGGGGCGGAGGACGGAGGAGAGGAAGGGGGAAGGGAAGGGGAACCTGAAGGTAAGAAAGAGAAAGAGTGAGGGTGAGAAAGGAAATGAATGGGGGAGGAGAGCCAAGAAGCGAGGAAGGAAGGAAGGGGAGAAAATGAGAGGGGGAAACGGAGGGAAGGCAACCAGGAAGCGAGGGAGAAGGGAGAGGGTAACCAAGAAGCGAGGAAGGGAGGGATGGGAGGGGGGAAACCAGGGGGGGGGGCAACGACCTGTTGCAGCACGAGCTGGACGTGTTTGATGCTCGTGACAAAAATACCAACACTGGCACGCTGAGGAGTGAGGATCGGTAAAGAGAGAGGATCGGTGAGGAATGTTAAATGGCACATGAGGACAGAGGATGTATGGGAATTAATGAGGAAAATAAGATGGTGGAGATTAGTTAAGGATAGGTAAGGATAGATGATCGTTGAGGATGTAGGACAGATGAGGACAGAGACTGGCTGATGTTAGTTAACGATAGGTGAGGTCAGAAGATGGTTAGGGCTATTTAAAGCAGGTGAGGACAGAGCAGAGTTCAAGGCAGTCCTAAATAGATAAGGATATCGGATGGCTGAGGTTAACTAAAAGCGTATGTGGGTAATGCGTAGGTTAGAATGACTGAGGTTAGCTAAGGGCATGTGAGGGTAAAGCATAGTTTAGGATGACTGAGGTTAGCTGAGGGCATGTGAGGGTAAAGCATAGTTTAGGATGACTGAGGCTAGTTAAGGCAAAGTGAGGACAGGTCAAGACATTAGAGAACAGGTGACATGTGAGGCTTTTCGTGCGAGATGAGCAGGGCAGGTGATACACAATTTTACTAGGCTTATGGGTCAAAAGGGTCTGGAATCTTGCTTCACTAATTCCAAACCCAGACGTGTAAAAGTAATAATGACCAAAATTGTACGGCTAAACGCACTGGTAATATCGGAAGCGTTTTGAATCTCCGTTGTATCAGTTCAAAGTCTTAGGTGTCTGCTAAATTACTGTTAACTTCAACCATCAGGCTAACGAAGCAGCAATATTCAAATAAGTCGAAAGGGTTCTGAGTCTCGGTTCATTTGTCAGAACCCTCAGATGTGGAAAACTATCTCTGACCTGAACTGTTCGTCAGAATCTTGCCAGCAGCTTCCTCCACACAGTCATCTCACTCTCTCTCTCTCTCTCTCTCTCTCTCTCTCTCTCTGGGGAATGTGACTGGGAGAGGCCGCGATAACATAACTTTTTGACGCTGTGACGTTATCGCCGACGTGCCGGTCCCAACTAACATCTCCCTAAGGTCTTCTCATAAGGTTATCACTGGGCCAGGGTTGATGACAGCTGTTACTTTTAGAAAGGAGGATGAAATCATCATCATCATCATCACCACCACCAGAAGGAACTTTATCATCAGCAACAGTTTTAAAGAGGAGAGTATCATCATCATCATCATCATGATCATCATCATCATCGTTATATTCTTCAATATTATCTCTACCATCATCTGCGCCATCATTTTTAACATGCTCAACACTATCACCATCCTCATCGTCACTACCATCATCGCTGAAATTTTCATCATTACAATAAGCATCATTTATATCACCATCATCATCAAAGTTGTTATAACATCACTGTCAGCATAATATATATATATTTTTAATTATCGCCACCATCATCATCAGTTATCATATTTACCAGGCTTCAAAAAAATCTCTGGAGCAACTTCTCTGCCACTGGGACACCTTGGAATCTGCTTTAGGTTCAAATCAGACGATTTGATTCAGCCGAGAGAAATTTTAGCAATCAAAGGATTAACATGATGGTCGGGTGATTAAAGAAGTCGTCCCCTGTCCGAAAAAAAAACGCGAGTTGTATTCCAAGTGGGGACACGGAAGTTAAAACTGAATTGCGTTAAAGCAAACATGATGTATCTTCAGTTTGCCCCATCTACCTGTCATACACACACGACAGCTATCATCATCCTACCGGTCCTTGATCAGTCGGCCTTAACATGAAGGCAATATGGACGGTGGATATTACGGCAGAGGTACTGATATGTGAATGTGTTGGTACGTTAGTGAATTGCTGGTTCTTACAGAACGGGCTGCAGTAATCCAACAGAACGCGTTTTTTCTAACTTAATGAAGATCCCTAAACACTTCCGGTTCAGAAGACGCCAAATGTAACTCAGACTGAAGGGTTAATCTGACTAGTAACCAAGGAGACTCCTACCTCATAATTACGGCTCATCGTATTTCACGCAACCACGATTTCGAATCCAAGTTATGGGAGTGTTGCACAAAAAAGATATAAACAATTACTAGGATGCCACATGCAGAAAAAAAAAAAAAAACATGGAATAGGTGTTAGGATGCTTCTTCATCGAAAGAGAATATGACTGGATACTAAAAGTTGTGTCCCAGTTCCATCACGTGAAAATAAGCCAACAATAGTGCAGAGGAGCCTACTAAATCCACAACGCCATGGTTGTGAGGGCATTAGAGTAGCGCTTGCCTTCCCTCTCGCTACCTGCAATAAATTAATGAGTAAAAAACGCTAACATACTTTCCAACCTGACTGATGTGCACCTGGCCATCATAGAGGCAGAGCTAATGGCCTCTTGTTTCCATCACACGGCTTTGCTTCTTTTTAATCCCGTGTTGTTAGCAAATTGGCTGATTATACACTAAACTTAATACCATGTGTTGGAGCTTTTCATCATTAACGAAGGCATTTTTTTAACTCATATTTTCTTAATTTGTACTTTAATTATATACTGTTCAAAGCTCGCAAGGTACTTATTTAGCATAAGCGCGCGCGCGCGCACACACACACACACACACACACACACACACACACACACACACACACACACACACACATTCCTGCAGATAACATTATATCGTATGGCAAGCTTCCGATTCCAGTGATACATGAAACGGTCTGAAGTGGATATATTAGACAGGTTACAAGGGGAACCTACGCCATAAACTAATTAACCCCGATATAAATTTGTGAAGCAGCGCAGAGTCAGGACCGTTCACCGTATACAGGCAGTGGGGGTCTGAAGGTAGCGAGTGAATTTGGATAAAAAAAAAAAATCGTTCCGTACTGCAAAATATGGACGTCTGAAGGCAGGAACAGTAAAAAATAAAAAGTCACTACTGAATGGGAGTTAAAGTATCGGTATGGCATTGGAATTGGGAGGCAATATTTCATCCTCTCTGATGGTCATGGCTTTTTCAGGGAATCAATCCAGCTCCTGTCTGCCGTCATCAAAGCTGCCACACACATCCACCCACACAAAAGTAAAAAAGAAAAAATGTAAAAAGCGATCATCTTACCCATAATTAACTCGATGATTCTCTCTCTCTCTCTCTCTCTCTCTCTCTCTCTCTTTCTCTCTCATGATAACAGTTACAAAGCGGGCTCTGTCTGCGCCTTCGCCTGCTCATCCAAAACTCTCCTTCATCGATTCTCATGAAATATTAAGTACTTCGGGAGGGAGGGAGGGAGGAATGGAGGGAGAGAGAAGACGGAAGGGAAGAGTGAGAGAGAAAAAATGTGAAGGCAGGAGCGGGTGAGAAAAAGAAACGAGAGGACGGAGGGGGAAATAGGGAGATGGGATGGAAAGGGAACGTAAGAGGTAGAGAAGAAGGATAGGGAGATCACGACAAAGAGGAAAACTGATGGAAGGAGGGAGAGAAGAGGTACAGAGAGGAATACACTATGGGGGGGGGAGAAGGAAAGGAAGAGAGTAGATGGAAAAAAGAGTGAGTGATGAGGTGGAGAGAGAGGGGAAGAAATCTCGGCAGAGGAGGAGGGAGGAGGGATATGATGGTGGAAGAAATTAAGGAAGGTGGAGATAGGGAGAGAGGCAAGGAGTGGAAGGAAAAGGGGCCAAGATATTGAGAAAGCAGGGAGAAGTGAACACAGGGAGAGAGGGTGGAAGAATGAGGAAGGAGGAGAGGAGAAGGAGAGGGGGAGGGGAAGTGCAAAAAAACTATGAGGGCGGGAGGGAAGGAAGGAGGAAAGGTAAGAAAGGGGAGGAGGAAGTACGAAAAATAGTCTGACGGAGAGAGAGAGAGAGAGAGAGAGAGAGAGAGAGAGAGAGAGAGAGAGAGATTGTATATAACTGGAAAATCCTAAACCTTCTCCACTTCATCAGTTCTTCCCACACTCGAATAAAATCGGGTGCTCATGGACTAAAAATACAACGATAATACTGAATGGCATGAGCTGTAACTAACCTTTCACTACGAGAACCATGTCAAAAACTGCCTAAAACTACCAATGTATACAAAAAAGCTATAAATACATAAACAGGTTCATAAATAAAGGTAGAAACGAATGGATTAAATAGAAATGGAAGCTTAATATATATATGTACACGTAAAAAATAAATATAAGAAAAAATAGTTGCGAAGGATCGAAAAGTAAAAATAAATATATATAAAAAAACATGCTACTTTATAGGAAGGAAAATATATAAGATACCAACAAGGAATATGTAAGCAGAACAAAAGAACAAATCTAGAAAAAAAAAACTATTACGGTAATACAAAGAAAAAAAACATTAACTCCATGACCCGGCAGGACAAAGCAAAAAGAAAAAGAAAAAAGAAAAACTGTATAAATCGTAAGCGTTCGTAATTGGAAAGCACTAATCGGCAGCTGTAGGCCTCTCTCTCTCTCTCTCCACTTTTCTCCTTTTCATTTTCTTCTCCCTTTCTCATTCTTCTCCCCCTTCTCTCCTTTTTCCTTCTCTCATTCTCTTCCCCGTTCTTCTCTCTCGCTCTTCCACTCCTTCCTTTCTTTCCCATCTCTCAGTCTTCCCCCTTTCGTCTCTTACTCTTCTCTCCTTCAACCTCCATCTCCCTTCTGTCTCCTCTTACACCCCGATTCTCTCTCACTTCCTCCCCTCCCCCCCTCTCTCCTCCTTTAAACTTCACTCACTTTTTTTTTTTAATCGCTCTTACCCATCTCTCTCTCTCTCTCTCTCTCTCTTTTCTTCTTTCCACCTTCCTCTCTTCCTCCTTTCCTCTTTCCCGTTACCTTCCTTTTCCTCACATTTCCCCAGCCTAGTTTCTCTCTCTACCCCTCACTTCCCCTACTTTGTGTGTGTGTGTGTGTGTGTGTGTGCGCGCGTGCGTTTTGTGGCTGGTGGTGGTGGGGGAGGGGGGGATGGAACAGCGGCAGAGGTTGAGCATTGCCCGTCGCCTTGGCAACACTCCGCCAGCACTGCCAACCACCGCCACAGCACACGAAGCAGTCGATAAATTTACAGCACCTACTGCAAACCCTGCAACCCCTACTGTCCGATGTATTTTGAGACACGGCACGAAAAGGTATGATTCTAATTTGTTTGGCGGCGGTACATGGACAGTTATGGAAAATGCGACTTTTTAAAAATCATACTTCGGTAGCAAACGATTCGGAATCTTATAGCATTTACTAGAGTTCCTGCTACCTCTCCAGTCCCATCTATTTTGAGACACCGAAGGAAAAGTTATGATCTGATTTACTTTCAGGTGGTATACGGAGAGTTATGGAAAATTGGTTAATCTTTTTTATCGGGGTTATATAATTTTAAGTCACCGAACAGCGCTCTCACTTTTAGGGATTTTGTCCCTAGATTGGAACTTTTCAGTACATTTAGTGACAAATTTAGGGATTTTGTATTTTTAGGGATTTTTTGGTGATTTTTGGTCATATTTAGTGATTATTTGGGGATTTTTGCTTATTATGTGTTATAATTGACATAGAATGCCCTCAGTAATGGGTGAAAAGGGTAAATAGCTTGTAAATATTGCCAAAATAGTATTTTCTTTGTGGTCAGCTGTTTGTGAACATTACTCTATTTTGGAAGTTTTAATTGGTCAGACGTATTACAGTTTCAACCAATCACGAGCTAGCATTTCAAGTTTGTTTATAGGCCGCCATGTTGCAAGCTTTTTCACACACGCTGAGTAAGTACTGAAAAATTATTATCAACCAGTTCCTGGGTTGTACCTGATTTATCTGAGAAACTGTGATTCTTTTAGTCATATGGAGTGAAAGTAAACCAGCCTTTTTCAACTTGTTCTCCATAACTGATCCCCTTCCTTCAATCATTCCTCTCCCTCTCTCTCTCTCTCTCTCTCTTTCTTTATATCTTTATTCCCTCTCCCTTATCTTTCTCTCCCATTCAGTTAGCCATAATTTCCTCTCATTTACATTCCTGCCTTGTGTGAAGCAATTGGTCTTCTCCAGCTTCCTTATTTCTTCTGTTCTTACACTATGATGATAATAGTCTGTATACTTACTTCTCGCCTTCATTCCCCCCTTTCTTCTCTTCATTAATTTATATCTATGCAGCCTATTTATTAGTGGTTTCTTCCTTCATATCTCCTTCAGCTATTTATATCTATGTCTTTCTTTTTACTCTGTTCCCTTACTCTTTTTCTTCTCTTACTCCTATCTTCCTACTTTTTTTTATCTATCTTTCTTCTTCACCTATCCATTCATTCTTTACTTCTGCTGCCTTTATTTTAATTCCCATACTTATCTTCATTTTTATCTTTCAGCAGTCTAGTCAGAAATAGGATTTAATTTCATTTTAGTAGGCCTATTCTGCAAGTTCCTAGACCCAGAGGTTTCACTTTGGTAAAACAGTACTGAGTGAGGGCTTTTTGAATTTATTTTTATCAATTTGCAGACTGTCTCCTGTAACCAAAGCAGAGCTATACTTTATACTCTTCATTGGTTCATTGATTAAATTTACGTAACTGATGCTTGATACTGAAAAAATATACCTCATGTGTATTAAAAAAATTGTTTTATTATTTCATAAAATAGTATTTTTCTATGTGTAAGTACATTTATATTGGTATTTTATATTTGGGGATTTTTTGTCCAATCTGGGGATTTTTTGCACCAAACCTAGGGATTTTCATATCAACTGTTGTGAGAGCCCTGTCACCGAACCAAAGGAACTGATTCTCACTAGTGGTTCTATTCCAGTGTGGTTCTATTCCATTCACGTATGGTTCTATTAAGACCAAGGATGAACACTGATTACCTACACCTTTCCATCTACAGCCACATGCCTTAATCTCGTAAGGGGTGGCCACAAATAAATCGCCTCCATGTCGCCGTGTTCCCTGTCATTTCGCTGCCCTCCTCCAACTTTACACCTCCTCTCATATACCTCTCTACCCCATCTCATCCTCTGCCTACCCCCTCCCTCTTCCCCCTCCATCTCACTCACACACACTCTCATAGTTAGTCTCTCACTCTCCATCCTCTCCACATGGCCAAACCACATCAATATATTTTTTCCTAACGCTTTCTATCACAACCACACAACAACTCTCCTTCACTTTTTCATTTGTCGTCTGTCTCTCCATTAACTCCACATACTCCTCGCACACAACTCCCCACGTACAAGCATGGGATATTCTTTATATGGACGAACTCTGTGCATGCGACAACGGACTTAATATTTTGGAAGCGACCTAAATGCATCTACTGCGACTCCTGAGCAGGTTATCTCTCTCTCTCTCTCTCTCTCTCTCTCTCTCTCTCTCTCTCTCTCAATGCATCCACTACGGCTCCCCCTCCTAGGGCGGGTGAGATTTTGAAACAAAGGAGCGAGGTAACTGATTTTCATTGTATCTGCCGTACTACATTTCTTAGTTCGAGAATTACCGGTATGTGGAAAGGTCAACTCTCTCTCTCTCTCTCTCTCTCTCTCACTGAATGACAGAATCCCTTTATTTTGGAGCTGGATTCTTCATTTTACTCCAAACATAACAATTTCTAACCATTTTTAGGTAATTATAACCATCCCTACAACACTCACCACAATCCCTACAACCACAACCACCACCATCCCTACAACACCCACCACCATCCGTACAACCACAACAACCACCATTCCTACAACACCCATCACCATCCCTACAACCACAACAACCACCATCCCTACAACCACAACAATCACTATCCCTACAACACCCACCACCATCCCTACAACCACAACCACCACCATCCCTACAACCACAACAATCACTATCCCTACAACACCCACCATCATCCCTACAACCACAACCACCACCATCCCTACAACCACAACAACCACCATCTCTACCACAACAACCACCATCCCTACAACCACCATCTCTACAACGCCCACCACCATCCCTACAACCACAACAACCACCATCCCTACAACACCCACCACCATCCCTACAACCACAACAACCACCATCCCTACAACACCCACCACCATCCCTACAACCACAACAACCACCATCCCTACAACACCCACCACCATCCCTACAACCACAACAACCACCATCCCTACAACACAACCACCACCATCCCTACAACCACAACACCCACCACCAACCCTAGCACGTCTACAATCATCTTTACCACAACCACCATCAACCAACCACAACCGCCATCCCTACCACTATTCCTACAACCTCCACCATCTCTACAACACTCACCACCATCCTTACAGCCACAACTACCACCATTCCCACCACAAACACCACCATCCTTACAAGCAAAACTACCACCATCCCCACCACAACCACCACCATCCTTACAAGCAAAACTACCACCATCCCCACCACAACCACCACCATCTTTACAAGAATTACCACCACCTCTACAACCACAACCACTACCATCCCTACCACCACAACTGCAACCACAACCACCACCACCCCCAACCACCACAAATACCACCATCCCTAGCACATCTACAGCTATCCCTACCACATCCACCACAACAACCACCACAATAACCACCACCACACCAACCACTATCCCTACCACAACCACAACAATCAGGCCGGCTTTCATTTGCACGGATCATTCAGTGGTAAAGCCTCTACCAGGAAGGGAAAAATTGAGAGTGGCGAGGGAGGAAGAGATGAAGTCAGATGGGAAAGAGGAGGAAGAAGAGGAAAGAGAAAGGGGAAGTGTAGGAAGAGGGAAGAAACAGGGAAAAAGGAGGAGGACAGAAGGGGAAGAGGAACAGGAAAACGAGGGGAAGGAAGGAGGATGAAATGGAGGGGAGGGAAGGAAGGAAACAGTGAAGAAGGAGGGGAAAGGAGGAGACGGAAGAGGATGTGAGGTGAAAAAAGAAGGGGAAGGGAGAGAGAAAAAGAAGAGATGGGAGAACATATGGAAATGAAGAGGGAAAAGGGGACTGAGGAGGAGGACGTGGAAAAGTAGGAGGAAAATGAAGAAGAGGAAATGGAAAATGATGATGATTTGTAATTCTTAACCAATTTGTCTCTAACTAGGAACCGAAATTATATATAAGCCTAGATAAAAAAAAAAAAAAAAAGGGGAGAGAGAGAGAGAGAGAGAGAGAGAGAGAGAGAGAGAGAGAGAGAGAGAGGTCATTGATCACACTCAGACACGGGACAGATGAGGATATATCGTTCCTTCCCCCCTCTCCTCTCTCTCTCTCTCTCTCTCCTTTTTGACTCCTCCACGCCTTCCATGCTGTGCCCTTCCCTTCCTTCCTTATACTTCTCTTCCTTTTCACTTTCCCTTTCTTTCCCATCTTCCTTCCATTCCTCCCTTTCCCATCATTTCCTCTTTCTTATGTTCCTCCCTTTCCCCACTTTTCTTCCTCTCACTCCCTCACCCCCCCTCCTGTCCTCCATCCTGGTGTGTGTGTGTGTGTGAGTGTGTGTGTGTGTGTGTGTGTGTGTGTGTGTGTGTGTGTGTGTGTGTGTGTGTGTGTGTGTGTGTGTGTGTGTGTGAGAGAGAGAGAGAGAGAGAGAGAGAGAGTTCATTTTTCCACCCATCTTCAACATTCTGGCTATCCGTCTAAATTACCCGGTGTTATTCGTTAGTTAACTGATTTTTTTTTTTTTAGTATATATTTCCTTGTCACGAGGAAGTGTGGAGTTGAAGGGGACCAAAGGGGAGGAGGGAGGAGGAGGAGGATAAATAATAATAATAATAATAATAATAATAAATAATAATAATAAGAATAATATCTATGCTTAAGTTTCTGCCCATTGACTGTACATGGGTTATCAAGGAAGACAAACTTTGCTAAGCCTCTGTCTTCCCCTCCAACACTACTCTCTCTCTCTCTCTCTCTCTCTCTCTCTCTCAAACACACACACACACACACACACACACACACACACACACACACACACACACACACACACACACACACACACACACACACACACACACCACTTAATTTACGTCATGGAATCGATCGCAAAATATATCTGAGAATCCCTTCCCCAACATCGTTTCTCATGACGTACTCGTGTGACGTCACCATCCCTCCTTCTCAACCCTCCTCCTTAACTTCTTCAATCCGAGGACGTATGCTTGCTCCTAAGCAGTCCAGCATTACACTATATTCCGTTTACAATAGATGTCCCGTAGTCAAGGTGTAACTAAAGGCTTTATGTAATACCTGGAGATGGAAAAGTCGCCTCTATGTCTAATCAGAGCGTTTGGGGAAGACAGGAATATACACGTCATCGCAGTGAAGAGGCTGATACATGCCAACTCACTCTATCCCGGCACGGATTATTTTTTCGATTGATTTTTAAGATAATTTTCCTTTTTTTTTTTTTGGGGGGGGGGCCCACTTCAAGACAGTATATTTATATGAAGGGATAATACGCATCCAAACTTCTCTCTCAAGCTGAATGAAATCGTCTTGATAAGTAGACAATCAAAACCATATCTTTGTGGTCACTTATGGGACGATTTTCCTACAATTTTCCTTAGTCTTGCAATTTACAGGCGTTTTCCTTCCCCCCCCTCCCCCAAGATAAATCTTTCAGACTGGTGGGGTTAGAGAAAGCCTTCATTAACTCCTTCACTATTAAGTAGGTCTCCTTAGCTGAATATCTATCTATCTATCTATCTATCTATCTATCTAGAGAGAGAGAGAGAGAGAGAGAGAGAAATATTCCCCTGACCTAAAAGGATTAATGGCGGGCAACACAAAGAAAACGTGATCGATTCCCGTGACGTCCCTGTGACGTCACCGAAAATGCTTCGCCAATCCCTGCATTACCTCTCTCTCTCTCTCTCTCTCTCCTATCTTCTGACGTCACCGGCCCATCCTACTGCTTCACCCTTCCTATCAGCCGTACTGTGACACAAGAGGCTTCTTACCTGTTCCACACCGATTTACTTTCCATACTTCACGTAATATTCTTCTGTATATTACTTATGTCAGTTTAATATCGACGTAGCTGCATCAACGACATACATGAGAATGCTAAGGTGTAATTTGCAAAATAAATGGCCAAGAAAAAGGTGCTAAGTGCCAGCCTTTCAATGTGGGGACATACTGTATATTTCTATATCTAGTCCTTCCTACAGTCGAAGTATTTGTCAGGTATCTCTCTTCACTAATATTCACCTTCAGTAATAAATACCTTCTCATAAATCATCTATTTAACCCTT
Source organism: Coenobita brevimanus (assembly GCF_032717465.1). Classification (NCBI taxonomy): domain Eukaryota; kingdom Metazoa; phylum Arthropoda; class Malacostraca; order Decapoda; family Coenobitidae; genus Coenobita; species Coenobita brevimanus. Next base: position 4,108,461 of record NC_137052.1, on the reverse strand, counting down.
TCAATACGACGATGGATTTGAACATTCTTCTTGCTACCTTGAGGTCAGTTTATCCTGATTAAAACACGCTATACTCAATTCACTCTAACCTGGCCTAAAGCTGCTGTCTATCGATCTTGAATCCTGAGCTGTAGCAATAGATTAACCCTAGAATATGGTGCTAGTCACGAAGAAGTGCTATGGAAAGTACGCAGAGCTATAGTATTGTCATGTCCTACCACTGAGCCACGGGAAATACGAGCAGGCAGGAGAGGGACGAAAATATGGGCCAAGTTAAAATGAATGGCGTATGGTAGTGAAGGGATTCATGACAGAAACATCTAAAACCTCTAGTTCAACCAAACTCCCCCAAGATTGAAAAAAAAAAAATCCCCCCCCCCAAAAAAAAAAAAACTCCCCCAAGATTGAGAAAAAATTGTTTGGAGACACCGAGAATAAGGAGATGTTGGAGAGAGTCGCCTGGTTTTACAAACGTCCCTCAACTACTCCCATAACCCCGGAAAGGAGGATGGCAGACTGCAGGAGGAGGGCAACTTAAGCCTGCAGTCCACAGGGTTCACATATCCGATGAATCTAAGGCACCAGCAACAACATGACTATAAAATCACGTCCACGGGTTGAATGGTTTAATGACCTGCCGTATACGGGGCAATAAACCATATAAAAAAGCATGCAATAAACCATTCATTGGGAACGGGTCTTGATTGCTGTATGCCTTATCACTCTGGCTTCTATGACTCACTATCGGCGGGAAAAAATCGTCCAGCGGCAGCCGAGACAATGAAGGGTTTGGATACAGCCTTAACTCCTTATATACTAAAAATTCTCTTTCTCTCTCTCTCTCTCTCGCCGAAAGTCTGATTCATGGAGTGTAGGTCACAAACGAATCGCCTCCATATCTCTCGCCCCCCGCCATCAGGCTACGCCTTCTCCAACACCCCCCCCCCCACTCGTATACCTCTCCACTCCAGCATTCAATTTCATTCTACGTAAGCTTAATAAAATAGTATGATAATAACACAAGTAAAATGTACACGATAAGAAGTCATGGATTTGAAGGAAAAAAAGCATATATCTCTTGTATAAAAAGGCCAATGGAGAAAAATACATGCAATTAGGTCAACCATACTACTATAACCATTCCAATTCGATGATAGATAGATAGATAGATAGATTGATGTACAGATGAATAGATAGATATAGATAGATAGATGGATGGATGGAGAGAGAGAGAGAGAGAGAGAGAAATTCAAGACTGCTTTGGAGATTTCGTAACACATTTTCCTTGGCGATTTATTTACTCAGTACATTATACCCCAGTATCCTCTTGTATGCTATTAATATAAACTATGTCGATATTATGACACGTAACAGAAAGCAAAAGATTAATATGCAAACTCAATCGCAAAGGAAGAGATGTTACGCAGTCTCCTATGTCACTAAGAGTATGGTCGAGAATCTGAAGCTAACAATAAACTAAAAAAAAATACATCACCGGATTCAAGGGGAAATAATAATTCACTGGACCATTTGGAATTGATCACACCATTTCCGCAGACTTATACTTCATAAAATATTCCCATAACCGTTCCTCGGGCCCGTCACTGTGGAATGGGAGGGAAAGTTTGTTTTTATCGGGTCTCGCAATGAGCGCGCGGGACGTCTTGCTTGGCTACTCATCCAGTCCACATCTTTGGCGATATTCACTTCGATCTGGCGCCAGAAGTTGATGATGTGGCAATACTCTAAAGATTCTATTTTAACCATCATGAGAATTTTTTTTATGACATTCAAGATTCTCTCAATATTTAGGGTCGTCACTGTGGTGATGTGAAGAAAAGTTTGTTTGCAATGATCTTGAGGGACGCCAAGCTCGGCTACTCATCCCAGTTTTCCATCTAGAGATACTCATTTCGATCGGGCGCCGAATGTCGATGGCTGTACTCTTTTCACTTTAACTTGGCCTACAACTGGCGCATCTCCATTTTGACTGTTGTCTTGCAGAAACAAACTAATACTAGAATATGATACCATTCCCGAAGAGGTACTTTAGATGGGATATCGAGCCGTGGTATTGTGTTTTTATGCACGAGCAACACGTGAAACAAGCTGCAAAAGGACGAAAATCTAGGCCAAGATGAACTATAGCGGTTTGAACCTGGCGACATTTTAAAAATTATGCCAATGTTTTAAAAATATTCTAGGGGATCTTTGCTGCACCCACAGGGGCGGCCAAACCCGATGTGTCTCCCTGGGTCACTGACTCTCAGTCATTATCTTTTTGGAGGCTGGGGTTCAGGCCGTATGGGGGGGGGTGTTGAGGAGTGGGGAGGGGTTCTGCTAGAGGATAATGATGGTGTGTCTAGTGAGTCAAGGTGTGTCTAGTGTTTAAGGTGAGTGTGGGGTGCATCTGGGGTGTCCAAGACAAAGGACATCTATAATGGCAGTGCTTAACAAATAAAAATTTATTTTTTCAAGAAAGAAGGAACCAAAGGTCAAGTGTCTTCTTCCTTTAAAAAAAAACAAAAAGATAACAAAGTCAAATTCAAGATCCGTTCTCGAAATGAACTGATCTTGAATTTAGCTCTCTGCTACCTTGTTTTTGTTTTTTCTTGGAGGGAACAATCCGTGGGCTCTTGGCCTCTGGTTCCTCCTCCCTTGCATTAAAAAAACAAAAAATATTTCTTCACTCTCAGAATACTAAACGGGTGGGTGGGCTATCAGAGGTGTATTTTTTTTTTTCCCCCGAGGTCCTGCAGTAAGAAACGTCAATCTTGGCTACTTATATCAGTCCCGATCTAGCCATATTAACTATACTGCGTTTACTCTAACATGACGAAGATCCCTATCCTCTTTCAGCTCGGTTGTTGGCCAAAAGTAGTCACATCGGATGGCTGACCTGATTAGTAACGAAGGAAGCTCATTCCTACATAATAACCAACGCTCATTGAATTTCAGGCAACTAAAACTTGGTTATTCAAGTTGGGGAGGTGGTCCCGTCCCGTCAGATGATAACAAAGCAACTCTAATACCCGGGGCCAAATGTTAATTACTATGCTGTTCTCACCTTAACTTGGCCTAAAACTGCCCACCTCTCCATCTTAGCCTCTCATTTGTTGCACTAACTCAACACTAGAATACGATGTCAATCACAATGAAGTGCTATGGGAGTGATGTGGCGCTGAAATGTTGTCTTCTCTTTCACTGAGCTCGGTGAAATAAGCTGCAAACGGAATAAACTATGGACCCAGTCAAGGTGAAAGGAGTGTGGCAGTTTGATTTTCACTATATTGTACGAACTGTTAATACTTCATTGATCAATATTTTCAGCAATATTCGGAAGATTTTATGAATAGTTTACCGACACACTGGAGATTTTATCAATATTTTGGCTTGAGGCTGTGGTGATGGAGAGAAAAGTTTATTTTTTTGTGGCCCTGGAGTGAGCGTGAGGACATTAGGCTCAAAGACACAAAGGGCTGGATTCACAAACTTATCGTCGAATTTTCTGATGGGCTGTGGTTTGAAATTTAATAGTATTTCAAACAATTAGTCAACAGTTTAACGGTAGTCTAAATATCTTACAAACATTTTAGGGATATTCTCGAGATTTTATTAATATTGTAACCTACAGACGGATATTTTTGCAATTCTACCGAGTTTCGGGAGTTTATGTCTATCCAGCCACATTTTATCGACTCCAGATCTGGAAAATTCTTAATCTCAGTCCATCCGAGTCAGCAAAACATGTCGAGCCAAATTTTCATTCAATTATTCGCAATCCCAGCCTTTACGCGGCACTTCCGGCTGAAAAATACGGCATTCTGGGGGCGGAAGTGCGTGAAGGCGGAGGCGGGGACGGGGAGATGTTTTCCTGAGCGGGTTGGCAGGGGGGCGCCACTCCTGACAGGCACGCGATTCACCAACTTAAATGGCCGGCGAGTTTCATGTTTCATGCGGCGGAAGAAAGCCTTTTTCTAAGTTTAACAGCTTGAAGTCAGGCTATTTTTTTATAATAAATACAAGACACCAAGACTGAGAGCCAGCAAAACTTTGTCTTTTCTTAAGACTAGTAATAATCCAAATTCATGATCCGTGCATTTGGAGATGTCTGAACATACTGCTTATAAAAGGCTGATCAAGGGCAGTGCGAAAAACTAAATGCAGAAGACATATGTATAAAGGACCACTTACATAATTATACGAAAAAAAAATGAGGGTACAAGTTAACTCCTGCACTAGAAACTTCAACAGAAAAGAGTCAGTGTGGCAAGACGGGTGCTGCGTACCCGCCGAAATGGGTGAGGATGAAAGTGCAGAGTTAGGTTAAGCTGGGTTAGGTTATCATGAGTTGGCCAAAGCTGAGCTAGATTAGATTAAGTAAGGTTAGACTGAGTTAGATTAGGTTCATTTCGGTTAAATAAGGTCAGGTCAGGTTGGGTGAGCTTAAGTTATTTTAGGTCAGGTCAGTTCAAGTTAGTTTTAGCTATCCTTGGCCAGAAACATCAAGGAAACTGCGAGGATATTTGAAACCACTTTTACTTCTAGCCTTCCACAGGACATGACCGCCTGTGCAAAAATCCCGGCCATTCTGTGCGGTAGGATGGCTTCTCCCCCCCCCCTTCTCTCTCTCTCTCTCTCTCTCTCTCTCTCTCTCTCTCTCTCTCTCTCTCTCTCTCTCTCTCACATCACACTACCACTGTTGAGTATTCCTTGGCCGCAGTCTCTCCCAGTTTAACACAACACCCACATCAACGCCACAACACCCAGATTAACACCGTAACACCCACCTTAACATAACGCCCAGATTAACACCTCAACACCCAGATAAACACAACACCCAGATTAACACCGCAACACCCAGATTAACACCACAACACCCAGATTAACACCGCAACACCCAGATTAACACCACAACACCCAGATTAACACCACAACACCCAGATTAACACCACACCCAGATTAACACCACAACACCCAGATTAACCCAACACCCAGATTAACACCACAACACTCAGGAGAAGACTGTCTCAAACTGAATGAACACTTCTGTAGGTAACAAGAATGAATTATATCAGGTGTCATCGTAGTGAAGAGGTTCTTCAATCCAAGAGAAAAACAGGAGGCTAAATATAAATAACTAAATGAATAAATTAATAAATAAATGAATGCATACATACATACAGATCAATGTGTCTATGGCAATGGTTCTTAAGCCTTTTGCCGCTGCTACCCCTTGGCACACCAAGACAGGCTGTTACTACCCAAACCTACTTAAACCGGGAGAAAGTACAAAAACTTAATGCTATTGGTAATGTATTTTCTAAGCGCTTATACAAACTATGGAAAGACGTCAGTAACCGATTTTCAACAACATTAAATTAAGTGTTGTCAGTAGATCATACACTTGGTTACACTACAAGTGTGACGTGTTAAACACTTTTTCTTTTATAGGCTTTTTTTTTTATGCGTGACAGAGGCAATACACATCGTATGTAATATTCAATACGCACCCTGTTTATATATAATATATATATATATATATATATATATATATATATATATACATCTATATCTATATATATATATATACACATACACACACACAAACACACATATATATATATATATATATATATATATATATATATATATATATATACACACACACACACACACACACACATATATATATATATATATATATATATATATATATATATACACACACACAGACATACACACATATATATATATATAAATATAAATATAAATATATATATATATATATATATATATACACACACACACACACACACACACATATATATATATATATATATATATATATATATATATATATATACACACACACACACACACACATATATATATATATATATATATATATATAAAAACACACACACACACACACACACACACATATATATATATATATATATATATATATACACACACACACACACACATATATATATATATATATATATATATATATATACTGTATACAGATTAAAGCAGTCTAGCCTCGGGACCTTACTCCACCTCCTAAAAATATTATAAAGGATTGGATATAACGTTTTTTTTTTTGTAATTTTTCCTGTCCATACTCTCTCAAATAATATCCTAACACTTTTTTCACTTTAACTTGGCCTAAAATGCTCTTTCTCCATCTTGAATGCCGAGCTGTAGAGGAACTACATTAACACTGGAATATGGTGCTAATCACGAAGAAATGCAATGCAGAGGATGTCAAGTCGTGGCACTGTCTTCTGCCACTGAGTTACGTGAAATAAGCTGCTGGAGGACAAAAATCTGGGCCAAGTTACGGTGAAAGAAGCATGGCATAGTCTTCCCTTATCTTCTCCTACCATACACACACTCCAGATTTTTCCCTGTATAATTTTCCCTTCTGTTTTCCCGGTATGGCGTCTCTCTTTCTCACTTTTACAGCTGTCTCTCCCATTATCTCCTCCTCACCCTTCTCTCTCTCCGTCCGGTTTCCTCCCCTTCCTTATCCCTCTTCATTCCTCCTCCTCCCTTGCCCTCCTTCCTTCCCTCTGTTCCTCATCTTTCATCTTCATCCCCTCCTTCTCCAACTCTGCTTCACTCCTACTTCTCTCTTCCTCTCTTCCGCTCCTTTCCTCCACTCCTACTTCTTCCCTCCCTCCCTCCTTTCCGCTCCTCACCTCCCTCCCTCCCTCCTTTCCGCTCCTCACCTCCCTCCCTCCCTCCCTTCCGCTCCTCACCTCCCTTTCTCTCCTTACTTCTCCCTCTCTTTCCCTCCCTCCTTTCTTCCTCTTTTCCTCAGCTCATTTCCATTTTACTACGTCTTCTGTCTATCCTCCTTCGAATTCTTTGTTTTTCCTCTCCTCGTCTTTCTCCCCACTCTCTCCTTCTTTCTCTCCCTCTTCTCTTCTCTCTACTCCCTTCTCTTTTATTTTTTCTTCTTCTCTTCTCTCCCGCCCCCTCTTCTCCCTCTCCAGTTTTTCTCCTCACTTCCCTTCTCTCCTCTCCCTTCTTCTCGTCTAAACCCTCCTCTTTTGTCTCCTCCACTCCTCTTCATCCTCTTCTTATTTAGTCCTCTCCCCCATTTCGCTCTTCCTCTCTCATTTATACTCTCCCATCCCCCTCCTCCTCTCCTCTCATCTACTTTTCCTTTATATTTCTCATCCCCTGCCCTCTCCTCTTCTTCTCTCCTTCCCACGCATCTATATCCTTCTCTTCACATCTGCCTCCTCCCCTCTCCTCTCCTCTCATCTCATCTAAATTCTCCTCCTCTTCTCTCCCTTCCCTCCTCTCCTCGCCTCCCTTCTCCCTACCCCCACAAGAGGTAGTTCAACTTATCGCCCTCCAATCGATTTTTGGTAATTTCCTCAGCTTAGTCGTATCAGTGTGTGTGTGTGTGTGTGTGTGTGTGTGTGTGTGTGTGTGTGTGTGTGTGTGTGTGTGTGTGTGTGTGTGTGTGTGTGTGTGTGTGTGTGTGTGTGTGTGTGTGTGTGTGTGTGTGTGTGTGTGTGTGTGTGATGCATCCTCTATATGTTTCACATCAAAGCAACATACCAGTAACATAAATACAACATACCATACTAACAGATACACAAGGTCACAAACAAACAAACAAATATCCCCCTCGTGACTCAAGCCTTCTTTTCACAGGATGAAGAGCACACAAACTTATCATCTCCTATAGTAAGTTTATTTTCACCTGACCAAAATCCATAACCCCCTGCAGAGTTCATGACCAGGCGTAGTCAGATTGGAGGATATATCTGACTAGTAACTAAGGACACTCATTCCTGCCTCGTAACTAGAGCTTAATCGAATTTCAAGTTCCGTGTGACCCTGTTCCATCAGGTGAAAACAAGACTTAGTTACGACTGGGAAATGGGTACGTTTAAAAGTGAATATGACCGGGGAGGGGGGGGTACAAAGACAGTCTGGCCTCGATAAACATAGGAATGAAAATTGGGGACACACACACACACACACACACACACACACACACACACACACACACACACACACACACACACACAATACCTCACATCACAGCTTCTTAGTGGTGTCTCTCCACTCACCCGAAAGAAAAAAAAAGACAGACATAAGCATCATGACAATAGTATATAAATAAATCAATGAATGATTAAATACGCAAACAAATAAATGTGAAAAAATTATAAGTTCAGTACTCGTATCACACGACTCAAGAGAAACTGATCAGCACACACACACACACACACACACACACACACACACACACACACACACACACACACACACAACTCCATTACATTACTCTAAAATATTCAATTCTAAACCTCCCTCTCTCTCTCTCTCTCTCTCTCTCTCTCTCTCTCTCTCTCTCTCTCTCCACGGTAAGTTTTAATAACCTGCAAACTTAATTCCTTACAGTCAGGGGAAACGAAGGGAGCCACCGCATTTCCTGTCCCACTTACAGTCCAAACTTATGATATACAGACACTGCAAAGCTACACGTCCCTGTTGTAAGTGGCTCCCCACACTTCCTAACACTTTCTCTATAGCGATTCATTTTTCATATTACATTCAAGCACTTTATTCTGTTACTTATAAAATTTCACTATCGACCCCCTGGAGAGTAGGTGCAATGGGCAAAAATATATCGTTGAGGAAGTGCTACAAAAGCCTCACAAACCCAAGAGAATATCGGTTCATGAGGTAGATAGATAGAGACTGATAGATAGATAGACAGACTGACAGATAGATACATATGGATAGGTAGATACAGGTATATAGATAAAAAAAGTGATAACGTTTTGATATAAACAGATAGATAGATAGACAGATAAATAGACAAAAGTAGATATAGATATACCGGTATATATAATGTTTTGTCCAAAGTAGGCAGCATTAACCCTTTCATTACGAGTGGTCTTCTAATCTAACTATAAAAAAACTGCTTTAATTCCAAACAAAATGAACAAGAACACCAGAGACGGGCACCAACAACCAGCCTGGAGAGTAGCATTTACCTCACGACCTTCCCATGTAAACCTGACCCACACCCGGCCAAGAGACACCAGCAACAAGGAAGCTTTTAGGTCAATTATGCAGTTATAATTATCATGTGCCTCTCAAATGGGTTACCGATACTAAAGATTAACTGTAGGGTTGACTGTAAGCTTTTGTTTTAGATAATCTCTTTTGGCGTTCTTCCGACACCAAAGGCCTGAAATAAGCTGTTCAGATTGGGCTGACATGTTTAGACAGTCGAATACTTACGACGGAATTTCTCTCTCTCTCTCTCTCTGAGCACCAGCCATTATCTCTCGTTATCTTTCCTGAATTTTTCCAACAACCTCAAGCGTGGCAAAATTAGGGTGTTGGGATGTGACCTAATTTGACCTGACGTGCTGAGATTTGGACTCTGACACGTACCAACCTAATTTGACCCGAGACGCGCTGACCTTCTTTAACCTGACGTGCTGATCCTATTTAACCTCTGACACGCGCTGACCTTATTTGACGTAAGACGTGCTGACCTTATCTGACATGACACGTGCTGGCCTTATCTGACATGACACGTGCTGACCTTATCTGACATGACACGTGCTGACTCTGTTTGGTCTGAAACTTGTTAACCTTATCTGACCTGACACGTGACCAATTTGACCTGTGACACGTACCGACCTTATCTGATTTGACTGGTGCTTACCTTATTTGACCTGACACATGTTGACATCTTAAATTCCTGGTTACGTATAACACAAGTGTGGTAAAATGAAGAACTGTAGGTTATTTACTTCAATTATCCCTTTAACTATAAGAACGTCGTCTATAGCCTACTGTTGCTGTATTCTGATGATTTTATTGAGCTTTTTGGAGTGGATTTTCTTTTTTTTTTTATGACATAGCCTCTCCCTCTTCCTGCTTCCTCCATTTGAGCCATTCCTTCCTCCTTACGCGCATTATTCTTCCTCCTCCCTCCCTCCCTTCTCTCCCTCCCTCCCGTCCTCCCTCACTTCCTCCTTGCACGATATTTTCTCCCTTCTCACAAAGGCCTCCCTTCCTCTCCATCCTTTCTTCCTCTCTTCTATCCCTCCCTCGATTCTTAGACCTCTGACCTTTTGCCCTCCTTCCCTCCCTCCCATCCTTCTCTCCCTCACTCGTTCCTTCCCTCCTGCCCTTCCTCCCTCTCCCCATCCCTTCCTGTAACCTCTTTCCTCCTTCCTTCCATCCTTTCTTCCTTCATCTCTCACATCATCTCTTCAATCTCAACTTCCTTCATTCCTCCCTCTTCTCCCTTCCTCTCTCTCTCAGTCCTTCCTTCACGTCTGACCTCTTTAATCCCTCCCTGCCTCTCTCCCTCTCTCCCAACCTTCCTAGCCCTGTAACTTCTACCCTACCTCCCTCTCTCCAACCATTCCTCACATATTATCATCTCTCCTTCGTCATAAATTTGACGCTCATTCCCATCGTCCCCAGTTTTCTTCCCTCCTTCCCTTTCTCCCCTCCCCTCTTCATCTCTCTCTCTCTCTCTCTCTTTTCTTCCTTCCACCCTACATTTCCCTGCTCTACATCCCTCCCTCTGTTTCCTTCTTCCGTCCCTCCTTCCCTCATTTCCCATCCTTCCCTCCCCTTCCTGCCTTCGTTTCTTCTGACTTTCTGTTCCTTTATTCCTTCCTTCTTCTCCCATCTCTTACCCTTCCACCATCTCTCCTTTCTCCTCTGCTTCCTTCTTTCTCCTCTCCATCTTCCTCCTCTTCTTTCCTAATCTCATCTCCCCTTCGTCTTTTTTTTTTTTCTCCTTTCTCTCTCTTTCGACCCGTTTCTCCCTTTTCTTCTTTTTCCCTCTTCTCCTCCCCTCTCCCTCTCTTCCCTCCCTTCTCCCACTCCCGATGCCTCCTTCCTGTTGCCCTACCCCCTCTCTCTTCTCTCCCTGCCTCCTCCCTCCCTCTCCCTCTTTTTTCCCTCCCTCCTTGCCCCCTATCCCCCTCCCACCACATCTGCTTATGCAAATTTGATCCTCTGCCAATTCTCCTCACTGTATAACCCCTCGTCGTAAGCCCCACCCCTGAGATAATTTCCAAGCTCTGTAAGTCAGCTTTACACCCCCAAACGTCAGCTCTACGTCATAAATCAGCTCTACAAGGCAGCTTTACGCGTCATAAGTCAGCTCTATTCGTCCGGAGATAGTTTATACATCAGCTCTACGTGCCACAAGTCAGATCTTTAGGCCAGCTTTACGTCAGAAGTCAGCTCTACATATAAGTCAACTCTGTAGGTAGTTTGTAGAGCTCCAGTATACCTGTCCAAACTTTGAACGTCAGCGCTGTGAGTCACGTCAGCTCTACATGCCATTAAGTAAGCTCTAGACCTCAAGTCCGCAAGTTACGTCAGCTCGAAGTCACCAGTACATAAAAATATCAGCTCTAGAGTCCTCACCTTTAAGCTCGAGCTTGCTCAATTAATTCTCCACAGACACTCAGCTTCCTCTCAGCTCTCCACGACAGAATCTGTGCGTCTCAAGTCATAAAGCTCACAAGTCTGCTCTAAGTTATCAGTCAACACTATTAGCATCACCCAGTCAGCTCTACACGGCACCAGTCAGCTCTACACGTCAAAGATAAGCTTCAGGAGGCACGGGTGGCTAGGCAATACTTCTTCAGCGATTCATTTTTGCATATTACATTTTAACATTATTTTGTGTTATCAAAGTTTTCGCTAATAAAATACATGAGGATACTATGGTGTCAAAGGCAAGATAAGTCACAATGGAGCAAGTGCTAAGGAATATTCAAAACCACTTAGCATGCGACTCAATGCTCTGTCCTTAAATTATTCTCCAGAGAGAGAGAGAGAAAATATATATATATATATATATATATATATATATATATATATATATATATATATATATATATATATATATAAGAAAAGGCTGACGGTTGAGAAGCTATAAAAAGAAGATATTGTAGTAATGATATGGTATTTTTATGGGGAAAATTAAACTGACAGAGAATATGCTGATAATGGATAGTAAGAAAATGAGGGAAAAGGGAATAAAAGCAGGCAAAGGAATAAGGAAATACTGCACAATTATTTTTCATGGAGTGTTCTACCCTATGTGCTCACCACTGGAGTGTTCTATGTGCACATCATATAGCCCAGGTAACATCCACAAGACCACATTTTTTCAGAATTCCATCAGGTAAAGAAAAAAAAAAACGCGATACAGACACGAATTCATTACCAGCCCACCCAAAAAGCCGCAAAACCGACAAGCACACCTCCCCCCACCCCCTACCCCCACCACACCTTCCCGCACCCCCCACCTGTCACCCACACACACTCGCGCCGTCACACTGTACCAGGGGGAGTCGGTGGGGCGTGGGTTATACCGCGGTTCAGTTCCTGGGCAAGTTGTACCGTTAGATAAAGCTTGTTTCTTCATTCAGTAGTACAGAAGGGGATCACTTTATCAACACTCCACATTACCACACCACCACAGCTCCAAACCATATCATACCATCACATCACACTACCACAACACACTACCACAACACACCACCACAACAACCCAAACTCCGCGTCATCGCAATTCCATCCCATCCCACTAAATTCCAACCACGAAATTTTCCTTGATCAGTTGAGGATATTACTCACAAGGAACCCCCCTCGTCCTTCCTCCCCTCACCCCCCACCTACTACCCCCGCCAGAGAGTGACGTAGGGGGCAGTCTGGATGCGCTGCGTTATTCATGACCACAAACTTCTCCATGAAACGCAGGATCATTGCCAAACTTGCTGAGATGGGGAGAGGGGAAGAGGGGGAAGTGGTTGGAGGACGGAGGGGAAAAAGGAAGGGGCAGAAGAGAAAAGGATGGAGGAGTGGGAGAAAGAGAGGGGGGGATGGGGAGTAAAGGAGGGGAGGGTAAGGAAGAGGAAGGAGGAAGGGGGGGGCAGGGAGAAAGAAAAGGGAGGGATGATGGCGGGGAACTGGAGGGGGGAAAGAGGGAAAGGAGAGGGGGAGGCGAGAGGAAAAGTGGACGGAATAAAATCACGTGAATGAAGGAAAAAAAAAAATCAGGGTGAAGGGTCAAACTGAATTAAAATTGTCCAAAAAGGGCAAGAAATAAATCAGTCACCGGTCTGGAAAGGTTGATAGTCTCTTGTATGAATTTCTGAAGTAGTAGCAGTAGCGACCCCAGGCTAATATACACATAAACCCATTGGACTCACGATGAAACTACCTCTCTCTCTCTCTCTCTCTCTCTCTCTCTCTCTCTGTCAGTGTAGTCGCCTGTTCATATGGGTGCCACCACGTGAAGGCGCCCCTCCCCAGCATCATGTGTGTAAACTAGATTGATAATGAGTGACTACGTTAAGGGGAAGGATGGGACGTAATATGCATGAGAGAGAGAGAGAGAGAATGATGGGTTTGTCTCCATAACCTGATACCAAATTGCAAATACACACACACACACACACACACACACACACACACACACACACACACACACAAAGATATTAACACAAATTTATGATGATGATGGCGATGATGCAAACAATGAAGATGATGATGATTAACAGCAGAGGTCTCAGTGTCTCACCTCATTGCACCCCCACAGGCCACACTGTCTCACCGAGTTAATGGGGAAGGGGCGAATCCGGTGAGAAATGGAGGGGGGGGGGGTATGTTGGTCCAAGGCTTGATGTGCAGAATTAGGGAGGAGGAGGAGGAAGAGGAGAGAAGGTAAGGAAAAGAGGAGAAGGAGGAGAGGAGAGAGCCTATGAAACAGCAAGTGAAAGCAAATAAATACAAAAGAGAGAAATGGGGAAAGAAGAATGAAGGAGGAATGGAGAAAGGAGAGAAGAGAGAATGAAAACGGAGGTAAAATATGCAGGAGAAATGTAAAAGTATGGAGGGAAGAGGGAAATGAGGAATATATCTATCTATCTATCAGGGAAGAGAAAATGCAAATATATTCAAAGGGCAAAAAATGACTAGAGGAGAAACGGGGAAAGGAGAAAGCATGACAGAAGACAGACGAAAAAGAAATGATGACGAGGCAAGGAAGGTAAAAAGAATGATGGAGGCTAAAGAATATAAAAGTGATGGAGAGGAAAGGAGGGGAGAGAGAAAACATATGATGTAAGAGGGGGATGAAAAAAAGAATTGAGATGAGGGATGAGAAAAAAAAATATAATGGAGGAGAGGGAAAAAAAAATGATGGAGGAAAGTTAAAAAAAAAAAAAAAAGGGGGGGGGGGGTGGGGGGAGGAAAAAAAAAAAAAAAAAAAAAGAGATGAAGTGAGGGTGAGGGAGGGAGGTGGCAAGGGCAGCATCCTGGCAAGTTCGATCCAGATTCCGGACATTCCCAGAAGTGCCGAAACCTCCAACCCTCACCCCCTTCACCCCCTACTGACACCCCTTACCCTCCTCTTTGCCCTCATACTGCCACCCCTACCCCCTCATACTGACAACTCTATCCCCAACATACTAACACCCCTACCCCCTCATTATTCATCCCTACCCACTCATATTTTACCCTTATCCTTTCATACTACATCCCTACCCACTCTGACAACCTTATCCCATCATACTAACACCCCTACCCCCTCATACTTTACCCCTACGCTCCCATGCTTTTCCCCTACCGCCTCATACGTTACCCCTATCCCTTCATATTGACACACCCCTCACTGCCTTTCATAACAGCACCCTTACATCGTCCCTTCAACTAACACCGCTCCCTCTTCCTCATCCCTCACTCCCTCTGGCCCCTCATACTAACAATCTAATACCTTCCCTCACTTCCCCTGGCCTCTCACACTAACACACACCCTTCTGTCCACGTTCCTCCCAATCTCTCATATTACACTATCACCCCTATCACTTCCCCGACCTCTCACACTAGCACACTTATCGTACTCTTTCCTCACTCTCACTCTTACCCCCTTCCTCACTCACACTTACCCCTCCCTAATCCTCCCAATTACCCCTTCCTCACTCTCACACTTACCCCTTCCTCACTCTCACACTTATTCCCTCCCCATTCTCACACTTGCACCTAATAGTCTCATAATCATCCCCACGGCGTCCCTCATAAAGGCAAAATTCGCCCCTCTCTCCTCATACTCTCATACTCCACCCCGTCTGGTCACAACAGGTGTTTCACTCTTCCCTTTATGCCCCTCACACTAGCACTCCCCCTCCTGCACATCCCATTAGCACCTCTTGTCCTGCAACTCACACTAGCATCCCCCCTAATACCCTTTACACTACTCCGTCCCTTAAAATACCCCCTCATACTCACACCAACCCCTTTTCCCCTCATACTAACCCGCCTCCCATCACCATACCCACCTCCCACTTTCCTCCCTATCCCTCACACTCCCACTCTCCCTCCCCTTCCCCCACTCCTTCCATTTCCCTCCCCCTCCCCACACAGCCCCACTCTTAATATCAACATCCATTCCTTCGACCCTCACACTAAGCCACTCCCCTACCCTCCCTCTCTCCCTCCCTTTCTCATACTATGACTATCTCCTCCCCCTCACACGTCTCCTCCTTCTCCCTCTCTCCCTCTTTTCGTACCATTACTCAGATCCCTCCCTCCCTCCCACCTAATCTTTCCTCCAGTACCTCTCTCTCTCTCTCTCTCTCTCTCTCTCTCTCTCTCTCTCTCTCACTTCAGTATCTTCCTACTTCCGTCTCTTATTTATCTAAACTCTTCCTTTTTCTTCTGTATTTTTCCACCTTTCCACTTCCTATTCTCTCTTCTTATCTTTCTCTTCTTTATTTTTATTCTCCTAATCGCCATCATCCTTCCATCTCGTCTTTTTCCTTTCCCTTTCCTTTCTCTTCTATCACTTCTCTCTCCTCTACATTTTTATTCCTCCCTCGCATGTCCATTTCCTGTCTTCTCTCCTCCGTTTCCTCTTTTTATTTCCACTCTTCCTATTCCCTCCATTTTTCACTTTCCTCCTCTCTCCCTTTCTTCTTCGCGTCCCTCTTTTCCCTCCATTCATCTCTCTTTCCGCCCGCTCCCTCCTCCTCCTCCTCTCCTCTTCCTTCCATATTCCTCTTCATCTTTTCTCTGAATCTCTCTCTCCTATCTCTTCCCTCCCCCTCATCCCTCCCTCCCTCCATCAATATTCTTGCTTTTTCTCAGGCACCATATTCCTTCTATTGCTCTTTCCTGAGACTCATAGCTCTCTCTCTCTCTCTCTCTCTCTCTCTCTCTCTTATATATATATACAGTATATACATATATATATACATATATATATATATATATATATATATATATATATATATATATATATATATATATATATATACACTCAGAGAGAGAGAGAGAGAGAGAGAGAGAGAGAGAGAGAGAGGCGGGGTGGATTTTGACCATTACGAAATAGTACCCACGGTCCTTCAAATGGATTCAATGACGAGTGAATTGCGACGTGACCCATTCTGGCAGGCCACTCTGATCAAAGCTGTCTTTTGTGTATACCCACTACCTAACAGGCCATCAGGGGCGTATGCTAGTCTAACCTTAAGTGTCCCGGACTAAGGTAATACAGACCGAGGCCCCTACGTCCCTAAGGGTATAATAGGGGATTGTCTGTCAGTTGATTTTTCAGTTTTCTAAATTTTTTACTCGCATCCTCTGCGTTTACGTCTATTCTCTGCTTTTATTTCTTTTATTTTCTTCTTTCATTACATTTTAGCTCCTCAATTCTGTCTATTATTCTGTATTCATTAGTCGTCTTCGTTTCGTTTTTCACATCTCTTTTCCTCCTTAATTTATTTCATTCTGTTTTCTTTCCTCCTCCCTCCCTCACAGCATCCAGGGTAGGTCTGTGTAACTATATCCAGGGTGACTGACCTATCCTCCCCCTCCCTCCCTCTCCCCCCCTCCCACTCGTCTCTCACCTCGTACCATCTCTCTTACTTCCTCTTTCCCTTCCCCCCCCCCACTCACTCGTATCTTAACTCCCTAACTCCCCTCTCCCTCTCCTTCACTCTCCCATTTGTCTCTCGCCTCGTATCATTTCTCTTGTCTCACCTCTTCCCTTCCCCTCCCGCATCCATATCTTAAATCTTTAACTCCCCTCTCCTTCTCCTCCCGCTTTCTCTCCTTCGCCTCTTACCTCTATCATCCCTCTCCCTCGCTTTTCTCCCCTCTCCCTCCCCCTCGCTTGCCTCTCACCTCAATAATCCATTTTACTTTCCGTCCCCTTCTTCTCAACTCTTATCTTACCTCCATCCCTTCCCTCTCCCTCCCAGTCACCATTCCATTCCCTCTCTCTTCGTTTAACCCTAAATCCTCCCCTCCTCTCACTCTCCTTGTTTCTCCCTCCTCTCTTCTTCACACCTTCCTCTTCTCCCTCCTGTCATTGGTCCATCCCCTCTTCTCCCCTGCTCCTTCCTCCCCTAATCCTCTTCCCCCTCCATCTTCACGTTCTTCCCTCTTCTTGTATCCCATCTCTCCTCCCCATCCCAACATTCTTCCCCTTCTGCCATCCCTCCACTTCCTTCCACATTCCACTTCTTTTCGTCCACCCCGCCTATCATTCTTCCATCGTTCTCCTCTTTATCTTCCCTGTCCTCTCTCTTTAACCTCTTCCTCATCCTCTCTTTCTCCATCCTTACTTCTTCTCTTTCTCTCTTCCAGTCGTTCTCCCACTCCTCCTCCCTTCCCTCTCCCCTCGTTCTCTCCCTTTTCTTCTCCCCCTTGTTCTCCCTATCCGATCCCCTGGTTCTCCTCCCTATCCTCTCCCTTTGTTCTTTTCCCTATCCCAACCTTTCCCTCTCTCATACTTCTTGATCCCCATTCCTTCTTGTGGGAGACGTGGATGGGGTGAACCCTTATCTATACAATACTATACTTTTCTCTCACTAGCAGAGTAGGAACGTGCTCCATGGTACCTCCTCAGTATGGACTGTTAGACAATTTAAGGTACTACTTGTCCTTTTAACTCCTTGTAACTATCGCCCTCTTCCTCCCCCAGCACATACCTCCTCTCCCCTTGTACCCCCTCCCTCCTTCCCTCTCCCCTCGTTCTCCCCTCTCCCCCCACCTGTGATTGAATGATTACATCGCCATCACACCACTTGTACCCAAAAGGACCCACCAGCACTACGTGGCAGAAAGGCAAGAACCCTCCTCAAACTCTCCTCACATTACCCCCACCTCCTCGAACAACTTTATAACACTGACTCCATTATAGAACGATCTACCTCAATTGCACTGATTCTAAGTACCATAATTCTTTTTCATTCCTTTCACTATAACTTGCTGGACGGGGAGAATAGTCCTAAAACTGTCCTCCTATTACGCCAGGGCCTCCAACATTATAACATTGACCCCATCACCATACATGTCAACTGCAATGATTCTTTACAGGATAATTCTTCTGTATTCTTCCATCTGACCTAAAACTGCCACTCTCCCTCTTGAATACTGGCTAAACAAATTAAAACTACAACTGATGCTAGTCACGTAGAAGTGCTATAAAAATAAATAATGTGGAGCCCTGATAAAATCTTTTCTATGCCACCGAGTAACGTGACAAGCTGCAAAGGGCGAAAATCTGGGCCAAGAAAACGTGAAAGGACTCTTGTGTTACCCTCCCTATTGCATAAACTGTTATTAATCGACAATGAAGAATAAAATCAGTTGGAGGAGGCATGATGCAAGAAATGCGTCCTCGTGGTGAAAGGACACACACACACACACACACACACACACACACACACACACACACACACACACACACACACACACACACACACACACACTCACACACACACCTTCCCCCTCCCTGTATAAACCCCCTCCTCAAGCACCTCTCTCTCTCTCTCTCTCTCTCTCTCTCTCTCTCAAATTACATCCCAGCCCCCCACCTCCCTCTCCGTCATCCAATCTTATATCGACTTCAATATTACATCAAATGGGAATCGAAATCGACCAAAGGAAATCCATGCTATCGTAAGAATGTAATATGTCAGAGAGAGAGAGAGAGAGAGAGAGAGAGAGAATCTGCCTCGACTGATAAAGAGGAGGTAAAGTGTAATGGCTGAAACGAAAATTGAGACCAGCCTCATCACTGACAGAGGTCTCACATAAGCTGAATAAAATCGTCCGTCGGTGGCAAGCATACAAAAAATAGGTCCTCCTTGGATGCGTTAACCCCTCCCTTCCATCCTCTATCTCCAGACGATTTCAGTCAGCTGTGGGGAGGCCAGTAAGGGACGATTTTTGCCAGCTTATCTTTTGCAATGAAGGGAATAAACGAAGGATCCACCTACCCCCAAAAAGTCTCTGCGAAACTGAAAATGTTCGTTTGGAGATAGCAATAATAAACCAATAATAATAAATAATAATAATAATAATAATAATAATAATAATAATAATAATATATATACATATATATATATATATATATATATATATATATATATATATAAATCAAACGTCCCGGATGGATTAATGAATGGTAACAAGAATGGAGAAATGAGTAGTAGCAATAGTAGTAGTAGTAGTAGTAGTAATAAAATAATAATAATAATAATAATAATAATAATAATAATAATAATATCGTTAATAATAATAATAAATATAGCAAAAAATATAACTGAGGGATGAAGGTGATAAAACTAGGTGATATATTGCTGGCTGTGATTGGCTAAGGGAACAGGGTGATGGGATGGGGAGGAAGTGATGATAATGATGATGATTGGGTATGGGAACAGGGTGATGGAAATGGGTGGGGGGGAGAAGAGGAAATGGGAGAAGGGAGGGGGGAGAGGGAGAGGAGTACCGGAAGGGGAAACGCGATGATGATGATGATGATGATGATGATGATGATGATGATGATGATGATGATGATGATGATGATGATGATGATGATGATGACGACGATGATGATGATGATGATGATGATGATGATGATGATGATGACGATGACGGAGGACCAGGAGACGATTCAGGTGAGGAGTTGTGAGGATGGGGAAGAGGAATGAAAGAAGAAGAGAGAAAAAAGAAAATGAAGGAACGAGAAGGATAGGGAGAGGCAAAATGAGGGAGGAGGAGGAAAGGTGAGGGAAAGAGAGGGAGAATGTGTGGAGGGAAAGTGAGGGAGAGAAAGGGAGAATGAGTGGAGGGAAGGTGAGGGAGAGAGAGGATGAGTGGAGGGAGAGAGAGGATGAGTGGAGGGAGGATGAGAGGGGCAGGAGGGACGGGGAAGGTGGAGGCTAAGGGTAGATTAGGTAATAAGATTCTTGCCAAGATTTGATCTTATTTTTTCGACGTACGTGTGTGTGTGTGTGTGTGTGTGTGTGTGTGTGTGTGTGTGTGTGTGTGTGTGTGTGTGTGTGTGTGTGTGTGTGTGTGTGTGTGTGTGTGTGTGTGTGTGTGTGCGCGCGCACGCGCTACACACAGCCCCTAAACACCCTACAGTAAACACATCCCCCAACAGCTGAAGGGAATCGTCTGGAGATGGCAAAAGCATAATATAAAACACATCATCCCACTGAGGGTAGAATTCTAAATGACTTGGGAGACTTAACACCTTTAACATGGCGATTTAGGCAGATATCAATGTATAGGTTATTGACACAAACCATGTGGGTATAATTATAAACAACACAAATAGCACAGAACAGTACGTCAAGCTTTTATGTGCAAAATAAATCGCTTAGGGAGAGGTGCTACGAAGCTTCCTATTGCTAGGGACTGGGTTAGACTTGGTTGGGTTGGGTAGGGTACGGTAGGGTAGGGTAGGGTTGGGTTGGGTTGGGTTGGGTTGGGTTGGGTTAGGCTAGGCTAGGTTAGGTTGGGTTGGGTTGGGTTGGGTTGGGTAGGGTAGGGTAGGGTAGGGTAGGGTAGGGTTGGGTTGGGTAGGGTAGGGTAGGGTAGGGTAGGGTAGGGTAGGGTAGGGTAGGGTAGGGTAGGGTAGGGTAGGGTAGGGTAGGGTACGGTAGGGTTGGGTTGGGTAGGGCAGGGTTGGGTTGGGTTGGGTTGGGTAGGGTAGGGTAGGGTAGGGTAGGGTAGGGATGGGTGGGTTGGAATTTCTTGGAGTAAATTTTTCAACATAAGAATTTATATACCAAATATTTCAAAACATATAGCATATTACTGAGCATATACTTCAACGGAAAACACGGAAAAGCATAGGGAATACATCAACTCTCTCTCTCTCTCTCTCTCTCATTAACCAATCACAGTGAGGAAAGCCATACGTTACTAATGAGTGTTCCCTTGTATCACTGACCTGTGTGTGTGTGTGTGTGTGTGTGTGTGTGTGTGTGTGTGTGTGTGTGTGTGTGTGTGTGTGTGTGTGTAACGCCTTCAGTCCGTTTATTTAATGTTTAAGCTCATCCTTGCTACCTCTAGATGATTTAATTCAGTATAGCACAAATTTATCTAACTATGGGTGACACACACACACACACACACACACACACACACACACACACACACACACACACACACACACACACATATACAACACCCCCCCCCTCTTTCTCCCCCCAGTATACAGCCAAATATCACGCCTACACACTTTCACGTCCCCACACAACAAACAAGCACCCACACACCACGCCTACACACAACCCCGCACACACAAACATCTAGAAACACACACACACACACACACACACACACACACACGCACGCACACAGCACCGCATACGACACTCACACGTCAAAATCAATAATCCATCTAGTTACTTTTACTGTTTGGCAGCGTTTCCCATCAAAAATAAATCATTTTATTTTTGCATCATTTTATTGCCCGTTTTCATTCTCTCTCTCTCTCTCTCTCTCTCTCTCTCTCTCTCTCTCCCTCTCAAGCCAATATTCTTCATCCTCACCCTCGCCTTCTCTCCATCTTTCTTGCGTCCGTTTCCTCCCGACTTTCAAACTCCTTGGTCTTACAGCTTTCATTCCTTTCCTTTACTGACCTGACTCTCTCTCTCTCTCTCTCTCTCTCTCACTTCCCCTGCTTCTCACACCCACTCATCCGCTATTCTCCTTTTTTTCTTCCAATGCTTTTCTCCTTGTCTCTTCCCCTCCCTCCATTTCCAGTAGCTCTCTGTCTCTCCTTCCCTTCCATTCTTTCTCCCTTCTCCCTCCCTACCGGGCTTCTCTCCCTCCCTCTTCCTCTCCCTGCCACCCTCTAATCAATTTTTCTTCCCCCCCATCTTTCTTCTGCTCTCTCTCTCTCTCTCTTCTCCATTAAGATCTCTGCCTCTCTGGGCCTAAAGGTATACACAGAGAGGCAGTTACATTAATGAAAAGCAAAGAATACGGTGTGTGTGTGTGTGTGTGTGTGTGTGTGTGTGTGTGTGTGTGTGTGTGTGTGTGTGTGTGTGTGTGTGTGTGTGTGTGTGTGTGTGTGTGTGTGTGTGTGTGTGTGTGTGTGTGTGTGTGTGTGTGTGTGTGTGTGTGTGTGTGTGTGTGTGTGTGTGTGTGTGTGTGTGTGTGTGTGTGTGGGCGCGCTCGTGCTCTGTATCTATCTATATGTTCACGTATCTATCTACCTATCTATCTCTATCTATCGCCCTACTTTCTTCTCTGCCTTTCATCGTTCTCCCTCATTTCCTACCCATTGCTCTACGCTCTGATTCCTCTCTCTCTCTCTCTCTCTCTCTCTCTCTCTCTCTCTCTCTCTCTGCCTACCTACCTACCTAATTCCACACTAAATACAAAACATCTTTTTCCTATCAAGTAAAAAAAAAAAAGTATTATATAAACTTCTTCCACTGCACACACTGGCGCTGGGGAGGTACGCCTTCACGTGGTGGCACTGATATATCCAGTCTGCTCCACTGCTTGGTTATGCAAACGTCCCTCCACTACTTCCCTATCCCCCAAAAGGTGAATGTTGAACTGCATTAATCGACTTAAGCATGCAGTCCACTGGGTTCAGGTTCCAGACTACTACTACTTACTAATACTACTACTACTACTACAACTATCTATCTATCTATCTATTGCCAGACGCCTCAATCCCGTTCGGGGTGGCCGCAAACAAATTGCCTCCACGTCGCCCTATCCCTCGCCATGTCACTGCCCTGCTCCCAACTACTACTACTAAAATTAATTCTCCCACATGAACCATTATAACTAATAAATCCACTTTTTATTTTTATTATGTATTTTTCACTTTATACTGCCTGATTTTAGCTCATTTTTCATCAACTATCGACTTACTTAAAAGGTGTGTCGGGAAAATCTGTCAAATGTTATGACTTGTGAACGATAATATTTGGTGCAACGTCTAACCTCGTTTCATCTCAGTGCACTCCCTTTTCTCTCTAATATTTCACGTTTCTCTTTTCCTCATGTCTCCCCCTCCTCTCCTCTCTCTCTCTCTCTCTCTCTC
>NC_137052.1:4075060-4080060 GCF_032717465.1 Coenobita brevimanus | reverse complement strand
TCGCTCATTATCCATTCTCTCTATAAGCCCAAACCATAGCAACAAACTCGATCAGCCATCTCCCCCACAACTCCAGTTCTCCTTCGCACTTCATCATTTCTCACCCGATCTATAAGCGTCTCACATAATCCTCAGACACCTCATCTCCATTACATTCAAACTTTTCCTCTCTGTTACACCCATATTCCATGTTTCTGCCCCATATAACGCAGTCGGTACCACAACACCCTCATACAGCCTTCCCTTTACATCCATTCTATGCGAACGACATCTAAACACTTTTTTCATTCCTCCCAGCTTCTTTCCTACTTCATTCATTCTAAACTTCACTTCTGCATCTATTCTTGCATTCACAGCAACATGTGACCCTAAATACTTAAAACACTCTACCTCCTCAAGCAACTCACCATTCAAAACTAGATTCATCCTCCTACCATCTACCATCCTCGTACACTTCATCACTTTACTCTTATTTTCATTTACTTTCAACTTCCTCCTTTCACACACTCTTCCATATAGATAGATACAGATAGAGAGAGATACAGACAGACAGATAATGCAGACAGGTAAACCGACGCAGGTAGAGATAACTTCATCTGATAAAAATCCAGCCTGTAAAATATTCAAATGTCAATTCAGTAGTGACAAGTACGTCTTTGATTTGTCATACTGATGTTTAATATATATTTAGATCAAATTTTTCTCTTGTTAAACTAGGGTGATTAAAAACTTTGAACTCTGTTGAATATACATATATATAGATAGATAGATAGATAGATGGATAGATAGATAGATAGATACAGTATATTATACGCGCGCACACACACACACACACACACACACACACACACACACACACACACACACACACACACACACACACACGACCCACCCATCCCGACATTCATCATCTTTCTAAAGCCAACTTTTCTTGACGTCAGTACCAAAAGCAACGCTCTCCATACACCATTAGGAGGACGGGGGGAGGGGGACCACGAGGGAGGGGGGAGCGCTGAGGGTTAGGGTGAAAGGGACGTAGGCATGGGTGTTAACATAGGGATACTCGGAAAGGGGGAGATTACTGAGGAGATGGGGAGAATTGAGGTAGGGAGAGGCACAGAGCGGAATGGGAAGGAGAGGGAAGGGGAAGGTAAAGAAGGAATGGGAAAAGGCACAGACGGGAGGGAGAGGCACAGTAGGGAGGAGGGAGAGGAACAGAAGGGAGGAGGGAGAGGCACAGAAGGGGGGAGGGAGAGGCACAAAAGGGAGGAGAGAGGGGTACAAAAGGGGGAAGAGAGAAGTACAGAAGAGAGGTGAAAGAGGCACAGAGAGGTGGGGGAAGAGGCACAAACAGAGGAAGGGGGACATCTAGGAAAAGGGCTACCTCCCTAATTCAGACCCTTAAAGCTAAATTAAAATCACCTGTAGGATGCAAAAACAAAACAAACATCAATCTCAACGGGGTAATGGAAACGCCTTTCATATATCGCTCGTTACAAGCAGATTAGTTTGTTCAGCTTACGAGATTCCTTGTAATGAAAGGGTCCAACTAATTCCCAGAACTGTCCCCCTGCGACACACACACACACACACACACACACACACACACACACACACGGGCAAGCGAGTGAATACGAGATAATGAAGACACTAAGATTAAAAACAAACACGAACGCACAGTCCTCCAGCGACCTTTTGTACCAGCGCATACACACACACACACACACACACACACACACACACACACACACACACACACACACACACACACACACACACACCTAAAGGAATGCTCGAGGCCGTGGGATTAAGGGTCGTATAGTGAATGGCTTTAGAGATTTCGCAAAACAACTTCCTCAGCGATTTATTCTGTACCCTAATCCTTAGTTTTCTCTCTTGTTATTGATCTGATATAATGCCAGCATCGAATCAGTTGGGTTCAATAACGCATAAAAATTAAGAATAATAAATCGCTCAGGAAAATCTGATAAGAAATCTCGAAATACGTTTGTGAGAATGGGGTCTGGGGAGACAAGAGAGGAATTACAATTGCAGAGACGAGAAGAGAAGATTTCACCCTAAGGAACAAACTGAGAGAGAGAGAGAGAGAGAGAGAGAGAACACGATATACAGACAGCGCATCTAAGGAAAATTCCAGGCTTGTGAATAAGTTGGTTTGGAAGAGCTACAGAGGAAACCTAGGCTGCGAGCGACGAGGGGAGAGGATTCCACCAAAGCAATAAACTACAAGGTAAGCTAAACTACATTACCCGTGACCAAACAAACTTGGCTGTACAGAAACACGTCCAAGGAATAGCTTAGACTTGCAAGTAAGACGAGGGATTGAGAATTCTAGAAGAAAAAAATCTGAAATGGAACGAGGCAAGAGGACTTTAGATATGGAATTAATATTAACACTAAGCGAAAGTGATAATGAATCTGAATACACATGCTATAATGAAAGGCATCTACGGAATATTCTAGGTGTGTGAATAAGACAGGGTTTGCGAAAGAAAGATTAAGTGCGACTGTGGAAGGTGGAAACGAGTGGATTTCTGAGACGAAATTAGGTCTTGGGTAAGTGACTGTGATAATAGCTCCGAATAAACAAAAAAACGCTATAAAGAAACACGTCTATGGCATATTCTAGAAGGTGTGCGATTAAGACCACGGGTTAGTTAAAGCTGGAGTGAGAATATACGGTTGTGGAGGTACGAGGCGAGGGGATTTTCACCTGAGGAATGTGGGGCGAGGAGGCAGCCAGGGACGCGGCTTGTTTACGTGCGTAGTCCTAATTCAGGGATTGTCGTCCGTTGGTCCGGTCTCGAGCAGTGAATGTCTCTCATAACTCTACCATTTCTTCCCCCGCGCCTCGAAATGGGCACCTGGTGACAATACTGCCTCTCTCCTTCTCTGAGATTAAGGGGCTTGCCGTCTCTCCCTTCCAAGTAAGGTATAATACACTCTAATGCCAGGTATTCAAACTCGGGACAATGGCGGAGTTGTCTTGCCATACTCCCTCCCGCGCGCCTGGAGGCTTCTAGCAACTCTCTCTCTCTCTCTCTCTCTCTCTCTCTCTCTCTCTCTCTCTCTCTTTCTTACCCCGACTCCCTCCGTCTCATATACACACAAGGTAAACACTCCGCACCTCCCACGTTACCTACATTTTTACCGCTTATTCACCCTTTTTCCCCCACAAATGCCTCGAGTTATGGACTACTTAGCCTCACGTTCATGTTCACTAAGTTGGTATCAGTGCGCTGTGTTTGGGGCTGGTGGCGTATGGCAATCCTCCCTGTCAAACATTACTTTCGATTTTAATTCGCAGTTCATGGTTCTCGTGTTTGCGCTACTTTCCTCAATATTCCCTGATGACGCTCAATCGACTACTCACTGGGCTTAGTGCAGCACTTTATCTTGTTATAGTTCTTATGCTTTAACCGTACAATAAAATGAAATAGTTTAATACAAGTGCTCGTGGGCCCTTCGGGCCCCTCGCACTTGCTCCTGCGGAGGGCTCTCGAGTTTATGTGCTGTTCTAGTGTAATGCTGTCACTTGGATTTTTTGCGGCTAACCAATTGATCATGTTATTTGCAGCTTCGGGAATGGCACCCAAGTTGTCCGAACACAAGTCCGAAATACTTTAGTTGTACCTGTGGGCAAAAAATTCTACGGAGATCCTGTGCCGGGCGCCAGGAGCGGCGTTTTTGGGTCAAAATGTGATCGTTCATTAAATATAGTAAAGTTTTTCAATCGTGATGGAACCAAGTTTTTTCACGTCAGCGAATTTTTGCGATTTCTGTGCCAATTTTGGTGCGATTTGAATGTGTAGTTTCGGCTGCCCAAAATATACACACACACACACACACGGCTAGTGCTACAGTATATTAGATTTGACGATATTCGTGTATATTGAGAAGACCATAACTCTGAAAAAATTACAGGACAGCCGAAATGTCACGATGCAGTAACACAAAATACCATCGCTCACACTGCCTCACTCCACACCACTACACCTCACCCTTCACACTGCTAACGCTACAATTTACTTTCCCATCTCACATAACACATTTCCACATTTCACACTGCTACACCACCCATAATTCCACAACACATTTCACACTGCTACACCACGTACAATACCTTACAAGATGACCACACACACACACACACACACACACACACACACACATTATTTACAATATCTTACACTCCTTCCCCCCCACACACACACCTCCTAAACCACACAGACTTTCATAACCTCCCATATAATCCTAAATAAGCACACAATCCCCGCTCTCCACTTAGGAGAGAAAAACTCAAAAAATGGCCAAAAAACAAAACAAAAAAAAATCTCCTAGGTTTATGATCACCGGCAGGATTATGCATTTTCTCACCACGGTTTTCCCATTACTTTTATCACCACACTTATCATCACTCTTCATAGTCTTCTCTGTCATAACTTTCATCACTTCTTGTCCTTATGACTTTCCCTACCTGCACTTAATGTTCTCAACACCCTCTGATCATCACCACTCATCACGTCCCAATCCATCACTATCATCACTTCATCACCCATATCATCACTCACTCATCCTATCACCACTACCCTCCCTGCACCATCATCACTGCTCTTCTCTCCACCACCACCACCACCACCACCGCCCCCTCTCATCAAATTCTCATCACCATCACCAACCTTTCATCATCGCTAAACCACCACCACCCTCATCACGCCACACCAACACCACATTTCTCCCCCCTCCCCCTTGTTCGCCACTCTATCATTACTATCAGTACCCTCTCATCATCATCAACCATCACAGTATCATTCAAACAAGAGGGGTTTGAAACAGTACCCAATCCACTATCATCGTCACCTTTAAACCACTCCCTCCTCCCCACCTCCCTCTTCTCACCACTCATATCACCACACCATCATCACCCTTACCCCCTCTCTCACCCTTACCCCTCCATCACCACCCTTACTCCCTCTTAC
>NC_137052.1:4047560-4065060 GCF_032717465.1 Coenobita brevimanus | reverse complement strand
TTCTCGCTTTCCTCTCCACTTACCTCTCTCTCTCCGTTCTTTCGCCATCTTGTTCCACCCTTCGCTCCTCCTCCTCCCCTTCTCCCTCCCTCCTTTCCTTTCTATCCCTTCCATCTTCCTCTCCACTTCTCCCTTCCTTTCATTCACACCCTTCCCTCTCCTTGTCCCATTCTTCCTCCCTTTCCATTTTCTCCCTTCCATCCACTTCCCTTCCTTTCATTTACTCCCTTTCCTGTCTCTGTTCCCTTCTTCCTCCCTCTTGTCCATTCTCTCCCTTCCACCTTCTCTTCCCCTTCCCCCTTCCTTTCACTCTCTCCCTTCCCTCTCCCTCCCCTCCATTCTAATCCCTCGCTCAATCATCCTTCTTTGTTAACTCGGCTTAGTCTTCTCCTTCCCCGTCCTTTTTTCTTCTCTTCTACTCTTATTTTCTTTTCCATCTCTTCTCTTTTCGCTCTTCTCTTCTCTCTCTTATTACTGTCCTATTCTCCCTCCAGTTTTCGTACCCTTCTCTTTCTATCCTGGTTTCTCTTTTCTTCCCTCTTTCTATGATTCTTCTCTTCCTTTCCTTTTACTTTTCGTTCCTCCTTTCTCTTCTCTCCCCTCAATCATCTTTCCCCTTCTTCTTTCATTTTTACCTCTCTTTTCCTCTCCTCTTCTTACTCTCATTTTCCCTCTTTTCATTATTTTTCCTCCTTTCTTACGTCTCTCTTCCTTCCCCTTCTCTCCTGACTCCCATTTCCTCTTCTTTCCATTATTCTTCCCTCTCTCCTTCCATCTTTCTTTCCCCTTCCTATTTCTCATCTCTGTTATCTCTACCAGTACCTTCCTCCAGTGCTCCTTTCCCTCCTAATCCCCATCATAATCATCCCCCTCTCACCCCCACATTCCTACCCACTCCCCCTCACCCCCATCTCCCTGACCATCTCCCTTCACCCCGACCTCCCTAACCAAACCCCCTTAACCTCATTTACCATTTTACCTTTCCCATTTATATTCTTCCTCTCACATCTCTCTCAGCTTCTCCCTTCCTTCTCTTCTTCCTCCTCTTTCCCTCCTTCCTTCCTTCCTTCTGTTTTCCCTTACTCTCTCCTTTCTCCCATTCTTCTTTCTTCCCTCCTCCTTGCTCCCCCTTCCCCACTTTATCTTCACCTGTTTTCCCTTTTTACATTTTTTACTCGTCTCTTCCTCTTTATTTCACCTTTTCTTTTTACTCTATTCACTTCTGTTCTCTAATGGCTTCACACTCCCTTCTCCTATTATTATTTCTGTCACCATTTCCTCTCTTCTCTCTTCCATATCTCTTACCTCCCTCTTCGTACTCTCCTTTCCTCTCTTTTCACGATTCTTCCAGTTTTATTTAATCTCCTTTTTACCCTTCTCTTTCTCCTCTCTTTTCCCCCTTTTTCACATAATTTCTTCTTTTTCCTCCGCCCCACCCAGTCACTCTATCCTACACTGCCCCACCCTCTTTACCCGACATTGCCTCGTCCCATCTCATCCCCATTTCCATCATCCTCTCGTCCCATCCTAGCCCCATCCGCTGCTTCTCTCCCTTCCTCGTCGTCCCATGCCTCTGTCTCCTCCTCTTCCTCCATCCCTTCACCTTATCCCCATTCCTATTTCCTTTACGCTCATCCCTCCTACCCATCACTTCCCAGTCCCATCCCTCGCTCCCTACATCTCCCCCCCAACTCTATCCCACATCCTTACATCCCCCAAGATAGCACCAGAAAACTGACCCACCCGTCATTATTCCATAGTTTGGATTATCACTACAATGGTCATATCTATCCTCTCCCATGCCAATCCCTCATCCCTTACATCCCCCAACCCTATCCCTCCCTTCCCACATCCCCACGCCCTCCCAGCCCCATCCATCCCAACCTTCTCGCCGCACCCTCATTTCTCTCCAACTCCTATCCAACTGCTCTGCTTTCAGTAAATGCTCATCTCATTTTTCTCTTCTCCTCTCCTCTTTTTTCCTCTCTTATCTTTTCCCTCCTCTCCTGTCTTTTTCCTGTTCTCTTCTCCTTTGCCTCCTTTAACTCCTCCCTGTCCACTACCCTTCGCGCACCTCTCCTCATCCCACCCTCATCCCATCACCCTTCAACTGAAGCAAACCAAGGTACGGAATATAAATAATAAGTAATAAAACAACAGGTAATAAAATGCTTCCACGTCTGAACGAACAAACCACCTAAAACACGACAGATCCTTCCCGAATCAAAATAAAATAAAAAATAAATAAACTCTCAGGAACCAGGAACAAATAAGCTAAAACATCATGGTGCTGGTGCTGGAGAGGGGCACAGATATAACAGGCCGGTTCCGCTGCCCTGTTACACAAATGCCCCTCAACTCACTCCCTAGCTTATAAATGGGGCATGGTGGACTGCAGGAGGGGGTCAGTTTCAGCCTGTACGATACACGTTCAGATGAACTTGGGGCTACGACTACTACAGCTACTGCTATGCCATCGTACTGAAAAAAAATAAAAACAATATCCGGCCTATTTCACTCTGATGGAACTCAGCCTCTCCAGCAACTCAAAAATTAAGTGGTTGTAGCATGAATTTCGAACACCCATAGTTATGAGTCAAGAATGAGTCTCTTTGGTTACTAGCATAAACAACCTTCCAATATGACCACCTGGGTACCAAGAGAGGTGGAGAGGGTTAGGGATCTTTGTCAGGCAAGTAATCCCTGCTAACGCCAGACGATTTTACTCTGCTCACGGGGGTTGACCACAATACACTTCCTAATTACAGTTCGTGTAGTAGTAGTAGTAGTAGTAGTAGTAGTAGCAGTACTAGTAGCAGTAGTAGCAGTAGTAGCAGCAGTAGTAGTAGTAGTTAGTGGTTGTGTGTGGGGGGACTAGTAGTAGTAGTTAGTGGTTGTGTGTGGGGGGGACTAGTAGTAGTAGTAGTAGTAGTTAGTGGCTGTGTGTGGGGGGGACCTTTCCTGACCTTTATAGCTCGTTAATAATGTCCAACAACTTCCAAACGACGCTGATCAATCGCGCTACGAAAAAAAAAAATCTATCGACGAATGCTTTTATCTATCTGTCCACATCTATCTACGGTCTCGCTCTCTCTCTCTCTCTCTCTCTCTCTCTCTCTCTCTCTCTCTCATATCAGTTCTGTTTCTTCCCTTTGCCTTCCCTTCCTCTCTCTCTCTCCCCTCTCCCTCTTCCTGCCTCACCCTTCCTGCCCTCTCTGCCTAAGCCCCGGCCTGGCCACCGACTAATTAGCTTAAATGTTAATGAGTGGAGACAGACGACCTGTATTATCAGGGTGGAGAGGTTGCCTCACCCTTCCTGCCTTACTCTCTCCCTACCTCAACCTTCTTGCCTCACTCATCCTGCTTCGCCCTCTCTTGCCTCACCTTTCCTGTTTCACTCTCTTCTTGCCTCACCGTTCTTCCTCACCTTCTTACCTCAACCTTCCTGCCTCATCCTCCTAGCTGACCCTCTCCTGCCTCATCCTTCTGCCTTACCCTCTCCTACCTCATCCTTTCTGGCTTATCTTTTTCTGCCTCACCCTTTCCCTGCCTCACCCATTCCTTGCCTCACCTTCTTTCTGCCTCATTCTCTGCCTGCCCTTCCTGCCTCAACCTCCCTGACTCACCCTCTCCCTGCTTATGTTCATCCATCTTCGTCTTTCCTCTGGCGTCCACCCCCTCCTCCTCCTTACCATTCCCCTCTCTCTCTCCTTTCTCTCTGTCACTTGCTTTTTTCTTCCTCCATTACTCTCTCTCTCTCTCTCTCTCTCCCCAGCCACCTGTGTTATGGCGTCCGCAGTTCTCTTATATAAACCGTTTACCTAAAGAGGGGTTCCTTTCCCCCCTTGTTCACTCGCTTCCTTCCCTTCCTGCTTTTGCCCCCCCCCCTCTCTCTCTTCCCCTCTCTCTCTCTCTGACCCGGAGTTCTTTTTCTTTTTTACTTCCTTCTAAGTTTTTTTTTTTCATTCTTTTTCCCTCCCACATGCTTGTATTTCTTGTCTCTACATGTTTTCTTTTTTTTCTTTCGCTCCTTCTTTTATTCTACATCTCTCTCTTTTCCTTATACCTTTGACCTTCTTCTCTTCTCTGTCCACACATTTCTCTTTTCATCTTCATTCTTTTTCCTTTCTTTTTCTTTATTTTATAGTCTGTCTTCTTCAGTATTTCTTGTCACTTATTTCTACTGTTTGTTTCGTTTTTTCCACGTTCCATAAAAAACACGAGTCTACACAATCGCTAAACAAACACCTTTTCCTACCATATAAACGGGACAACACACACCACACTACACCACACCACACCACACCAAACACCACACTACAACGCACCAAACCAGACCACATTACTCATCACACCACGCCACTCTACTCCACACCATCACATCCCACAACACCACAGCACAGCATATCACGCAACAAGACCATAACACACCACTCAGTTCAAACTCACTGTCACACCACAACTACACCACCACATTTACTTAATACATCACATCACAACAATCCACTCCCTTGGAAACCAAACACACACACACACACACACACACACACACACACACACACACACACACACATTCTCCATACCTTTCCCTCCCCTTCCACACACACACAAACACACCAGACACATCAACAAACAGCACACAAACACCAGCCTCACAAAGAAACCAGCCAACAAACAAGGTCCTAAACGACCAAACACACAGCTCTTAGTGCCGACACCAGGATGAAAGAGGTGTTGAATAAACTCTGGGAAGGCCGCTGGGGGAGACGCGAAGGAATGTGATACAGGGACGAAGATATCTGGGAGTTCTGTGTGTCCAAATCGACTTGGTGTTCAGCGATGGGAATGTTTCGTCACACCTCCCCGTCACTAAGTTAACACACTACTACATCACCATACCACACTGCCACATCACCATACTCTAGTGTCACATGACCACACTACACTACCGCATCATCACACCACAGCATCACTAGACTACCACTATACCACATTCTCATCTTCATCACCATCACATATTATCCTTCCTTCAGATAATGATCATAAACATCACCATCATCATCATAATCCTTCTTTTATATCACATTCACATTCATCACCATCATCATATATATATCTGCACCGTGACATACCATCATTTTCACCATACACCATCATTTTCACATTACATCATCCACAATTTCACATCACCATGACACCACAACCATTTCCACAATACGAGTACACCACAATTATTTTCATATCACCATCACCTTACATATCACCATCACCTTACCAGAATCCGTGAGGCGAAGAATGTGAAACTTGACGTCAAACTCGCTTACCTGAAACAAAAACAGAGGGTATTTATTAGTGTCTAAATATCATCATCATCACCATCATCACAACCACCACCACCACCACCACCTTAACCCATATTCTTACCTAAATTTCAAATCACCATTAACACCTCACATATTCTTACCTACATTTTACTTCATTATCATCATCACAATCATCATTATTATAACCATTATCGTTACCTAAATAGCAAGCTTTCACCACCACCACCACCATCATAGTCATAATCACAGTCCTCATTCTCACCTACATTTCAGTTAGTCAGAAAGTGGATCGCAAAGAAAAAAAAATGTTTGATTCTGTTCGCTATTCAAAAATTACATTAAAAACAATTCTGATTTATGCAATTATATTACGTATGTAAAAAAAAAATGGGGGGGAGGAATCGACAATCACATATTACTAAAATTTTCAACTGTTCATACGTTCAGTCAGTCACTAGGTAAAAATTAAACCTATATAATAACCACCAATTTCTTAATAATACCCTCAATGCAACAAATGGACGCCTGGTGGTCTGTTAGGTTACGGCGCTCCCACCAGATCTGTCTCATAGGGGTGTGAGTCTCAGGGTGGGTTGGGGTTAAGTGCTCACATAATGAAGGTTGGGGGCATGTTTCTTTTTTATTATTTTTTTCTTCTTTTCCTAGGGCACAGCGGTCCTCTTACGTACCACACACCTCCACATGTCACCACTTTGGAGCAAACACCCACCGTTAACTATCCCACCGTCCATACTGAATACAGGCAAGGCCACTCCGGAAATCTTTGCCTTAAAATTCCTGGGCCGAGTAACGTAACCCCAGGTCTCTAGGTTCCTAACAGAGCAATCAAGGACTGGATGATGGACAGACATAGGAGTATAAACATCAGTATCAGTCCATAAACAAACTCTTTTAGGGTTATGAGAGCTGTGTGGGTCTTATTGCAATGTGTTTACAGGAGGAAGTGGCAATAAACAAGCGTAGTTTTTTCACCTCATTGCATTTCCTCTTACACACACACACACAACTCTACATCCTCTCTCTCTCTCTCTCTCTTTCTCCACCCACACGCACCTTTCCACCCTCCACCAGTCAATCCTTCCATCCTAGGCTGGGGCAGGCAAGACTGGTGACCTAAAAACTCTAAAAGACCCAAAACATATCTCACTAAAAACACCTCACAAATATCTTCAGATCAGAGACGCTATAAAAATGGAATCTGGTTACCGCCCCATTTTTCAAAGTTTAGCAGTGTGCTCTAGTATATCAATAGACTTCAGTGGACGTCGACAAAGGTGCTGTATGTCACTCTGCTCTTCACATCATACATCTTTTTCTTCATTAATTTCCTTCTTTCATCCTCACCTACATTCCTTCACTTACAATTTCATCCCATCACTTTTCCTACCCCTATATATGTATTTCTCTCCATTCCATAAAAAACCACCTCTCCACTTTTCCACCTTAACCCTTACAATCTGACTGTGTGTGTGTGTGTGTGTGTGTGTGTGTGTGTGTGTGTGTGTGTGTGTGTGTGTGTGTGTGTGTGTGTGTGTGTGTGTGTGTGTGTGTGTGTGTGTTTTCACATTAAGCAAGCCACCTCCAGGATTTCACTCAACCTAAGCCGGACATCTAAGGGGAAGGCTATCTCTAACCCCTCCAAAAAGTTTTCCTTAGCAGAATTTAATAATCGGATGAAAAACAAAACTAGCTGAAGATATTAATAAATAAATAAATAAAACTCATCGACTTCCAGGCCAAGGTGTAAGTGATAGCGGGTCCTGTAAACGCCTGTACACGACCCCCCGTCCGCCGCGCCATAACCCGGTATTAATAATGCAGTCGGAGGCGCAGTGTTGCCGTCACCAGGGCCATGTTTTCTGGGTCTATAATCACACGTTTGGGGGAGCTCGCGCGTATTTTCACCCTCTCTGCTACTCTTAATTCACTCCCCTGATAATATGAAGAGATATAACAAATATACAATGTTTCACGGGAGTAAAATAAAAGGCTACAACGTTTTAAATATATCACTAGCCTGGTATATGTGCGTGGGGCGCCGACGTGCGAATAAATGTCTACGATCACACGTACAGGAGTATCTCTGAGTATCTTCACCATCATAGACTCCTTTTGTTTTTTTCTCACTATACCACATATATCAAGGGATAAAATAAATATACAAAGCTTCACGAATGTAAAATAAACGCCTAGCATGCAATATATGGATGATTAAGTTGACTGATGTGGGTGCAGTGACCAAAGTCTGAAAATGTCTAACTTACAATCACACGCTTTGGGAAATTTTTATTTTTTCTAGCAGCTTAGCAGCTCTTCAATTAGGCCCTGTAATAGTATGGAGAGAGAAAATTAATATGCAATACCCATGAACTTTTGGAAATTGCTTTAAAATGAATATACAGAGTGTCAGCGAGATGCAAATGAATATTCTTCTTATCTCTCAGGTCACGTGCCTTGGGGGATTTTTGTCACCTTAGTGGCTCTTAAGGGATAAAATAACACTAAAGAGACACATGAGGACAAGAAAACGACCTGGAATGGAATAAACACGGGGTTAACAATGTACAGTAGATCTGGCTGATGATGATGAGGAGAATAAAGATGAGTATGATGACAGTGGTGGTGGTGAGTGGAGTAAGCAGGCCTCGTTATTATGCTTCACACACACACACACACACACACACACACACACACACACACACACACACACACACACACACACACACACACACACACACACACACACACACACACACACACTCCCAACGAAAGTACAAAGAAAGCCACATTATTACCATACTGTATGTCTCCAGCGACTAAGTTTAAGCAAGATCAACTTTCCTACTCGCAGTGCAATCCATCGAGGTAAAAACAAGGGCAATAAATAACAAAAAAAAAAAGGGGGGGGGCAACAGGGGCGTAAGAAAAACCATCCGTAATGAAAAATGTGAAAATTTAGTGAGATGGAGGCCGATGAAGACGCGAATGTATGGTTAGTGTGCCTCAGTTTACTCCTATTCCACCTCACCATCAATTTCGTGCACATTATGAGGGGAAAGTAAACGCAAAAAGCCACGTAGGTGCACGAACCATCCCTACCGAAAATTATGGAAGGCTAGAGAGGTGGTAGCGTTTGAAGGAGATGCAAGATACCGCTAGGCGAGTCTTAGAAGGGATGATCGATATCTCTTGTCTGTTGGTTCTCCTCCACCCTTACTAGCCCCAGTCACTCGTGTTACACTCTTCACCACGATTAATCTCTCTCTCTCTCTCTCTCCAAAGGGGAATCTCCTTGGTTGTTGGAGCAATGTAACAAACCCTCTTACAGTTGCGTCTGCTCTTGTTATTTTAGTCCAGCTAACACATACGAGTTCATTGAACTGAGTGGGCGGTAGAATAAGCGCTCACCATCCACACACTTGATGCAGTGCAACCTTTAGATGACTGCACTGGCAAGGCAAATGGTCGCCTGTAATCATGGAAACTATATACTACGCTGGATGGTAAGCTTATAGCCAAATGAACGCCTAGGTGCCTAGAGGCGCTCCAACTGGATGAGGCCCGTAAGGATTTCCATCTGAGGGCTGGATGAGGTTTACTACTCAACTATGCTATTCAGGGTCGGGCGAAGCAGGTCACTCTTGCATTAAACGTCAGGGCTGAGTAGCCTGGACGCGAACCATACACCATTCCTTACTGTTCTCTCTTGTCTCACACTTACCCTCGCTCTTCATTCCTTCCCCCTCCATTTTCTTTTTCTCCTTTCTTCTCTTCTTCCCCTCCCACCCTCCATCGTCCTCGCCTCTTCTCATCTTTTTCTCGACCTCTTCTCCTCCTCCACTTCCCCTCTTCTCATCATTTCTTTTCTTCCTCCTCCTCCTCTTCCACCTCTCCTAACCCCTTTCCCTCCTCCTCCTCCTCCTCCTCCTCCTCCTTCACCTCTTCTCATTACTTACCCACTTTTCGTCATCAAAATTATCTTATTAAACCACAGACCATAATTTTAAAGTATTTTTCTCCATAAAATTTATATCACCACCAGATTGAACGAGACAGGCAAATGGCTCTCTCTCTCTCTCTCTCTCTCTCTCTCTCCCTTTTCCTCCACCTTATCCTCCTCCTCCACCCTTTCCTCCCGTCCCCTCCCCTTCCACACTTTAGTCATTTTTCTCTCTTTGCTCCTTCTTTCTTGCACCGTCTTCTTTAAGCCCCTCTTTTTTCTTTTCTTTTCATCATGTTCATACGGTTCCTTCCTCCATCTCAGCCCTTCAACACAACCTTACTCTTCCCTCTTATCTTCCTTCTTTCTCTCTTTGTTTTCCATTCTCCAAGACCCTTTTTTCCTACTTTCTTCTTTTCCTCACCTATGTATTTGCCTTAAACTACTTATCCTTTTTCTCTTACATCCTCGACCACCACCACCACCACCGCCATCACCACCACCGCCATCACCACCACCACCACCACCACCACCACCACCACCACCACCACCACCACCGCCATCACCACCACCATCATCATCGCCATCATCATCATCATCATCGTCGCCGTCATCATCTCTTCAGTCCTGTCTCTTGTCTCACCTCTTCCTCTCTACCCCCTACTCTTCCTTTCCATTCCCTTTCACTCCTCGCTCCACTCTCTCCATTCCTTCCTCCTCCTCTTCCCTCTCTCGTTACTCCACCCCATCCTCTCCCTTCCATACCCTCCTTCTCTTTCACTTCTCTCAAAACACTATCCTCCTCCTCCTCCTCCTCCTCGTCGTCGTTTCACCTCCCTTTATGCCCTTACAATCCTCCTCCCCCTACTCCTCCTCCTCGTTTCACCTCCCTCTATGCCCTTACAATCCTCTTCCTCCTCCTTCCCCTCCTCCTCCTCCTTTCTTTCACTTCTCTCAAAACACTATCCTCCTCCTCCATTTACTTCCTTCTGTCTTCAAAAATCCCCTCCATACCCTCTTCTCCTCCTCCTCCTTTCATTTCTCTTAAAACACTATCCTCCTCCTCCTCTTTTCACCTCCCTCTATGCCCTTACAATCCTCCTCCTCCTCCTCCTCCTCTCACACCATCTCTCCACTCTCATCACCACTCTCCTTTACACTCTCTCTTAAGCAGACAAACACGCCAGCAGGTCGATAAAAGAGTAGGGGATGTCGCAGAGAAAACGGGAGTGCCACAGAAAACGGGATGGGAGTATAGTCAGTGGGAGAATAGGAGAGAGAGAGAGAGAGAGAGAGAGAGAGAGAGAGAGAGGGGGGGGTGAATGGAACGGACGGGAAACGGGGTGATGAAAGGAGATGAAAGGACGATGAGACAAAGAATTTTAAAATGGATATATACAAGTATATATATTTATATATTTCCATATACTGTATACGAGTATATTACATACACATATATATATATATATATATATATATATATATATATATATATATATTTATACATATTTATATCCATATCCATAGAGAGAGAGAGAGAGAGTATCCAAAAATCTCCATATAAAAGCGAGGGTAAAAAAGATTGTATCAGAGAGAAAGAGGGGAAGTGTGAATACCAACCATGAAAAAAGAAAAAGAAAAAAAAGAATATGAAATGGAAAGGGTAATGTGACGGGGTAGATGTGTCGGATAACAAAGGGACAGAGAAAATAATATCAGAGAAAGAGAGAGAGCGAGAGCGAGAGAGAGAGAGAGAGAGAGAGAAATATGAAGAGGAATCCAGTGCTTCTCTTACTCCCAGGCAGAGTAATATGTCTCGAGTCTTTTCTTTCCTTAATTAATTTTTTTTTCTGGCTATTGTTAGAATCTGGTTCTTTTATTTTGATGCTCTTTTCTTTGTGTCTTTCATTTCTCCGGCCATAATGCGTTCTCTCTCTCTTTCTTTCTCTCTCTCTCTCTCTAACTCGTAATGTTCAGACCTATCCTATTCTCCACACCTTATTCAGTCAAGCCTACTTCTACCCCTCTTTACTCCCTACCATCTAACCCTACTGAGAGAGAGAGAGAGAGAGAGAGAGAGAGAGAGAGAGAGAGAGAGAGAGAGAGAGAGAATGGTGAGGGATGATGAGGAAGACTGAGGCAGGAAGATCGATTTATTGGCGAAGTTTAGCGATTCCTTTATTAGCGGGAAATTGGATGATGATGATGATGATGATCACGACGATGATGATGATGATGATCACGATGATGATGATGATGATGACGATGGTGATGATGATGATGATGATGATGATGATGATGATAATGATGATCACGATGATGATGATGATGATGATGGTGATGATGATGATGATGGTGACGATGATGATGATGATGATGATGATAATGATGATCACGATGATGATGATGATGATGATGATGGTGATGATGATGATGATGGTGACGATGATGAAGATGAAGATGATGATGATGATGATGATGATGGTGATGATGATGATGCTAGAGAGAGAGAGAGAGAGAGAGAGAGAGAGAGAGAGAGAGAGAGAGAGAGAGAGAGACGGGGGAGGGAATATTGATGTCTTCCTCACCAATCAGATCGGAGGAGCAACACGGGAAACCGGAGATTTAATTAACACGCCTGCCATCTCGTCCTT
The DNA here is from genome assembly GCF_032717465.1 of Coenobita brevimanus. NCBI lineage: Eukaryota > Metazoa > Arthropoda > Malacostraca > Decapoda > Coenobitidae > Coenobita > Coenobita brevimanus. Next base: position 4,053,121 of record NC_137052.1, on the reverse strand, counting down.
CCACCCCTCTCTCTCTCTCTCTCTCTCTCTCTCTCACACACACACACACACACACACACACACACACACACACACACACACTGTCTTCTTCCTCCTACTTCACATGCCTCTTTTTCCCTTCATCATCCTTCAATCTTTTCTCACTATATCTTGATTTGTCCTACTAACCTTTACCCCTCTCTCTCTCTCTCTCTCTCTCTCTCTCTCTCTCTCTCTCTCTCTCACTGAGGTATGAGAAGGGGGAGTGGCTAGTAATGAAAAAACGTGAGGACAACAATGACACACACTTACACAGTTAATTGGTATACACACACACACACACACACACACAAATTATATATATACACCCCAAATGCATACATAAACCTACAAAAACATGCACACAAACATACACCCAAAGACACATGTACAGTTGAATATACAAACTCTCATTCTAACATACACCTAATGTGCAGGAATATACACAGACACAATAACACTAACGTACACAGCAACTCACGTACACAGTTGCACATATCATCATCCTCCCTGAATTACGGCTATTATATACAGGGTAGGTCACACGCACGTAGCACCTCTCTCTCTCTCTCTCTCTCTCTCTCTCTCTCTCTCTCTCTCTCTCGTGCGCACTATGATAACTACCCACGCACGTACATAAAAACTCACTTATCCTTGGAAACACACACACACACACACACACACACACACACACACACACACACACACACACACACACACACACACACACACACTGCCATCAACGCACACAACAGTGACCATAGAAAAGTATAAGTGCTCGTGGGCCCTTCGGGCCCCTCGCACTTGCTCCTGCGGAGGGCTCTCGCGTTTATGTGCGTTCTAGTGTAACGTTGTCACTTGGATTTTTTGCAGCTAACCAATTGATCATGTTATTTGCAGCCTTGGGAATGGAACCCAAGTTGTCCGAACACAAGTCCGAAATACTTTAGTTGCACCTGTGGGCAAAAAATTCTACGGAGATCCTGCGCCGGGCGCCAGGAGCGGCGTTTTTTGGGTCAAAATGTGATCGATCATTAAATATAGTAAAGTTTTCAATCGTGATGGAACCAAGTTTTTCCACGTCAGCGAATTTTTTGCGATTTCTGTGCCAATTTTGGTGCGATTTGTATGTGTAGTTTCGGCTGCCCAAAATACACACACACACACACACACACACGGCTACTGCTATAGTATATTAGATATACTCGTATGATGACACGCACACGAGGAGAGGATATACATATTTAATATTTGCATACACACGTAGGTACCCCCCCCACACACACACATTCTCTCTCTCTCTCTCTCTCTCTCACTACCCTGCCAAGTCCCACACAACCCCAAAATGTGCATAATGTCCCAGTAACTGTGTCATAATAATATATAAATGACACTCATGCACATTACAGGCGGAAAAGAGCAGCGTATACTCTCTGTCTGTCTGTCTGTCTGTCTGTCTGTCTGTCTCTCTCTCTCTCTCTCTCTCTCTCGTGTGTGTGTGTGTGTGTGTGTGTGTGTGTGTGTGTGTGTAAACGTTTGAAAACATACATAAATACAAACATTATATACATATACAAACAATTCGTATAATCTGTGTGTTTTACCGTGCACACACACACACACACACACACACACACACACACACACACACACACACACAAACACACACACACACACGCACACACAGTCCCACGTACACACAACACTCAATTTCGCAATGGCACACACACATGCACAGATAATACGCACATGATTACAGGATTACTGGGGGAGAAAAAAAAGATGGAAGATAAGATAGAGGAGAGAAGGATGGAAGGAAGGAAGGAAGGATGGAAGGAAAGGAAGGATGGAAGGAAAGGAAGGATGGAAGGAAAGGAAGGACGGAAGGAAGGAAGGAAGGAAGGAAGGAAGGAAGGAAGGAAGAAAAGAAGGATGGATGGATGGATGGATGGATGGATGGATGGATGGAAGGAAGGGAGGAAGGATGGAAGGAAGGATGGAAGGAAGGAAGGAAGGATGGAAGGAAGGAAGGATGGAAGGAAGAACGGAAGGAAGGAAGGAAGATGTAAGAAAAGAAGAAAAAGGAAGGAAGGAAGAAGGGAGAGAAGGAAGATGTGAGAAAAGAGGAAAAAACAAAGGAAGCGGGAGGGAACAGCAGCAGGAGGGGAGAGATGGAAGAAGGGAGGAAAGAATGAATGAAGGAAGAAGGATAAGAAACTAAGGCCAGGAGAGGGAGGGATCATGGAGAGATCAGAGTGGAGGAATAAAGGTGAGAGAGAGAGAGAGAGAGAGAGAATGGTGAGGAGAAGTAGAGGGAGAGGAAAGTAAAGAAAAAGAAAGGGGAGGAAGGGAGATGAAATTGGTACGCAAAATGAAGAAAGAAGAATAAGGAAGAAATAAGACAGGGAGAAAATAAGGAGGAAGAGAAGACAAAAAGGAAGGGAAAAGAGAAGGAATAAGAAAAAGAAAATAGAAGAATTGAAGGAGAAACAAATACCTGACTGAAAGCAAAAGAAAAGTTAGCCATCATGAAAAGGAAGGATGGGAGGCGGTGGGGAAGGGGAGGAAAGGAGGGAAGGAAAGAGCAGGACAGGAGGGAAGGCAAGGAGGAAAATGGGATGAAAGGAAGGAAGGAAAGGAGGAAAATGGGATGAAAGAAAGGACGGAAAGGAGAGAGAGAGGAATAAACGAAGGATGGAAAGAGGAGGAAAGGAAGGATGGAAGGAGGAAGGATGGAAGGAGGAGGAAAGGAAGGATGGAAGGAGGAGGAAAGGAAGGATGGAAGGAGGAGGAATGGAAGGATGGAAGGAGGAGGAAAGGAAGGATGGAAGGAGGAGGAATGGAAGGATGGAAGGAGGAGGAAAGGAAGGATGGAAGGAGGAGGAAAGGAAGGATGGAAGGAGGAGGAAAAATGAAAACGGAAAGAGAGAAGGGAGAAGGAAGAATAAAAAAAAAGAAAGAATAGCTGACTGAAGGCGAGAAGAAAAAAGAAGACAAGAACGGAGAAGGAACAATAGAGAGAAGAAAGAAAGAAATTAAGAAAATGAAAAAGAAAGGAAGAAAAAAGTGAAAGGAAGGAAGGAAGGAAAGAGGGAGGGAGGAAGGGAAGGAAGGAAGGAAGGAAGGAAGGAAGGAAAGGAGGTAGGAAAGAAAATAACAGAAGGAAGAAGGAAACAGGAAACCAGACAAAGACGGCGGGAGGGCAGAAAAGATCTAAAGGAAGAAAAAGTGGGACGAGAGTCATCACGGAAGGGAGGGGATGGGGGAGGGAGAGATGGGAGGGGATGGGGGAGGGTGAGATGGGAGGGGGAGGGAGAGAAGGGAAAGGGAGAGAGGGGAGGGGGAGTAGTGAGGTGACTACCCACTAGAGAAAATAAAGTGATGATGTGGACACGTGAAGGGGGAGGGGATGGGGGGAGGGGATGGGTGGAGGATGGAAAAGGAGGGGGAGGAGGAAGGGAAGGAGAATAGTGGAGCAAGAAGGGAAGGGGAGGGTAGAGGGAGTAGCTGGAGTACAAAGGAGTACAAAGGAAGGCAAACAGCAACAGACCTTACGATCCTTTCGAGACTGTTTGTTCCAGAGTAGACAACGACTACAAGATCTAACTCTACATACTGAAGGATAAGGATAGTAAAGCAAGAAGGCTTCCCCCGCCTCCAAACCCTCCAGTTAAAACTGGCAAGAATAAGTGAGAAAAACCACCATGCAGCATGGAAAAACTGACATGGAAATTTTATAGGAAAGACTGAAAGGAAAAGTTACGTTCTATAACACTTTGTCTATAGGCTACCGTACCAATTTGAATAACCTGAAAGTGTTAGTAAAGTAAAATGAATAATCAAATAATAAATAACTAGGGCACGACATGTATGGGTACGTTGAGTTAACGGTGCGTCGTTAGGCACAGCGTGGAAATTGCACAGTGCACAGTGTGGATGTTCAGGGGTAATGGGTGGAAAGGAGGAGGGAAAGCAAGTAGATATAATGGAAGGAGGGATAAGATAATAATGAGGGGAGAATGGAGGAAGAAAGGAAAAATGGGACAGTGAAGGGAGGAGAGAGGAGGGAGGGAGAAATAGGAAGAGGGGAAAATAAAAGCTGCATGGAGAGATAATGTGAGATGAAAAGAGAGGAAGGAACAAAGGCAAAGAGGAGGAGGAGAAAGGAAGAGAGGGGAAAGGAAAAGGAAATAAAAGGTGAGGGAAGCAGAGAGAAGAGAGATGAACGAGGGGTGAATAAATGAAGGAAGAGGGGAGAGTAAGGGGAGATGAGAGGAGTGAGGGGAGAAAAGAGGGGAGATGAGGGGAATACACAGGAAATACTGATAAGAGGAAGACTGTCTGGTAATGAGGTTATCTGTTAAGGTAAACCAATTAAGGTAAACATCTAAATTATATGTGGGGGAGGGATAGGATGAGGGAGGGGGGAAAGGGAAGAGGGTGAGGGAGGGGGGAAAGAGAAGAGGGTGAGGGAGGGGGGGGAAAGGGAAGAGGGTGAGGGAGGAGGGGAAAGGGAAGAGGGTGAAGGACGGGGAGGAAAGGGAGAGGGTGAGGGAGAGGGTGAGGGAGGGGGAAAGAGTACAGAGTGAGGGAAGGGGAAAGGATAGGGGGTGAGAGGGGAAAGAAGGGGAAGTAAAGAGTGGGAAAATGGATGATGAAGGGAGAAGGGAGGGGCGGGGATAAAACAGAAGTAGGGGAGGGGAAGGGGACTAGATGGAAAAGGGGGAGGGGAAGGAAATTACATGAAGAGGGAAAGATGGGGGAAGTGTGAGAAGAGGAGATAAGAGAGGGGGGAGAGGGGGATGAAAGGGGAGGGGAGAAGGATTAGAAAGGAGAGGGAGGAGGAGGCCAAAAGGGATGGAGTAGGGGGATGAGAAGATGGAAATTAGTGGGAAAGAAACAGGCAGATATGAGAGGGAGCAATGAAGGGACAGAAGAGGAGGGGAAAGGGTGAGGGAAGAGAGGGCTAATGTGAGGGGAAGGGGGAGGGGTGCAAAAGGAATGGAAGGAAAAGACACGCAGCAGAAAAAGCGAGAAAATGGAAGAAAAAAAAGACAAATGTGTGGGAAAATGTGAACGAATGAGGGATGGGGAGAAAGAGAGGAAAATTAGAGTAAAGGATAATGAGTAGGCGAGAAAAAAACAAAGAGGTGGAAGAGAGAAGAGAGGAACAATGGGGAGAGAGAAAGAAGAGACAGAGAAGAGATGATAGAGGGTGGAAGAGAGAAAAGAAGAGAGATCAGAGGAGACGAAAAGAGAAGATAAAAAAGAGAGATGGAAGGGGAAAGACGAAAAAAAAAAAAAAGTGGAATAGAAGAAACAAGAAAAGTGGAAAGAGACTGCCTACTTAATTTTTAACTCCGTCTCCCCTCTCTCTCTCTCTCTCTCCAACAAAAACGGCAAGTAATGAAAGACAGACAATAAGACAAAAAACCCACAGGAAGAATGTCCACGCAACTCAAGACGGCATCATCCTAATCCTCTAAGAAAGTAATAAGTAAAGGAGAGAGAGAGAGAGAGAGAGAGAGAGAGAGGCTAACTGC
>NC_137052.1:4027560-4042560 GCF_032717465.1 Coenobita brevimanus | reverse complement strand
GTATATTTTCTCTACAGATTTACTTTTCTCTCTCTCTCTCTCTCTCTCTCTCTCTCTCTCTCTCTCTCTCTCTCTCTCTCTCTCGCTAGTTCAGTATTTTTTATACCCACATTCCAGCGTTCCCATAAAATTTTCCTCTACTCATACCTTCTGCCAATCTATTCATTTCTTATTCTTCTATGACAAGGGATTTATTTTTATGGCATCAAAACCTTCCTCCATTGCAAAGGGAGAGTTAGGAATTGTCTTCAACTCTTTAATTCTTTTTTTTCTTCTTATTTAGGCAAAACCTATATCAGAGTAAAGATTAAGACCGAATTACCTTCCAAAAACCTTAATTTAGATCTGTATATCTATGAAACCACTCTCTCTTCTCTCTCTCTCTCTCTCTCTCCCCTGCCGGATACTTTTTGAGTGATGGGCCACAAATCTCGCTATGAATTGATCTAACTTCCTCATTTTTTCCTGCCTCTCCCTCCCCCCTCTCTCTCTCTCTCTCTCTGCCTGTATTTGTATCTTCAGGATCGACTCTTCTCCTGTGGGAGAGTGATAGCCAGAAATAATCCTTCATCATGCTGGCTAAGTACGATGGGAGAAAGGGTTTAGGAAGTGATGCATGTCTGTGTGGAAATGTTTTAATGGTTAACATGGAATAATAACAATAATAATAATAATAATAATAATAATAATAATAATAATAATGATAATAAACTACAGTCAGTTGCTTTTCATGTAATCTTTTCACCAAATTCAACGATCCTTGGAAGGGCAGAGTGAGTCTTCTTGGTTACTAGTCAAATCAACCCTCCAATCTCACTACAATTACCCAAACCAGAGCTGAAAGGAGTGAAGGGGCTTTATCAAATGAAAATAAATCGACTATACCGGCGCAGTTTGAACCCTTGACTCCGGCCACGCGAATCAAAAGACGAGCACAGCATCACCGAGCCACTGCAGATCCATTCATCCTCTCCCTCTGTGTCTGTCTGTCTGTCTGTCTGTCTGTCTCTCTCTCTCTCTCTCTCTCTCTCATCCATCCTAATGTCCGTGGCCACAAAACGGACCTTCCTGGAAAATATGGCTCTCAGGTCTTGGCGCCATTGTGTCTCTCCACCCCCCCTCCGTCTCTTCCCCCCTCCCCATCTCTCCTCCTCTACCCCCTCCCTGTCCCCCTCCTCTACCTCTACCCTGTCCACCCTTCTCTGCCCCTCTCTCTGTACCCCAATGCACCTCAATCACTACCATCTCCCCACCCAACTTTGTACCCTATCCCTCCTGCTATACCACACTATCTTCCCCCACCCCCTTCCTGCTCTATCCTTTCCAGTATTCTATGTCCCCCTCTCTACACCCTCTCCCCATCCCCCCTTCTCTACCTCCTCTCTCCATCTCCTTTCTATGCCCCACTCTACATTCTGTCCCCCAACCCCCTCTTCTATCCCCTCTCTACCTCAATGCACCCATCTATCTTACATCTATCCACCCAACGTTGTACCTCATCGCTTTCTACTCTACGGTCCCCTATCCCATCCCTTTTTCCTTCCCTCTGCTGTTCGGCTTCCCTATCCAATATTCTGTGAGCCCTTTTCTGTACCATCCACTGTTGCCCTTTGAATCCTGTACCTTTATCATACCTCTACTCCCCCTCCTCTATCTCTACCCGCCTCACCTAGTATTCTCTGTCTGCCTCCCTCCAATTCTTATGTTCCTCTATATAGTGTTTTGTGCCCCCTATCTCGTACCATCTTCACCCTCAACTGTACCCCAGCCTCTCCTCTTCCACTACTGCCGCCCATGTCCTCCTCCTTATCTCGTACCCTCTCTGCCTGCCCTTCACTGTGTCCCTCCTCTCCTCCAGTTCCCCTTCCTATTCTGAGTTCCTTGTCTATGCCCCAATCTGTCCTCTATATCATACCTCTCCCCCTCCTCTACCCCCTACACTATATTCTCTAACTTAACATTCGACTCTCCTGCCATCTTCTCCCGCATCGCTGCCCCCTCCCTCTCCCCCTCCTTCGACGCCCCCTTTTTATAATTCCTTGCCTTAACACTATTCTCTGCCTCCCTTCACACCCCTCCTACCCGCTCATCTCCTCTTCTCTTTTCTCCCCCTTCCCGTTCCCCTTCCATATCCCCTACCTTCCCCTCTACATCCTCTAATCCCTCCTTTCCTCATACCATCCTTTGTCTCCTCTGTCTTCCTCCCCTTGTTACCTTCCACTCCATCTGTATCATCCATCTCCCCTCTCCACGTCCCCTCCCTATCCTCAACCTCCCATCCCCTCCATATCTTCCCTCTGTATACTCTCTAACCCTCCCTTCCTCTACAAACCTACGTATCTTCTACCTTTCTCCACCCCCTCTAACTCCCTTTCTCTTTTGTATCCTCTCTTTCTCCATTTCTTCCTGTTCTCCCTACTCTATCATTGTTTATGCCTTCTATTCCACGTTTATTCTTTTCCCCACTCTCTCTCTCTCTCTCTCTCTCTCATAGGAAGTGATTTGCAAGTCAGTTACCGCAACTGAAAGGGAGTTAGCGCGCCTAAGTGTGGTAGTGACGGTGGTAGTGTGGTGTGGTGGTGGTCGTGTGGTATGGTGATGGTCGTGGTAGTGACAGTGACAGTGGTCGTGCTAGTTGTAATGGTGATAGTGGTGGTGGTAGTGTAGTGTAGTGCAGTATGGTGATGGTAGTGTCAATAATGGTGGTGGTGTGGTGTGGTGATAGTGATGGTGGTAGTAGTGGTAGTAATGGTGGTAGCAATGTGGGCAGTGTGGTTGAGTTTAGCGGTGGTAGTAGCGTGGCTAAGTATGGTGGTGGTGATGGTGGCGTGATGTGATGTGGTGTGGTGTGACTGTGGTGGTGGTGCGGTAGAATTACAGTGTTTATGATAGTGCTGTGGGGTGATCTGAACAACTCTGTGGTGAGTGTGGTAGCTATTGCGGTGTGGTTTAAGTATATCAATAATTTACTGTGGTAGTGGTGTGATGGTGCTTATGGACAGAGCTGTGGTGAATGTGGTAGCTGTGGTGGCGTGGTCAAGTAAATACCAATGATTAACTGTGGTGGTGGTGGTGGTGGTGATGGTGGTGATGTGGTAGCTGTGGCCGTGTGTTTAAGTATATATCAATTATTCACTGTGGTGGTGGCTGTGGTCGGGCAGTGTTTATGATACAGGTGTGGGTTGATTTACGGCGGTACTGTGGTTCATGTGGTAGCTGTGGTGGTATAGTTAGGTAAATACAAATAATTCACTGTGGTGGTGGTGGTGGTGTGGTTGGTGTGGCAGTGTTTATGATACACGTGTGGGGTGATTTGCAGCGGTACTGTGGTGGATGTGGTAGCTGTGGCGAAATTACGACCGTGCGTATGGCTTTCTGGGTGGGGGAGTACGAAGAAAAAACTATAGTGCGTTTGTCTTCACCTCTCTCTCTCTCTCTCTCTCTCTCACACACACACACACACACACACACACACACACACACACACACACACACACACACACACATACACACACACACATATTGATTCAACTGTGAACTTTTCCAAATGTCTCTACTCCCTTCTCTTTTGTTCACCTTCTCTCCCATGATTCACTTTCAACATTTAACCTCCCTCCCCCCCTTTTCCCTCCTTTCTCTTACCCTCCTACCTTCCCCTCTCTCCATCTTCCCTCCGATCATTCCTCCCTCCATCTTCCCTCCGATCTTTCCTCCCTCCATCTTCCCTCCGATCTTCCCTCCCTCTCGTCCTCCTTATATCCCTCAATCCCAGCATCTTCTTCCCAGTATCCCTTCCATCCATCCCTTCCTATCTCTCCCCTTCCCTTCCCATTTTCCCGACCTTCTCTTTTCCTCTCCCTCCTTCCATCCTTTCCCTCTTCCATCCACCTTCCCTCCCATCTTCTCTCCATCCTTCTTCTCTCCTTCCCTCCATTCCTCCACTTTCTCTCCCTCAATCCAGCCGACACTTTTAACAAGGCGATAAAGTGATGGTCAGACAAGAGACCTTCATCGCATCCATAAAGATGTTAATGATGCCCCCTTCTGGGAACGTGTGTGTGTGTGTGTGTGTGTGTGTGTGTGTGTGTGAGAGAGAGAGAGAGAGAGAGAGAGAGAGATGGAAACAAAATACTTGGAAAAACGAGTAATGCGAAAGGTAAAATGGAGAGGGAGAAAAAATTGTGTGTGTGTGTGTGTGTGTGTGTGTGTGTGTGTGTGTGTGTGTGTGTGTGTGTGTGTGTGTGTGTGTGTGTGTGTGTGTGTGTGTGTGTGTGTGTGTGTGTGTGTGTGTGTGTGTGTGTGTGTGTGTGTGTGTGTGTGTGTGTGTGTGTGTGTGTGTGTGTGTGTGTGTGTGTGTGTGTGTGTGTGTGTGTGTGTGTGTGTGTGTGTGTGTGTGTGTGTGTGTGTGTGTGTGTGTGTGTGTGTGTGTGTGTGTGTGTGTGTGTGTGTGTGTGTGTGTGTGTGTGTGTGTGTGTGTGTGTGTGTGTGTGTGTGTGTGTGTGTGTGTGTGTGTGTGTGTGTGTGTGTGTGTGTGTGTGTGTGTGTGTGTGTGTGTGTGTGTGTGTGTGTGTGTGTGTGTGTGTGTGTAGGGCTGTTTACACCAGTGAAGTCACGCAAACTGCCCAGTGAACGTGTCAAGGCAACCGATATAGACAGGTATGCAGGACAGGTGAGTAATGAACACATGGGATCCATAATGCGGTGAGGCGTTAGGTTACAGTAGCGAGTTAACTTAGGTTATGTTTAACGCGGTACAGTTAGTCTTGGTCAGGTTTTGTTTGGCTGGGTGAGGTTTGGTTAGGTTAAATGAGGTTTAGTTAGGTCAGGTTAGGTGAAGTTTAGATGACGTTAGGTGAGGTACAGTTAGGTCGCAGGGAGGCAGTGTGAGGAGCCCCGCTAAGACGAAAAACCTTTGACTCCATCCAGTTTAGAATTCCTGCGTCTACCGAGCCCCTACATGAGTGAACTGTACCCCATACACAGACGAATAAGATCCCTGTACAAAGTTAGCAGCTGAGCGATGTTCATGAATGCACGGGGTCGGTTTAGCACACCTAACCACTTCGAAGCTGTTTTTTGCGAGACGCAAGAAACATACTGTAATTTCTTCAAGACAGGTCACGAGAAACAGACACACCATGGGTATTAAGAGATGGCGAAAGACTAAGCTGTGTGTTGGCTGCTGAAGATAAAGAGGACATCATGTGTAACTTTGTGCCATGCTAAGAGATGGGGGAACAGGATTTTTGATGCATTAATTATAACAAGGTTCCTTATTCCCCAAGCAGAAGTAAGTCGGGGGAAAGGTGTGCCAAAGCCTCATTCCGCGACTGCTATAGTGACTGTTGCGATGGAAGATGTAAGGAACGGTTGGAAAATGGAAAGGTGGAGACATCGGCGTATGAGTGGATAGTTAAGTGTACAGTTCCGCCACTGATGAATATGAGCTGGTTGGAAGGATAGAACCCTGAAGAACACCACTATGTTTTGTTAGGCAAGGCTAGACCTGGCTAGACATTAATCTGCTTGTTAAGTTCCATTCTGAACTACTGGGTTGGACTGCGCTGTAATATGCTATGCCATGCTATTAGACTGGGTTGGTTTAGGTTAAGTAATTCTTTTATTTGCTCTGCTGTGTCTGGTTTGGTTTGACTGAGTTGGGCTGTGTTAGGTTATGCTCTGCTGTGCTGTGCTGGGCTATGTTATGCTGGGTCGGTGCGGTGACCAACGACTGTGATCTATACTGCGGTGGTGGGTTATATAAAATATTGACGAGCCGTTAATGTCATAGGCCGGCAAGGTACCTGACTATCGATCACTGCAGCCTCTACCGTACTGCCACGTACACTTTAACATTATACCTCATCCTTCAACGCACCACTCCCCACGTTCCTTCCCCTGCAAGTCATCCCTCCCCTTTCAAGTCGTTCCTCTTTCAACAGGTCGTCGTTTTTCTCTCTCCGTCTCCCTAAAAGTCTTACCTCCCTTCTAAAGTCTTTCCTCCCCCTTGAAGTCTTTCCTCCCCCTTGAAGTCTTACCTCCCCTCCGAAGTCTTACCTCCCCCTTGAAGTCTTACCTCCCCTCCGAAGTCTTACCTCCCCCTTGAAGTCTTACCTCCCCCTTGAAGTCCTGCCTCACCCTTGAAAGCCTTAGGCAGTATTTTCATCTGGCCTCGTAGATTTCTTTACTCCAGTTCCTTAGCGACTTACTTTCACTTTTATACCTTAGTGTCTCTTGTACGTTACAGATATCTCCTTAATACCGACAATGTTTGCATCAATTACATGACGGCTACTAAGATGCTGTGTGGAAAAAAAAAAAATATCACCATCATCATCACCATCATCATCATCATCATCATCCTGCCTCGTTTTACCACCTGGATGTGGTGTAAGGCAAAGGACATAAAGCCAGGAAAAGGAAAGAATATGATAAAAGGAGAGCCAATCAACAGCATGCCCAATTACAAGGCCCCCCCCCCCATTTATACATCATTCAGAGAGAGAGAGAGAGAGAGAGAGAGAGAGGTTGGGGGGTGGGGGCCTACGAAATCTATGGTACCCAAAACACGGCCATAAGACCCACCTCTCATGGGCAGTTCGGTGGGCGAGGTAGGGGAGGTGGGCGAGGTGGGCTGGAAGGTGGGCGAGAAGGGCGGGGAGAGCTGCGCCGCGGAGGTGGGGGTGGTGGCTGAGGTGAGGTCGTCGGAGTAGGACCTCTGGTGGGTCCTGCGAGGGAGACCGTGAATCATGATGCCGGAGTTGTTGGAAACCGCAAATCCTTGAAGACCGCAGATCCTCAAAGTTCTGGGAGGATTTTCGTTACCGCAAATCCTCGAAGTTCTGGGGGGATTTTCGTGCTGGCGTCTTCTAGGACCACAAATCCTCAAAGGTCTGAGAGATTGTGCTGGCGTTTTCGAGGAACGCTAATCCTCAAATCCTCCGAAGTTCCGGGGGGAATCTGGTGCTGGCGTCTTCAAGGATCACCAGTTTTCTCGAGTTTTGGGTGATTTTGGTGGTGGGGTTTCGAGGACCGCTAATCCTCAAATCCTCGAGTTCTGGAGTGATTTTGGAGCTGGTGTCTCTGAGGACCACAAATCCTCAATATCTCGAAGTTCTTGGATTATTTTTTATCGTTTCCGTGGACCAAAATCAACAGCAGACAATCCTTCTTCTGGGGTGATTTTGGTGCTGGTGTCTTTAAGGACAGCAAATCCTCAGGTCTACGAGGTCTGGAACAATGTTACAGCTTCTGAAGACCAAAACCAACCGTAGAAAATCCGCAAGTTCTGGGATTAATTCAGTACAAAATCCTAATATTCTAGAACAATGCTGGTGGCGTTTCTAAGGACACAAAATCCTCACGTCCTGGGATTACTGGAGTGGAAATCCCTTGAGTTCTGGGATAATTTCGGTAAGAAATCCTCAAGTTGTGGGACTGCTTCAGTACAAAATCCTCAAGTTCAGGAATTATTTTACAATTGGTATACTGAGATCTGACGTATATATTTTTTTTTTCAGGAAGTTAGTTTTCTTGTGCTGTTTACAACGATAAAGGATTTTATTTTAAGCTGCTGTGTTTGTGGTCTTTTCTTTCATCAGTATCAACGCGCTGCTCGTTATCTACCTGCTGTTACTTCCTTGTCTACTTTGCCAAGGTATTTATTCAAGTACCTGCCGACGACACACAAAATCAACAGTACAAATTCCTTCCCAAGTCTGTGGGTTTATTTAAAAGCTGGCACTTTGTTTTTGCTTAACGACACTCATGAATGAACTCACCACGTAATCTAAAAATTGTGAGAATATTTCAAAGTCTTTTTTTTTTCTTTATTTGTGCAAGGCGAGTATTCATGCAACACTTAATGCACGAGTTGTGAGGTTATGTTAAAGTTAGTATTTTTTTTATAATTATTTTGCAAGGATGTATATATGCAGTCGTGTGCGGCTCACGAACAACAACCAACAGATAATCTAAAAACTGGGTGGGATTATATAAGGTTTGGGTATATTTCTTGTCCTTTACTTTGCAATATATAAGTAGTCATGTGCTGCTCACGAACAACCAACAACATAAATCTAGAAACTGGCAGAATTGGTATATATATATTTACTATTTTCTATGTAAGGGGTAAGCACCCATGTACTGTTAAGGAACAACAATCAACGACACAAACAGAAAAAGGTGCACAATTATTTAGCAGGTATAATTTATCCTCGCTTTACGTGAGATTAAGTACTCTGTTGTTCTTAAGTAATGCGCTTTTAGTCGGTATAATATTTCTTTCCCTTGTTACTGTACAATACCTCCTCTCAGTGCAGTAAATGTCTCTAACATCACACTCTGGCTTACTGTGTTCCTGTTTTCTTGGTTTAATATTTCTCTCGAAATGCAATTGCTGTTTTCTTGGCGTATCAGTTCTCTTTAGTACAGTGTCTCTCAGTGTTCAATGTTCTGTCTCTTACTTGGATCAATGACAGAGCAGCATTACAGACTCCGATAACAAAAATGTCTGTTACCTCAATTTAGTGGTTCTCTCTTCTGCTACGCTTCCTCTTTTTTCGCTTTAAATTTTCTTAGTGTACAGTGCTTGCTGGCTCTGCGTATTAAACAGCAGCACTGAAAACTACGACAGATGCCTGTTTTCTCGTTTTAGTCTCAATGTCTCTTTCTAAGTTCAGTGTTTTAACAGAATATAATGCCTAATTCTCTCTCGTTTCAAGTCCTGTTTCTCAGTGCACTAGTTCATTTATTTATCACTGTCTTCTTGATAAAGTGTTATTCTCGTTACATTCCTCTTTCTCACTGCATTAACAGAGTCTCCTCATAACACAAACCAGGTGAATTGTGACAGGCAGCACTGTCGCCCTGGGTATAAACAGTTAATAAAATACCGTAACGCGGTAGCTATTGTTTCTCGTTCAGTCCGTCACTGCTTCCGTATCTGCAATTTTCCTGAACTTTTAATTCCTTGCATATGGTTCTGTCTTCATCCATACACATCACAATCCAAGTGGAGTCATTGCTGAAGTGACCAAAAACACCAAAACAAAATGATCTCCCACAAACTACCATGAAGGCCTTTTTATCCTCCACATTACACGATATAAACTGGGATCTCTTTATGCAGCTCTGATCGCACCAAGAACTGAAACAGAGTCCTGGGTTTGGAAAGTGAAGGCTGAGTTATTACTTTGGTGAAACGTCTCTTAATGCTTCCCTTGTCCGCCACTCGGTCGACACTAACACGCACGCTAAAGTCTGCTGGGTGTTATTCTAGGCAGTCTCGGGGAAAGTCTGCTTTCCTGACTCTACCACGTCCGCACGCTGGGATCTTCACTCTGACACTCTGGCTCCCCTAGGTGACCATAGCGTCGGGTGGCGTGCTAAAGACTTCACCTTAAGGCCCACCACCTCACAGCCGCCAACCACTCAGAAGAACTCAACCCTACTACTGATGCCTCTGTCTCACTCTGACCTCGCATCGTCGGCGGATCCACTTCAGTTGGTCGGTAACTTCGAGGACGACCTGGTCGGTGACTCTAAGGACGACCTGGCCGATGACTTTGAGGACGACTTCAACATTTAACCACTGACTTCGAGGACGACTTCAGCTACCTGTCAGTGACTTTGAGAACGACCTAAGTAGCTTGCTGTTGACTGAGAACGACCAAAGCAGCTTGCTGGTGACTTCAAAGACGACCTAAGCAGCTGATCAGTGACTCTGACGACGACCTTAGGACCTGGCCGGTGTCTTCGAGGACGACCTTGGCTGGGTCTCGGGTGATAGTCCTACACCTCGAAGGCAAGGAGGGGCAACCATGGCGAGGACCAGCTTTAGTCTTCCACACCAAGAAGCCACGTCTTAGCAAAATATAAAACAAGCTGGCGACAGAAACACTACAACACTGAAGATTTCTGTCGTCCTCTAGTTACAGAAGTTCTGGGCAGGTTAAGTTTGGTATGGTTTGGTCTGGTTTGACTGGGCTAGTCTGGGTAGGGTTAGGCTGCGTTGAGTAAGGTTGAATTAGGTTAGGGTATGTTATTGCAAACTGTCTTTTAACTCTTTAGATAAGATGCCACTCCTGTGTTGACAAAAACCGTGTGAAAGTTGCAAGAACAAAACAAATCAACTAGTTCTGTTGGCGCCTGTGGGGTAAACGCTGATGCGGTACTCCCTGGATCTCGTCGCCTTTTCTTTCTTCCTTTACGGTGCTTTTTCCGACACAGGATGGAAGATTAGTGACACACCTTTACATAAACGTTTTTTCTTTTTACTGATATTTTTTTCTTATACGTCTACTCTTTTACACTGACGTTTTTCTTTAACAATTACCTTTTTTATTATACTAACATTTATTTGTCTCATGCTGACCTTTTTCCTTACAATTAATGTTTTTTTCTTACAGGAATGTTTTTTCTTTCATACAGACACTTTCGGCTCGTCCTCTAAAGCCTTGTTTTCTGAGCGTCGAGGGCAGTTTATACGAATGTTAGTTTTCTTATGCTCCTTTTTTTATCTTCCTTTCAAGGATTTTTTTTTTTTTTTGATCGAGGAGTTTACAGCACTTTTTTCTTTTTCTTTAGTTTTTTCGAGTCAACAATTCCAGCTGTTGTGAAGGCAGAGCGGGCACAAGAGCCACACCACGCCAGGCCGTCAACCAGATGGAAACCAGCTCACCTGCCTCACTCACACACCCTCTGACACCAAATTCCAGCTGACAGTTAGTACAGGTGGGAGTTGCGGCCACAGGTGGTTGGGGGACCAGGTAGCCAGTCAGTTTGGGTCGATAGGTGCGCTAGTGGCGGCCCAGGAATCGTCTGTGACCACCACTACTCGCTCTTCAACAATACAACCCCTTATCGATCTACCCCTCACACTCTTGTTTACTCGCGTTTTGCCTATCCCTTCTTCCGTCCTCACGACACCTGGTGACCCCACAGCTCCTGCCCTTCTTCAGTAGGGACGTGACCGGTAACCAGGGCTTTGTCGGAGTGAGGACGCGGCCACCACACTCACCTCACCTCCAGGAAGTGATGCTGTAGCTGTGGCTGTGGTGGGGGGCGGCAGATGACACCACACACACACACACACATACACACACGCGCACACACCTGCGCTCACCCTCACTCTCAGTCCTCAGGTCCTCCTTACACCTTCAGATACTACTGAGGAACTTTTTTTCTCTTCCTCATTACAGAGACAGCAGCAGACGCCACATGTCCGCTGCGGGGAGGGGTTGCCTGTGTCCCTCCGTCTCTCCTGGTGTCCTGCGCTGCCTCGGGGCCCCGCGCCTCACAGAGGGTTGACGTGGGGTCTGGGGACACGTTACTGGAACAGCGGCCCTGGTGGCTGCGAAGCTCGGGGTAGGACAGCTTGATGTTGGTAGGAGCGGCGGGGTAACGTGGAGCACCGCAGGGCTGAGGCGCCACACTGACGGCCCTCCCTCCTGCCCACACACCACACCGCCGCGCATGACACCACCGCACACCACCACCACCACCACCACCACCACCACCACAACTTTCATAACAGACACAGTTACCACTACAAGAGACCACCATCATCATCATAACCATCACTCTATCATCACCACCGTCCCTACCAACACATCATCATCATCATCACCAACTATCCCTGCTCCACCACAGCTGTCCCCACCACCAGCACCATCTGTCACCACCACTACACACGTCCCTACCACCCACAACAATGCAGGAAAAAATATCGTTTCTTCTATAACCTGTGTTGTATTCACCTCCACGCCCGCCATATTCACAGTTCCTTCACGTCACCACTACTCAGTCACCTCGTTCACCCTACCGCCATCACCACAACTCACCACTATCACCACACTCCTCCAAACACTATCACTATACACATTCCGGCATACACTATCACCACCACCATTACCATCTTCACAATCGACGCAGGACATCATCATCACCATCACACAACAAACACTACCCTCACCACCACCACACGCGAAGACACCACGGTCATCACTAAAGAAGACCACTACGGCGTAACACAACACCATCATAAACACCACCACCAATAACATCATCACCAGAAAACACCGGCAACACCATAATAAACAACACACCACAACACCACCAAGAGACACTATACCACCACCACAACCACCACATCAATATCGCCATCGCTACCACTGTAACACCACCACCATCACCACAAAAGCAACAACAATCCCCACCACAACTATCCCAACATCAACACACATCACCACCACCATGACTAATGCATCACTGTAGAGAACTTGTACATTACCTAAAAAAAAAAAATAATAATAATAATGCCATGGCCACTAAACCGCTTCAGGCCGAGAACGCAATTCATACTTCTACTTATTCCAACTTTTACCAGCCAAATTTATTCCTTTTTTGAGACTTTTCGAGTGACAGGTTATGCAATAGCTTTAACTCATTCCATACGAGCGATTCCTTTAGTACAATAAAACAGTGTGGAGGTACTTAGAATAAAACACCAACATGTCACCTGAATGGAGGTGTTAGGGTAATAATTCTAGTCAGACCACCAGCAAAGGCCTATTTACCCAGCCTCACCACCCTAACTCAATACATCCTAACTAAACCCAAACAAAACTAGTCTAACTTACTCCACTCCAACCTATCCTAATTCAGTTTAACCCAGCACAACTTAATCACGTCTCACTAATCCAACCTAACCAACCCTAAACAAAACCAACTTACCTAACCTAATCCAAACTTTCTCTTAACCTATCCTAACCCGAAGGAAGTCAAGCCAACTAAACCCTGCCTAACTCACACCAACGAAACCCAACCCTAACTTTATAAACCCAACCCAACCCAATCCAACTTTACCAAACTCACACTAACCCAACCTTAACATTATAAACCCAACCCAACCCAATCCAACTTTACCAAACTCACACTAACCCAACCTTAACTTTATAAACCCAACCCAACCCAACCCAACTTTACCTAACTCACACTAACCCAACCTTAACTTAATAAACCCAACCCAACCCAATCCAACTTTACCTAACTCACACTAACCCAACCTTAACATTATAAACCCAACCCAACCCAACCCAACTTTGCCTAACTCAAACAAACCCAGCTCAGCTTAACCAAACTTTAAGTCCCCAACAAAACAGCGCACCATAAATCGTCATTTGGTGGCCTTATCGTCCCATCTGACCCACAAAGTCATCCAGATATGATTCATAACGTAAAGCTATATTTCAAACTATCTCTGTTTCATCTCACGGCCCCTTCATCGCCATTACATCTCTCTCTCTATGTCCTTCCGTACGATGACGCCATGAAGCGTGGTGTGTGTGTGTGTGTGTGTGTGTGTGTGTGTGTGTGTGTGTGTGTGTGTGTGTGTGTGTGTGTGTGTGTGTGTGTGTGTGTGTGTGTGTGTGTGTGTGCGCATGTACGTGGAGGTAGTGGTGTGCGTGTTAGAGTATCCCCAGTAATAATGCCAGGGGACAAAGACGCTCCATGAAAAAAAAAAAAAAAATAAAAAAAAACTTATTAAGGGAAAAAAATCTGATCCTACCTCGTTACCTGTGATGAAACCCGGGATGAGAAGGGTAAGTCTCCCTACACTACGCTGACTGCACTAATTTCCCCCTCATACCAGACTCAACCATCTCACCGTCGGAGCAACTCCTTCTCTTCCACCTAACCCACAGTCGCTTTTATTCACCCAAGTTGATTCAGTACCTCAAAACAAAATCACTACTTTCAAAAATTACAGTGAAAGAAGGAACTGTATTTTTTCAATGGGTTTTTATAATGTAATTCACAGGTAACACTTGGACGCCTGGTGGTCTGATGGGTTACGGAGCTCCAATCACATATGACCTAAGAGGGTTTAAGTCCAAAGGGTTGGGGACGACTCACTAAGTCAACCTGCATTTGTTTTTATACTCACAGCTTCCGTGGTACAGCAGGAGATGATCACCACTTACCTGCAAGAAAAATTAAGTAATTAGCTAAAGGTTAAAACGTTATGAGAGAGAGAGAGAGAGAGAGAGAGAGAGAGAGAGAGAGAGAGAGAGAGAGAGAAGCAATAAATACGTGGTCAGTGAGGAGCAGCGGTTTATCTGCACACAGCCATGTCACTTGGGCTAACACTGCGGTAATCTTGGAGTCTGCCACAAAGGCCTGCTGGCTGACCCCTGACTGACTTATCTCGCCGACCCTATTACACGCACCAAGCAGCCTCGTGTTTTAGTCTCTCTCTCTCTCTCTCTCTCTTCAAGTCAAATTTACATCCCGGCCCCTAGTTGTACAGCAGGTTGAACAAGGACAAGGAGGAAACAAATTGTGTTCATCAGTCTGACCGGTTCAAAAATCAAACTCGTGTTCATCCAGCTGCCACTCTGATGGGCTAACCAATGCACCACGGGCACCTCAAAGCTACCCATGTCTCGGATGATGAATGAAAACCGCCACAGTCTACGGATACGTCCCATCACATTTCACTATAAATAACATGAACTGCTGCAATGTCAAAAATCACTACTACAGCTGCTGCTGCTACTACTACTACTACTACTGTTGCTGCTACTACTACTACTACTACAATCATTAATACCACAACCACCAGTAACCACAACATTACATCATTATAACACAAAAGTACCACACAATGGCACACACCCCTCCACAATTACCAAACACAATATACTACCACAACCCCACGACTACCACACAACCACAACCACACCTACTCAACTAACATAACCACCACCACAACAACAAACCACCACGATAACCACCACAACCACCACACCTACGATAACTACCACAAAATAACGACTACCACATAACCACCACAACTACCACCACAACCACACAGGCAACTCAACTCACAGCCGGCCCCTCAGTCACCCCACCAACTCACAACGGGGATTATGGGATTAACACAGTGGGTCTTTTGGGAGTCTGGGGGAGTGCCAGGTTCAGGAGTACTGGAACGTC
>NC_137052.1:3947560-4022560 GCF_032717465.1 Coenobita brevimanus | reverse complement strand
TGAAAGGGTGTTTACCAGGTCGAGAGAGAGAGAGAGAGAGAGAGAGAGAGAGAGAGAGAGAGAGAGAGAGAGAGAGAGAGAGAGAGAGAGAGAGAGAGAGAGAGTTTTAAAGGGGAGGCAACACTAGAGAGGCAGGGGTTGTGCCTTACCTTGATACTCAGCCCACAGTCTCCCACACCATCCCACACACCCCTACATCATCCCACACCATCCCTTAGTCTCTCTCACCATCCCACACCATCCCACACCCCCTTACATCATCCCACACCATCCCTTAGTCTCTCTCACCATCCCACACCATCCCACACCCCCTTACATCATCCCACACCATCCCTTAGTCTCTCACCACCCCACACCATCCCACACCACCCCACACCATCCCGTACCACCCCACATCACCCTACTAGTCATTCACACCATCCCACAGCAACCTACACTACCTACCAATCTCCGACACCACCCCACACCACCCCATAGTCTCTCACACCACTATACAGTCTTCCACACCACGCCACATCATCTCAAACCATTCTACACACTCATACCATGTCTCACACAATTACACACTTCCATATTCTCAAGCACTATCTCTTTCACCCCTCCTCACTGTCTCCCACACCATGTCTCAATCTCTCTCATACTAATCAAAACTCAAACTCATTCTATCTCATGCTATGTCACGATCACACACTATACTACTTGCTCACAACCACCGCATAGTCTTTCACACTTTCTTATTCTCACACGCACACCGGTTCACTCTCTCTCTCACCACACTTCTCCCTCACTATCTCTGTCTCTCACACTCACATATCTTCTCATCAGTTCTCACACAACCCTAGTCTTTCACACTAACGGTATCGTACTCTTTCTCTCACATTTTACTATCTCTACCACACTTTCTCACACACCATCCCATTATTTCTCACATCACACCAGTCTCACACTACCCCATACACACACACACACACACACACACACAACCACCTCACTGTCTCTGGAATCTTACACACTTTCTCACTCTTTCCCACATTTCACTCACACAACCACAGTCTCTCTCTCTCTTTCTCTCTCTCTCTCTCTCAAGGCGTCACCACTTTTCTCGCCTAATAAAACACACTCATTACTAACTCATTAACTTCTTAAATATCTGCATAAACAGGAAAACTGAAGCCAATTATTCCACTCAATGTCCATCTTTCAAGCTGGTGCAACATGGCCGCTCAATGGCTTCACTTTTCATGCCATTTCTGTTTTTCAATTTAAAGTTTTTTTTCCTTTTCCTAAACAATTATTTTCTTCCTCAATTATGGCATCAGTTTTAATCACATATATATATTTTTTTACCATGTATTTTTGTTATTATTTTTCTGAACCGATGGCTTCGTTTTTTTTATATTTCATTCTTTTTCGGCCTTTTTTTTATATATATATTATTTTTTTTTAATCCATTGCTTCCCATTCTTGGCCTTCTATCTTTTTTTTTTTTTCCCATGTTCGTCTTTCCTATACATTATTTTTTTCGTTCATGGTCGCTATAATTTCCAAGTCATTTTTTATTACTATTTTTGCGAGTCAATAATATAAACCATGACCTCATTTCTCCACCTTTGTTTCTTCGTTTTTCCTGCATATAATTTTCCCTCTTAATCGAAGGCCTCTTTTTTCACCGCCATTATTATTATTTTCATTCCAGTTTTCATTCCCCTTAACAATAATATCTTTCCTAATCCATGGCGCCATTTTCCACGCCACTTCATTCCTTTTTATCCATTAATTATTTTTCTTCATTTCCCTTTTTTAATTATGGCTTCACTTTGCCTGCCATTTTTTTTTTCGATTCTCATTATTCCTTTTTTTTTTTTTTTTTTTTTTTTTTAGTCGATGGCGTTATTTTTAAGCCATTTTTAGTTTTTCATTTTTCCCTCAGCTGTGATAGGCAAATTATTTAATGCGGGCTAATATATAACATTTTTTTTATTGCTCAGTTCATGTACGCACACACACACACACACACACACACACACACACACACACACGTGATAATCAAGAATGTATTTAAAATCAATGGTAAAATAAATATATAATCTAAAAAAATCTTAGAAAAAATAAAATAATGATAAAAAGCGACTCGAAGAAAAATAAAGACAACATAAAGAGACGAAAATAAAAAATGAACACGGAAAATATCCAAAAAAAAGCAAAAACAGAAAAAAATATGGAAAGCAGGAAAATTTTAGACTAAGGACAAATGAACAACGGAAAACTGATCAAATATGAGAAGGAAAAAAATGAAAAAAAATGAAAATCAGTAAAAAAAAAAAATAATGAGGAAAGTTGGAAGGCAAGAGAGTCACCTTACTGGGTCCTATTGGAGGAGGAGGAGGAGGAGGAGGAGGAGGAGAAGGAGGAGGAGGAGGAGCAAGAACAGGAACAGGGAGGGAGGGAGGGAGGGAGGGAAGTAGGTAGGTAGGTAGGTAGTTAGGTAGGTAGGTAGGTAGGTAGGTAGGTAGGTAGGTAGTTAGGTAGGTTGGTAGGTAGGTAGGTAGGTAGTTAGGTAGGTAGGTAGGTATGAAAGCGTTAAATTCCTGCTTCCTAAACACTGATAAGAAAGGGACGAAGAAGATGAAGAAGAGGAGGGGAGGTAAAACAAAAGAGAGGACAAGAGAAGACGGAGAGAAGAGAAGAGAGCAGTGAAGAGAGAAAGAGGGAAAGTAAAATAGAGAAGTGGAGAAATGAGAGAGGAGTGGAGGAAAGTGAGAGGAGTGGAGGAACATGGAAGAAATGGAAAAAGAAGGGAGAAGTGGAGAGAAAAAGAGAAGTGAAGAAAAAAAAGGTGAAGGGAAAAGGAGGAGGAATGGGGAGAAAAGAGAAAGGTCTGGAGAGAAAAGAAAGAGGAGTGGAGAGAAAAGAGAAAGGTGTGGAGAGAAAAGAAAGAGGAGTGGAGAGAAAAGAGAGGAGTGGAGAGAAAAGAAAGAGGAGTGGAGAGAAAAGAGAGGAGTGGAGAGAAAAGAGAGGAGTGGAGAGAAATGAAAGAGGAGTGGAGAGAAAAGAGAGGAGTGGAGAGAAAAGAGAGAGGAGTGGAGAGAAAAGAGAGGAGTGGAGAGAAAAGAAAGAGGAGTGGAGAGAAAAGAGAGGAGTGGAGAGAAAAGAAAGAGCAGTGGAGAGAAAAGAGAGGAGTGGAGAGAAAAGAAAGAGGAGTGGAGAGAAAAGAGAGGAGTGGAGAGAAAAGAAAGAGGAGTGGAGAGAAAAGAGAGGAGTGGAGAGAAAAGAAAGAGGAGTGGAGAGAAAAGAGAGGAGTGGAGAGAAAAGAGAGAAGTGGAGAGAAAAGAAAGAGGAGTGGAGAGAAAAGAGAGGAGTGGAGAGACATGAGGATGGCGTGAAGTTGAAATAGGAAGGAGAGAAAACACAAGAGTGAGGAGGAGGAGGAGGAGGAGGAGGAGGAGGAGGAGGAGGAGGAGGAGGAGGAGGAGGAGGAGGAGGAGGAGGAGGAGGAGGAGGAGGAGAAGAGAGAGAGAATCTTGTCATTTCATGCTTTCCCCCCCTCCTCCCTCCCGCTCCCTTTCTCTCATCTCTCCCTTTTCTCTCCCTCTCTCCCCTTTAACTCATTACACCTCCTCTTACATCCTCTCCATCAATGTCTTACACCTCCTCCCCTCTGTGTGTGTGTGTGTGTGTGTGTGTGTGTGTGTGTGTGTGTGTGTGTGTGTGTGTGTTTCACCCTCTTCTCGTTTTACGTCACTCGCTTGCCTCAGCTCTCTCTCTCTCTCTCTCTCTCTCTCTCTCTCTCTCTCTCTCTCTCTCTCTTCAAAGGGAATCGTCTCCTCCCTAGGGCGGCTCCTTATACCCTCTCTCTCTCTCTCTCCGACCTGGCTCCTTCCCCTAGGCCTTTCATTCCCCCTATTACGCATCATCATTTATTCATGTACAAACCTTTTCTCTCCTTCTCTCCTCCCCTTTCCTCCCTTCTCTCCATCTCTTCCCTCCTCTCTTTCCCTCCCTCATCTCTCCACTCTTCCTTCTCTTTTTGACCTCCTCAGTACGATTAGATCAACTTATGGGTGTGGAATTCTTATGTGGCACGAGATCGAGAAGTCAAGAGAAGGAGCCGTGGAAGTGGGGCTACTGAGGAATGAATGTGGAATGTATGTGGAGTGAATAAGGTGGATAGGATAAGAAATAATATGACTTTTAAAAAGGTGTGGAGTAAGGAAGACTTTTTATAACTGGTTGGAAAGTGTGCTCACGTGGTATGGACATATGATGAGATGTGTGTGTGTGTGTGTGTGTGTGTGTGTGTGTGTGTGTAATGGTTATATGTGAGCCTGAGGGTGGCAAGAGACAGGGTAGGTAGGTAGTTTTCTCTCCTTCATTGTTTATCACCTTTTCCTTGCTTTATGGACCCTACCTCACCTCATCCTTAGGTGGGAAAGAGGTCGGAATAATAATAATGATGATGATGATGATGAATATTTACAATTTACTACATCTTCCTTCCAATGATTGGCTATATCTTTCACGCTGACAGGATTATACACTGTTTTTCTTATTTTATTCAGATATTGTTCACTTAAGGGGCAAGATCTCGTAGTGAAGGATTTAAAACAATATGTAGTGAAGCCTCGAAGTGAATGACCTGACTTTAATTTTCTTTTTTCTTTCTTTATTTATTTTTTTGCTCAATTTTCTTTGCAGGGGCCAACTCTTGCAGACTGAGAGGCGCTGGTTCCTTCTTTTCCCATAAACAGAATACGTCTTCCTCTTCCCGTCTTCCTTCCTTTCCTATATCTCACCCCTCCATTTTCATTCTCTCTCTCTCTCTCTCTCATCCATGGATATTTGATTCTGATGGCAATCTTTGACGATCAATATACCTGTAAATGTTTTTGTATGTAACCCCCCTCTCTCTCTCTCTCTCTCTCTCTCTCTCTCTCTCTCTCTCTCTCTCTCTCTCTCTCAAGAAGTTAGTGAGGGTTTGGGGGACAATCCTTGCGCTGATATCAATCACTCACAAACTTTTTCCACTTGGCTCTCATATCTTCCTCCCCCCACCCCCTGCCTCCGTCTCTCTTTTTCAGCCAATTCCTCTCTCTCTCTCTCTCTCTCTCTCTCTCTCTCTCTCTCTCTCTCAAATAATCGAACGCTCTCTTTAAAACTCTCTAATGCTGTCACAAAAACCATAAAAAGGTCTGCTATTAAATGCCCTAATAGATCTAATTCTCTCTAAACAGCTCTCTAAAAAGCTCTCTAAATGCTCCTTTCTGATAACTCTCTACAAACTCTCTCAATACTCTCTAATGCCAAAAATAATTCTCCCTTCTGAACTCTTTAAGCCCTCTAAATGCTCCTCTGGTTATTAATATTTCCTGTAACTCTCGTTCTGTATTTTAAATCTTTCTCTAATACTCTGCTGAAAGTTCATTAAATCTCTCTTTATAATTATCTATCTATCTATCTATCAATATCTATCGCCATATGACTAAATCCTGTTAGGGGTGGCCACAGACGAACTGCCTCCATGTCACCCCGTCATCTGCCATCTGACTGCCCTCTCTCCAACTCACACTCTTATCTCTCACACACCTCTTCACCCTATCCCTCAACCTCATCCTCGATCTCCATTTCCCCCCCTCTCTCTTTAAACTTACACTAAATACCAAGGAGTTTTCTAGTCCACACCGTACTCGGTCTTGTAATCTTAGTTAGAATGATTAGATTAAAAAGTAAATTATAATGAAAATAAGAGATGAAACACGTAGAGAAAAGGAAAGAAGGGGGAAGAAGGAATGACCAAAATAGCCAAAGAAATAGATGAAACAAGAGATTAAAAAGAAATTAAGGAAGACAGAGGGAAGACTGAAGAAAGGAGGACGACAGGAGAGACAGAAAAAGAAGACAGAAATACGACTGGAGCAGGAAAAATACAGATGAAGATATAGAAAAAACCATGACAACAGAAAACAAGGTGGGAAAAGGGTAGAAAAAATAAAATAGGAAAGACAGAAGATGCAATGAAGAGAGAGGACAGAGAGAAGGTATATGAAAATGGAAGAAAGCTTAAACAAGACGAGAAAAGCAAGAGGAAGAATATATTTTAAGATTAAGGGGGAATAAAAGATCTAGAAAAATGAAGACAAACGTATATACGGTACAAAACAAGAGGAAAAATAAGACAGAAAAATGAGGAATAAACGAAACGAGGATATACAGGAGGAGGAAGAAGACGAGAAGGTGAGGAGGAGGAGGAGGAGATGAGAAAGAAGACGAAGCTGGAAAAGATGACCAAAAGAAAAAGGGCAGTAAAGAGAAAACAAAAACCATAATAAAAGGGAAAAGGACGAAACCATAAGAAACCCGTCCCATAAAACAGGCACGTTCTCAATCGATCCATCTCGTGTGGTTGAAGGTTTCGATTCGGTGACCTTTTATCCTATTCACCCAATTCCAAGGATCTGGGTCGGGTTTAGGCTATCTAGAAGGCACGTGTGTGTGTGTGTGTGTGTGTGTGTGTGTGTGTGTGTGTGTGTGTGTGTGTGTGTGTGTGTGTGTGTGTGTGTGTGTGTGTGTGTGTAAGTGAGCGAGTGTGAAAGTGAGCGAGTGTGAAAGTGAGCGAGTCCTACCTCCCGATTTTAAATTCCCAGCATTTGATTATTAATTCCATTCCCACGACTGATTTTGGATTCCTAGGGTCTGATTTTGTATTCCTACCACGATTATGATATTCTCTCTCTCTCTCTCTCTCTCTCTCTCTCTCTCTCCAGCCACTTAGACTCTCAAAAGGTCATTCTGGAGATCTGATTTCCGAACTTCACTTGTTTTCACGGATCAGTGGGGGGAGAGAGAGAGAGAGAGAGAGAGAGAGAGAGAGAGGCGCGGGGCGGGGGGGGGGGGGGATTAACAAAGGAATGGAGGGTGGCAGAGTTTGTGATTCGGAAGAGCCGGTTTTAGGATAATCAAGATTTGGATTATGTGAGTGGTTAGGGTACGAAACACACACACACACACACACACACACACACACACACACACACACACGAAGGCTCAAAAATTAACTTACATGATTCCGTCAATATTCCTGCAAATTGATCCTACTATCCTCTTCCATAATGACGTTCCTTATATTTCACTTTAATTTACCAACCAGACGATTTTCTTCAGCTTACAAGAGTCCCCTGGTAATGAAGGGGTTAATGAAGGCTGTCTCTAACCCCTCCAGTTCTTAGTCTCGTTCCTGGGCTGAGTGAAATCGTCTGGAGGTTAACAAAAAATGAAGATAAAAAAAATTCTTACGTGTTGAAGGGGTTAACTAGAATTTATCTGGATCAGTTTTTTCTTTGATAAATTCTACGATTCTCTTTCTCTCTCTCTCTCTGCTGCATAAATAACGTACAAAAGGACAATAACCAGCCATATCCAAAAATAAATCGCTTAGGAAAATGTGTTAGGGAGCTTCCTTAACCGACTAGCTTAGAAATATTAACCAAAAAACAGTGGAGAGTAAAAAGAGGTACAATGTTAACTTTTGTACCCAACTGTAGCCATTTCCTAGCCTGACTTCCGGGTCCACTGCTCTCATGAATTATCAAAAGACTAAGGAAGGTTCAGGAAGCTCCATAACACCTCTTCCCTAGCGATTTATTTTTGGATGTGGCTGGATATTATCGTTTTGTATGTTATTTATGCGGGAGAGAGAGAGAGAGAGAGAGAGAGAGAGAGAGAGAGAGAGAGAGAGAGAGAGAGAGAGAGAGAGAGAGAGAATAATAAAAGGAATGATTTCTCTCTCAAAAAACATCTTAAACATTCTACTCACTCTATTTTCTGTAACAGCGTCATGCTTCTCACGTATCACACTAGCTCAGATAAAAGCACCTCAGGAGTCACACTTACCTGGAAAGAGAGAAAAATTATCATCATTAGCATAAGTATAATCATCATCATTATCATCACCATCATCATAATCATCATCATCATCATCATCACCATTATCATCATCATCACCATTATCATCATCATTATCATCACCATCATCTTCATCATCATCATCATCATCATCATCACCATTATCATCATCATCACCATTATCATCATCATCATCATCATTATCACCATTATCATCATCTTCATCATCATCATCATCATCGTCATCATCATCATTATCATCATCTTCCCAACTTATTAAAAATGTCGAGCTGAAGACTGCATTACATCATCATCATCATCATCATCATTATCGTCATCATCATCATCATTATCGTCATCATCATCATTATCGTTATCATCATCATTATCACCATCATCTTTTTCCCTGCTTCAAAAAATGTCAAGCTGAAGACTGCATTACACCATCATCATCATCATCATCACCCTTTTCCCAACCTGAATATGAAGTTTCAACAGGTTCCAAAAGTTCGTAATATGGTGTAAAAATATTCTTACATGAAAATATAGAAAGATTACAATTTACATCCCTATTCCTGAAGGCGCCAGGTGGTACAGTGGTTAGAATGCCCCGATCGAAGAGGAGGCCTTGCACGATTCTCATCCCCTACATGACTGATTCTCTCTCTCTCTCTCTCTCTCTCTCTCTCTCTCTCCCTCTCTCTCCCTCTCTCTCTCTCTCTTTTAATCACGCACTGCTATCGGGGGTAATCGGCTATACTCTTTTTCCTCTAACTTGGCCTAAAAATTGTCCTCTCTCCATCTCTGAGCACTGAGCCGTAACATTAAACTGACACTCGCCCGTGGTGCTAGTCACGAAGAAGTGCACTGGGAAGCCTGTGGAGCCGTAACACTGTCTTTTTTGTGCCATTAACCTGCGTGAAATAAGCTGGGAGAAGAAAAAGTCTAGGAGTCGTTAAGATGGAAAGGCTACTGATCCACCTTTAAATGGACTTAGGTAGCCTAGCCTAGGGGCCCTACGCCTCTAATTTGTTAATATTTAATGAACTACGACATAAAACCTATGCTACTGGCCACTTAAACCCCTTCACCCCAAACACGCAATCTCTAGTTTAGTTCCTTGACCCTCTCAGCCCCACCACGTCCTTCTCCTTTATTCATACCATTTATTTATTTATTTATTTATTTATTTTTTTTAGTTTTGGAGAAATTTTTCGAACTGGTGAGGTGATATATATATTTTCAGTCGCCCCTTCACTCGCAGACGTCTCCCGAAAGCTGAATAAAATCGTCCTGAGGCAGCAATATAATAAGGGAAGACTGACGAGGAGAGTGTATGTGAATGAGGTGGAGGGGGGGAGAGGGAGGGGGAGGCCGAGGATGAGATGGAGGGATGGCGTGGAGAGGTACTGTATATGAGAGAGGGGTGTGTGAGTTGGGAGCTGGGCAATGAAATGGCGGGGGACAGGGCGACGTGGAGGCGATTTGTTTGTGGCCACCCCGTACGAGATTAAGGCGTCTGGCAATAGACAGATAGATAGATTTAAGTGATAGGGGGGTTCATTCAGCCTCCAACCCCCTCATATCAACCCCTTAAATCCTCTGACGTATTTTGTATTTTACTGTTATTTCCGGACGATTTTATTCAGCTCAAATGGAGGTTTACGTGAAGGGGTTAATGAAGGCTGGATTTAACCCCTCCAGTTCCGAGGGTCTAAGCTGAATGAAATCGTCTGAAGCCAGCAAGAATATACTAACATACCAGGTCATGGGATTTAAGGGATTAATGAAGGATCTAACCCCTCCACCCCCCAAAAAAACACCTAAAAAAATCGTCTGGAGAAAAACAAAAAAATCCATGTGAAAAAAGGGGGTCAATCAAGGCTATTTCTAACCCCTCCAGCTGTCCCCCCCCCAAAAAAAATCCAAAATTGAGGAAAATCGTCTGGAGGAAAAATCGTCCTGAAGGTGGAAGGCTAAAAATCGAAAAGCACGTCCTCGGGCTGAAGTGCTTAATGGAGAAACTGGCACCCGCGCATGACGTCATAGGGGCCAGAGCTGCCAACATTCCCCAGATGCTTCAATATATGTGTGTGTGTGTGTGTGTGTGTGTGTGTGTGTGTGTGTGTGTGTGTGTGTGTGTGTGTGTGTACGTTCTTGTGTATGTGTATGTGTGCATGTCTGAATGTGTGTGTGTGTGTGTGTGTGTGTGTACGTTCTTGTGTATGTGTATGTGTGCATGTCTGAATGTGTGTGTGTGTGTGTGTGTGTGTGTGTGTGTGTGTGTGTGTGTGTACGTTCTTGTGTATGTGTATGTGTGCATGTCTGAATGTGTGTGTGTGTGTGTGTGTGTGTGTGTAAGAGTGCCTCTGTGTATGTATGAATGTGGACGTGTGTGACTGCCCGTGTACGTACAAAAAAAATAATAAAATAAAAGGCGTGGAATCTGCCTAAAATTTACGGTGGGATTAAAAAGATTATAATGGCTGGCTATCTTTTTTTTTTTTTTTTTTTTTGATGCACAGCCGTGATCAATAATTGGTTTACACTTACGGGACTCAGAGCTAATTTCAACCCATTTAATTAGTGTTCATTAATTACCCCTCTAATGGTCGGAAAAACTCTAGCAGTCTATTCCGGTTAACCTCAGATGATTTTACTCAGTTGTATGAGTCTTAGGAGTTCTCTCTCTCTCTCTCTAACCACATACCACCTACCTACCTATTTCTCCCCCCCCCTCTGTCCTCCCCCTTCTCTACCTTTTCTCGCTCATTTCCCCCCCTCTCTCTCTCTCTCTCTCTCTCTCTCTCTCTCTCTCTCTCTCTCTCATTTATTTTTTTATTATTGCCCTTCTTGCTGGCACCAGACGATTTTACGAAGCTGAGGAAATGGCCCAAATAGTGAGGAGGTTACTGAAGGCTGTATTCAACCCCTCCTGCTCAGAAAGCCTCTCCACAACTGATTGAAACCGTCTGAAGAGAGCAAGACACAAAGGAAATCATGGTAGTGGAGGTTAAAACACACTACCCCTACCAACCACTATCTTAACTACTACCAACATTACTACCAACCCAATAACAACACTACACTGGCACGAAATCTCCAAGCACATCACTGACATTACTACCAAGGCCACTACCAACATCACTACTACCAACATCACTAACATCACCACTACTACCAACATCACTGCCATCACCATTACTACCAACATCACTATCATCACCACCACTACCAACATTCCTAACATCACCACTACTATCAACATTATTAACATCACCACTACCAACATCCTTAATATCAGCACTACTACTAACATTACTAACATCGCCACTACTACCAACATCGCTATCATCACCACTACTACCAACATCACTAACATCACCACTACTACCAACATCACTAACATCACCACTACTACCAACATCACTAACATCACCACTACTACCAACATCACTATCATCACCACTACCAACATTCCTAACATCACCACTACTATCAACATTATTAACATCACCACTACCAACATCCTAAACATCACCACTACTACTAACATTACTAACATCGCCACTACTACCAACATCGCTATCATCACCACTACAACCAACATCACTAACATCACCACTACTACCAACATCACTATCATCACCACTACTACCAACATTAGCATCACCACTACTACCAACATTCCTAACATCACCACTACTACCAACATCACTATCATCACCACTACTACAAACATCACTATCATCACCATTACTACCAACATCACTATCATCACCACCACTACCAACATCACTATCATCACCACCACTACCAACATTCCAAACATCATCACTACTACCAACATCACTATCATCAAAACTACTGCCAACATCACTAGCATCACCACTACTACCAACATCACTATCATCACCACTACTGCCAACATCATTAGCATCACCACTACTACCATTCCTAACATCACCACTACTACCAACATCACTATCATCACCACTACTACCAACATCACTATCATCACCACTACTACAAACATCACTATCATCACCACTACTACCAACATCATTAGCATCACCACTACTACCAACATCACTATCATCACTACTACTGCCAACATCACTATCATCACCACTACTGCCAACATCACTAGCATCACCACTACTACCAACATCACTAAAACTACTACCAACACCACCACTACCTACTTACACCAACTCTACAACAACTACCACACTCTCCTGGCACGGTATCTACAAACACATCACTGAAATTATTACCACCAAGGCCACTACCACCATCACCACCACTACCACCACCACCATCACCACCACCACCACCAAAAACAACAACAAACAACCAAACTATACTGGCACAATATCTACAAACATCACTGACATTCTTACTACCAAGGCCACTTACCAACACTACCACTACTACTACTACAACTACTATACTATCTACAATACTATGCTCTTCTCTACTCCTTAACATAGCTCATTTGCACTCTCTTCCTCTCCTTCACTCTTCTCTGCTTTACTCTGCTCTCTTCAACCCACTTCTACTCTGCTCTGGCCTACGCTGATCTCTTCTGCTCTCTACTTCAGTTTACAATCCCATTTCTTTCCTCTCTTGTAGCCCAATTTACCCTAACCTGTTCACCTCTTACCCTGTTCTGCTCTGCTGTACTTCCAACCACTATTCTGCTGTACACTCTACCTTCCACTAACCTACACTGCCCTATCCTATCCTACCTTCCTATCCTCCATCTTACCCTACCCAACCGTACCCTATTTTATCCCACCTTACCCTATCCTACCCTACCATCCTCCACCTTACCCTGCTCAACCCTACCCTTCCCTATCCCACCCTACCCTACCCTACGCTACCATCCTCTATCCCACCCCACCCAACCCTACCATCCTCTACCCTACCCTACCCTATCCCACCCCACCCAACCATACCCCTCCGCCCTCCCCTCCCCTACTCAACTCCTAAAGTGACTCGATAAGTAAGCACATCAGAGTTAATTGCAGCACATTAGCGAAGCAGACCACGGCGGCAGACAAGCACGGCAGACAAAGCCATTCCCAACACCAGATCAATACGTCATCATCATCATCATCATCATCATCATCATCATCATCATCATCAACTATTACACATCCATATTAATATATCATCATCATCATCATCATCACGCCTCATTCCCAGCTACAACAGTATAACGCAGAACATATAGAAAATAACAAATCACAATGAGCAGAAAGACAGCAAAACATAAGAGCAACGGGTCCAAAAAGACGCACACAAAGCACAGTCCAGCAGGGAGGAAAAGAGAAGAGAGGTGACAGAATTGGAGCACAGCGCAGTAAAGAGGAACTTGCAAGGAACTGAGAAGACATAATGGAAAAGGGCAGACAGAATCAGAGCAGTGTGAAGCAGAGAAGAGGAACAGAGCAGTGAAGCAGAGGAGAGAGGAATACAGCAGAGTGAGGAAGAGCAGAGAGGAACAGAGTGAAGCAGACACGTAGGTCCTTGCGGCAGACTCACTCACGCCCCACTGGAAGAGCTGAGTAAATAAGTGAAGGATGGGAAGGAAGATGGAGAAAAGGAGGGTAAAAATAGAAGGAGAAGGAAGGAGAAAAGGAAAAGGAGGAAGGAAAAAACAGAAGAATGAGAGCGGAAGGAGGAATATGAAAGGAAGAGGGAATATGAAAAACCAGGAAAGTAGGAGGTATATGGAAGAAGAGAAATGAAGAGGGAGGGAAGTGATGGATAGGGAAAGAGATGGGAGAGGAAGGAAATAAAGAAACGAAGGGAGGAGGATAGGGAAGAGGTGGGAAGAGAAGAGCAAAGACGGGAGACGGGAGGGAAGGATGAGGAAGGAAGGTAGAGAAGTGGGACGGAAGATGAGAGGGATGGAGGGAGGTAAGAGGTTAGTAAATAGACTGCGTCCCACTAGCGGTTTCTGCTGAGTTTAGCGGTGTTTGTCCTAGCTAACTCGCTACTTATGGCTCGCAGGGAGGGGAGGGAAGAAGAGAGGGGAATGGAGGATGAAGGGAAAGATAGGATGGGAAGGGAAAGGGAAGTAAAAGACAATAAGGAAGGGGAAGAAGACGACACGAAAGGAGAAGGAGGAAGGAGAAAGGAAAGGAAAGAAATGGAAAGGAAAGGAAGGCGAGGGAAGGGAAAGGAAGAGGAAGGAAGAGGGTGGAGAACTGGGGAGAGTGGGAGGGGAAATGGAAAGGGGAGAAGGGTTGAGAAGGGCAGATACCTAAACGATGAAAAAACGAAGAGAAAGGGAAGGGAAGGAGAGAAAGGGAAGGAAAGGAGGGAAAGGGAAGAGCAGGAGAGAAAGGAGAGAGAAGGCGAAGGGAAGGGGGGAAAGGGAAGGGAAGGAGGGAAAGGGAAGGGAAGGAGGGAAAGGGAAGGGAAGGAGGGAAAGGGAAGGG
Source organism: Coenobita brevimanus (assembly GCF_032717465.1). Classification (NCBI taxonomy): domain Eukaryota; kingdom Metazoa; phylum Arthropoda; class Malacostraca; order Decapoda; family Coenobitidae; genus Coenobita; species Coenobita brevimanus. The sequence continues at coordinate 4,008,209 of NC_137052.1, read as the reverse complement.
AAGGAGGGTACAGGACAGTGGGGATGAGTGGAAGAAGCTGGAGGAGAGAGAGAGAGAGAGAGAGAGAGAGAGAGAGAGAGAGAGAGAATGGGGGGGGAGGGGGTATAAGACATGGAGGAGCGTGAGGGGAAGAGGTCTTTACTGAGCAGAAAGAAAGACAAGGGGAAAGGGGAGGGGGAAGAGGAAAAAGGGAGACTGAAGGAGGGAGAAAGGAGGAGGGAGAAAAGGTGGAAGGAAGGAGGGAGAAGGACAAGGGAGAAAAGGAGAGGAAAATGCAGACGGAAGAGGAACTAGAAGTCAAACTGTCCTGCACAAAGTCACAAGTCTCCACCTACTGTTTCTTACAATGACCCTATTGGAGAGATTTGGATTTTTTTTTTTTTCCTATCAGCAATGGCTAATGTCAGGTTTTCCTGGAATCGTTGCGAGACTCAGAGGCTGGAAGAATAATAATACCAGTGAAAACAATACTCTCCAGCTTTGTAACAGGTAGACTAATGATGGAGGAAGAAGATGGGGATGAGGAAAGGCAAAGGGCAAGGCGGCAGAAGAAGAAAGGAGAGAGAAAGACGAGGGGAGAGATGAGGAGAGACGTGGAAAGGAGAGGGGGAAGCGAATGGAGAAGGGAAGGGGGCAATGGGCCACGGAGGAGGGGAAGAAGAGGAGGGGAAAGAGGAGAGGAGAGAGGCAAGAGGAGCGAAGGCCAAAGGTAACGAAAAATGGCCAAACTTGCTGATACCCTGAGATACAAGGGAGCGTCCTCACTATACACACCCACGCCAAATTTACACAGTGCTAAGGAAGAGTTAACTTAGCGGGTTTTGCCGCGTCTAGCAGTATTGGCTGGATTACCGAACCTTGCTACACTGAGAGAATTGTACCGAGTTTATAGGTCCGTGCTGAGTCTAGCGGGTACAGCTGAGTCTTGCGATTCGTAGTGAGCTTAGAGAATCTTGATAATTTAACAGATCTTACTGAGCTAAGTAGATGGTGCTGACTTTAGGAAATAGTACTGAGTTTAGCGAATCAAGCTGACCATAACAAAACCAACTGAATCTAAGGAATCGTGCTGAGTTTAGCGAATACGGCTGAAATTGGCTAATCATGCTATTTAGCGAATCATGCTCAGTTCAGCTTATCCTACAAGCTGAAAATCCTGCCGTATATCTAATCATGCTGGGTTTAGCGAATCGTGCTGAATTTAACGAATCCCGCTGAGTGTAGCAGTGATCACTCTTGCCAAGCCTGGCGTGGGGTGCAGAGTTGGGGATACTATTTTCTCGGCTATAGCATATTTTTCCACTCCAGAGATAACCTTGCCTTAAATTTGGTCCAAGGTGTGTGTGTGTGTGTGTGTGTGTGTGTGTGTGTGTGTGTGTGTGTGTGTGTGTGTGTGTGTGTGTGTGTGTGTGTGTGTGTGTGTGTGTGTGTATCCGATCTCCCTCTGAATCATCATGTGTACGTATGTGCGGCTGTGTGTATGTGCACAACTCAGATTTACACCAAGACTCAATAACACCACAAATCTAAAGTGCAAGAAAGAAGAAGACAAAAAATGAGAAACAGGAAGAATGAATAAAACAAGGAAGGAAGGAAGGAAGGAGGGAGGAGGGAAAGACAATGAATGATCGGACGGAAGGAAGGAAGGAAGAAAAAATAAAGAAAAAAATAAATTGAGGAAGGGGATATACCCAAAAGATCGTAAGTTTGCAATAAAGAAAAACGTAATATATCAGAGCATATTAATAACACTGATAATGATAGGCTAAACACACACACACACACACACACACACACACACACACACACACACACACACACACACACACCTCCCTCTGACGGCCACTCTCATAATATATATAGTTTGTTGCATACTCACTTCCGTAGGGAGGACGGGGAGCGGAAGGGAGAGGGGAGAAGGGAAGGGAGAGAGGAGGAGGGAAGGAAGACGGGAGGAGGGAAGGGAGAGGGGAAGAGTGCAGAAGAGGGAGAGGGGAGGCGCTGAGAAAAGAGAGGGGAGGGGAGGGAAAGGAATGGAGGAATTTGAAGTGATGACAGAAGAGGAGAGGAGAGGGAGAAAGGAGAAGGGAAACCAGAACGAAGGAGAGAGGGAAGGGGAAGGGAAGAAAAGGGGGAAGACAAGGGGAAGGGGAGTGGAGGAGGGGGAGGGAAGAAAGGGAGATGGAAGGAAACGGGGAAGGAAAAAAACGCTAGGTAGCTTCCTCTCCTCTTCTTTCCTCTCCTCCCTCCTTTCTTCTTCCTCTCACCTCGTTTTCCCATCTCCACTCCTTCCCCTCCTTATCTCCTCCTCTTCTTCCTAGCCTTCCTCTACACTCCTCCTCACCTCTCGTACCTCTCTCCTCACTTCCTCTTCTTCTTCCTCCTCTCCCCTCGTCTTCCTCTCCCTCCTCCAGTCATGTTCATCTAACCCCTCCCCTCCTTTTCCCCCTCCCCTCCTTTTCCTCTCCCTCCTCCCCTCTTCCCCTCTTTTCGTCCCTCCCCTTCCCTAGCTTTTCTAAATGTTATTATTCTATTTTCACAGAATGAGTCTCATAGTGTGTGTGTGTGTGTGTGTGTGTGTGTGTGTGTGTGTGTGTGTGTGTGTGTGTGTGTGTGTGTGAGAGAGAGAGAGAGAGAGAGAGAAACCCAAGGTAAGGGAGAAAAGGGGAAAAAAATAAATCCGCGAAAGAAAATGAAAACAAGAATGCAAAGGAGTGAGAGAAATAAAACGAAGTGAAAGAAAACGGAGAGAGAAAATGTGGAAGGGAGGGACTAATACAAACTTCAAATAAATCGCATGAGGGAGGAAAATGGGGAAAGAAAAGTTACCAGTCTCTCTCTCTCTTACTGCTTTGCTATCCTTGTCTTATTTAATATTATAGTTTGGTCTATTATATCAACTTTACTTCTCTTCCTATTTCATCCTTCCCATTCTTTTCTTCTTTATTTTTACCTTCTCTCTTCCTCCTCTTTTATACATTCTCCTCTTCACTCTTCTTCTAACATTTCTCCTCCTCTTTTCCCTTCTTCCTCTCCCCTACTCTTCTTCCTCTCTTTATCGGCAACACTTCCTCCTCTTCTCCCTTCACCTCCTCCCTCCTCCAATATCCTCCTTTTTCTCCTCCTCTTACTTTTCCTTTACTTCCTGTCTCCTCTCCATCTCTTCCTCCTCTTCTCTCCCCTCTTCCAATATCCTCCCTTCCCTCTCTCCCTTCCTCCTCCTGTGTTCTTTATCTTCCTCCTCTCCTGTCTTCTTGTCTCTTTATCCTTGTTTACTGCCCCTCTCTCTCTCTCTCTCTCTCTCTCTCTCTCTCCTGTCCTTGTCTCTTTATCCTTGTTTACTGATACTTTCTCTCTCTCTCTCTCTCTCTCTCCCAGATGTCAATAATTCCTCTTTTTCTTACCCCTTACCAACCATTCGTCCCCATCCCCTTTCTTCCCCTTTCCCCTTCCCTTCTCCCACGTCCCCTCCCAATCCCTTATCTCCCCCTTTTATTAACTCCCTACTATCCATCCTCCCGCCTCTCCCTACCTCACTTTTTAGCTCCCTTCCATCCCATCTCCCTTCCCTTCCTTCCCTCCCCCCCCTCCTTAAACTTCCGGGTTCAAGGTTCAAACCACGCCTTAGAGGACATTTAAGTCGGCAGCGGGTAGCATGTCACTGCATATGCTTGTAAATATCCACAAATCTCTCTCTCTCTCTCTCTCTCTCTCTCTCTCAAAAAAAAAAAAAAAAAAAAAAAAAGTAATTAGACCAGCACAAACACATCCAATACAACACATCGACTTTCATACACATCACTCTTTCACAGACACCCCTTTTCCATTCGTACTTCTCAAGCATGGGCAAGGGTTCACTCTGGCTATCACTCTCCCTCCAAGAAGGTCCAGTCTTGCATCAAACCTATTATGAACTGTTACATGTATGAAATGATACGGTACCGAATCTGATTAAGTTTTATATCCACTGTAACTCCCGAATTTCGAAGTCTCCCCTCTACGCTGAATAAAATCGTCTGAAGATAAGAGGAATAAATGGTAATCCCTCTCCTCCCCTACATCTACCCCTTCCCCTTCCTCCCTCTCCTTCCCTACATCTATCCCTTCCCCATCCTCGCACTCCTTCCCCTTCCCTTCCCTGATCTAAACATAGCCATCCATTGAGCCAAATTTAGCTGTGCTGGAGGGGGCAGTCTGCGTTACCTTTACTGTTCTCACTCACTCTCTCACATTCTCCCAACTCACTCAAGCTTGCTCACTTTCTCTCACTCACACTTGCTCACTTTCACTCAATTACCCACTCACTCATTCAGACTCGCTAGGACTTCATTTTCATTCACTCGCACTTAGTCATTCACCTACAATCTGTTCATATACCTATTTTCTATTCATCCACAGCTATCCCTCTGCCCTCAGTATCTGTCTGTTCTCCACGTCTTATCTTTAACCCATCTCTATCTCTCTACCTATATTATCCATCTCTTTAGCCATCTCCTCTACCTTCCTACCTATAGTACCTATCTTCTCTACCTTTTATGCATCTCCTCAATCTCTACCTCTCTCCCTATCTCTCTATCTTTAATTAATATATCTTTCTATATACATGTCTGCCTCTTCCTTCTCCATCTCAAAACAAAATCAATTAGTTTTTTAATTACATCTTTCCTAAAACTGTCTCACTTTCTCACAGATTCAATAGCTGCTTTCTCTCTCTTTCTATCCCTTCTCTTATGCTCCTTGATTCTCTCTCTCTCTCTGATCTGTTTACCTACGTGACTTTTTCCACGATTCGTCGTTCCTATATAAATACTGGCACTAATGTGTTCTCCCCCCTCTCTCTCTTACTCTCACATTTACTCCCTCCTCTCTCTAATACTCTCTCACTTTTATTTCTTTCCTCCACTACCTCTCTCTCTCTCTCTCTCTCTCTCTCTCTCTCTCTCTCTCTCTCTCTCTCTCTCTCTCTAACCTTTCCGCTACCATGACATTTCACTTTTTACCGCCAGACGATTTTATGAAGCTTAGTAATGATCTGTAGCAGTGAAAGGGTTGCGAAATTATAAACACCTGAAGTACACAAGGGCGTACACCTTTATGTGGACACGTAACAAAGTACAAGTAACAATGTACAGGTAATAATCAAACGTAGACGGGTAGGGCAGGGCAGGACAAGGGAGGGCAGGTGGCAATGGTGGTGGTGCCTGCTGTGACGTCAATGTGCGGCATGATAGTGGGACCAGCGCTGCCACCTCACCCCCACCCTCCCTCACATACCTCCTCTCTCTCTCTCTCTCTCTCTCTCTCCTCTCCTCTCTCACCCTCTTCCATATACCTCACCTCCACACACCTCTCCTCTCTCACCCCAAATCTCCTTCACATACCTTACTTTCCTCTCTCTCTCTCTCGCCCTCACGTACGTATCTGACCTCTCCTCTCCTCTCTCACCTTTACATACCTCACCTCTTCTTTCTCACCTTACATACCTCACTCTCATTTCTCACCCTTATGTACCTCACCTTGCATACGTCACCTCTCCTCATTCACCTTTACATACTCACCTCTTGCTTTCTCATCCTTACGTACCTCATCTCCCCATTCTCACCCTAACTGATACCTCACCTCTCTCCTCTCTCACCCTCCCTCAACTCTCTCTCTCTCTCTCCAAACTTGGCCTTTCATCATCGTCTCTTCTTTTCACCAATCTTATTTTCCCATCGCTTATTTTTTTCCTCCTCCTCTTCCATTCCAGCTTGCCTTCATCTCATATTTCTCCCGTGAACTCCCCACCCTTCTCCTCTCCTCAAACACCCTTTTACTTTCCTCTCCTCTCTTAGCCTCTCCTCCTCTGTTAATCTAATGCAAATTCCACGAACATACGTCAAACACAAATATAATCACAAAAGCTAAACTCTCTTGAAGGACAATAAGCATTCATTACAACAATTTCTTATATTATCAGAATTCACAATATGTACTGCAGTTTTGTATTCTCCTAAATCACTTTTTGTACTCTCGTAAATCACTTTTTGTACTCTCATAAATCACTTTGTACTACCCTAAATCACTTTTTGTACTCTCATAAATCACTTTGTACTATCCTAAATCACTTTCTGTACTCTCATAAATCACTTTGTACTCTCATAAATCACTTTGTACTCTCATAAATCACTTTGTACAGTCATAAATCATTTTTTGTACTCTCATAAATCACTTTGTACTCTCATAAATCACTTTGTACTATCCTAAATCACTTTGTACTCTCATAAATCACTTTGTACTCTCATAAATCACTTTGTACAGTCATAAATCATTTTTTGTACTCTCATAAATCACTTTGTACTCTCATAAATCACTTAATAATAAGTCCCGGGATGTCATTTTGTCTCTATATTCTTACCATTTCTTAACACTTATATCTGGTCATTTATTTCATCACTATTTCCTCTTCCTTCCCTCTTTTCTCTCATTTCATCTGTTTAGCCTTTTATTTACTCTCTCTCCTTTCCTCCCTTCCCCTCAATCATTCCATCATTCCTCCCCCTCTTCCTCCTCCTCCTCCACTTCCTCCCTCATTATTTCCTCTCTCTTCTCCCATTCCATAACTCCTCCTCCTCCTTCCCTCTCACTTAAATCTAGCTTAATGCAATCTTAACCTTCCTTCGCAACATCCATCTCCTCCCCTCTTTCTTCTAATTCATGAGAGAGAGAGAGAGAGAGAGAGAGAGAGAGAGAGAGAGAGAGAGAGAGAGAGAGGATCAGAATAAATAAATAAATAAAAAAGGTGATTTTGTTAAACCTGAACCGACAAAAACGTAGCAATTTTTCGTGTTTTTCAGACGATTTGCTTTTTTGATAATTAAACAAGCCTATCCTACCTGTGTGTGTGTGTGTGTGTGTGTGTGTGTGTGTGTGTGTGTGTGTGTGTGTGTGTGTGTGTGTGTGTGTGTGTGTGTGTGTGTGTGTGTGTGTGTGTGTGTGTGTGTGTGTGTGTGTGTGTGTGTGTGTGTGTGTGTGTGTGTGTGTGTGTGTGTGTGTGTGTGTGTGTGTGTGTGTACCTGAAACATCCTAAAGTACAGAACGTATACTGAAAAAAAAGTTTGGGGTTATACAACGCTTTCTCTCTCTCTCTCTCTCTCTCCCCTTCTAAATCCGTCCCATTCTTTCTCACTCACGCCCCATCCTCCTCTCTTTTATACCTCCACATCCCTTCACCTGGCGCCTCTCTCTCTCTCTCTCTCCCTCCCCTTCTAAATCCGTCCCATTCTTTCTCACTCACGCCCCATCCTCCTCTCTTTTATACCTCCACATCCCTTCACCTGGCGCCTCTCTCTCTCTCTCCCTCCCCTTCTAAATCCGTCCCATTCTTTCTCACTCACGCCCCATCCTCCTCTCTTTTATACCTCCACATCCCTTCACCTGGCGCCTCTCTCTCTCTCTCTCTCTCTCTCTCTCTCTCATCTGACAGTCTGCCACTCTTCTGTCTTAGGTACTCTCCCTCCCCCTCACCCCCTTCTCTCTCTCAACGTCACACTTCCTCTCTTCTCCCTTCTCCCTCATTCTACCAGCCCCGCTCTGTCTCCCTCTCCCCCCCCCCCCGTCTCTTCAGATTTCTCCCCTCCCTTCCCCCCACTGCCTCTTAGAGTTCTCCCCTCCCTCCCCTCCCCCTTCAACTGATGCCGTGTTCATTCCTCCCCCTCCCTCTCTCTCTGCCCTTTCCTCTGCCCTCCCCCTTCTCCTTTCACATTCTCTCTCTCTCTCATTTGAAAATACCTCCTCCTTCACCTCACTCTCTTACCACCATCCATCTTTCCCCCCATCTCCCCATTCTACTGGTATTTTTCCACTCCCATCCTCTCTCACCTACCCTCCTCTTCCTCTCCCATTTGCTCTCTTCTCTCTCATTTTACTCATAAGCTTCTCCCCTCATCTCCCTCTCTCCCTCACCCCATTTCCTTTCACTATCACAACTCCCCCAACTTTAAGTCTTCTTCCCCCCCTCTTATCTCCCCTACTAGTACCTCTCCTCTCCCCTCTTCTCTCACCCCTGCATCAGCCCTTACTACTTCCTCACCCCTCTTCTCTCACCCACTACTCTTCCCTCACCTCATCCCCTCCTCTCTCCCCTCTCCCCTCCTCCTCTCCCTCTCTCCCCTCCCTCTCCTCAGACCAGCCCTGTCTTTGATGCTGGTAATTAGACGCCCTTATTCCACCCCTTAGCCTCACCCCTCATTTTTATCCTTTCTCTCTCTCTCTCTCTCTCTCTCTCTCTCTCTCTCTCTCTTTCATTCCTTACCCTCCTGACCAAACTTTACCCCCCCTCACTCCTCTCTTCACCTTCATCTCTCCTCTTTCGCTTACCTCCCTCCATTCCTCACTCCTTCATCGTTTCTCCCTTACTCTCACTCCTCTCTCACCCTTCACCTCTCCCTCCTTCCTCATCCCTCATCCCTCCACACTCCCCCCATCCCTCATTTGTCCCTCCTCCTCCTTTACCTTTCATCTGTCTCTCCACCTCCCTCACCCCTCACCTCTCCCTCCACCTCCTCTTTCATCCCTCACCCCTCACCTCGCCCTCCACCTCCCTCACCCCACACCTCTCCCTTACCCCTCACCCCTCCACTCCCCCATACCTCTCACCTCTCCTTCCCCTCCCTTCACCCTTCATCTCTCCCTCCCTCATCCCTCACCCTTCCCTTGTCACCCTTCATCTTCTACCCTCGCCATTCAAGTGCCTCTCTCCCTCTCTCTCTCTCTCTCCATACTCGCCTAGATCTCCTCAAAGCTTTCTTACCGCTTTCATTCCCTCACTGGGCTGAACCTCTCTCTCTCTCTCTCTCTCTCTCTCTCTCTCTCTCTCTCTCTCTCAATTATACGTTTATACGCAGACGTACAACTCATTTGCATACACAAACCCAGACACTCGAGCAAATAGGAAGCAGACAGGAGAGAGAGAGAGAGAGAGAGAGAGAGAGAGAGAGAGAGAGAGTTACGTGCTACAAGGGGTTACAATAACAAGTAGTACCTCCAAGGGCCTTCCGAACCAAACCAAGGAGGAAGCAGAAATGAATATGCCTGGTATACGCTGCTCCTCCAACACTGAGAGAAAAGTATAGTCACGTATACCCGGTTATTGACGAACCTTCAAAGTAAGTGGATATGATACGTTAACTATGATGTACATTCACCCCCTTCCCCCCTTACTTCCTTCCCCCTCCTGCTAATCTCTCTCTCCCTTTCTTTCCTTCCCCCTCCTACTAATCCCTCTCTTCCTTCCCTCTCCTACTAATCCCTCTCTACCTTTCTTTCCTTCCCCCTCCTGCTAATTCCCCTCTCCCTTTCTTTCCTTCCCCCTCCTATTAATCCCTCTCTCTTTCTTTCCTTCCCCCTCCTATTAATCCCTCTCTCTTTCTTTCCTTCCCCCTCCTACTAATCCCTCTCTCCCTTTCTTTCCTTCCCCCTCCTGCTAATCCCTCTCCCTCTTCCTTTCCTTCCCCCTCCCACTAATCTCTCTCTTCCTTCCCTTTCCTACTAATCCCTCTCTCCATTTATTTCCTTCCCCCTCCTTCTCCCCCTCTCCCTCCCCCAACCAAGTTTACCTCTCCCCTCAACAGTCTTCATCCCTCGACATTCCCTCCAGTCTCCCCTTCCCACTACCCCACCTCAACCCACCTCCTATCCCTCCCCCCCTATCTCCTCTCCTTTCATCCCCCCCCTCACCCCACCCACACCCTTACCCATAACCCCATCCACTAGTTATGTGTTACCTCGGCCCATATGCAGACTACAGTGAGGTGGTTAGGTCAGGTTAGGGTAGGTTGGGTTAAGCTAGGTTAGGTTAGGTCAGGGTAGGTTGGGTTAGGTTAGGGTAGGTTGGGTTAGGTTGGGCTGGATATGGTTGGGTTAGACTGGGTTGAGATGGGGATGGGAAGGGGAGGAGGAAGATGGGAGGGGCGGGAAAGGAGGAAAAAGAAAGAGATGGAAAGAGACAGGGAACTGAGTGTGAAGGGAAGGGAAGGGAAGTGAGGAGGATGGCATGAGAGAAAAATGAAAAGAGGATGGAGAGAAATCGAGAGGAGTGAGGAAGGAAAAGGCGAGGAGTGAGTGGGTGAGGTAGAGGAGGAGGAGGGGAAGGAAGTGAGGTGTTACCTGTGTGTTAGTTAACCAGATAAGGCCCGTCAGATGGATAATGGGGCTCCTATAACCTCCCTTTTAATTCGAGCACCTGAGAAGAGGGACAGGGATGCAGGAGGAGGGAGAAGAAGACAGGAGGGAGAAGAAGAACAGGGGAGGAGGGACAGGAAGAAGAGGAGAGGAGGGAGAGGAAGAAGAGGAGAGGAGGGAGAGGAAGAAGAGGAGAGGAGGGACAGGAAGAAGAGGAGAGGAGGGAGAGGAAGAAGGGGAGAGGAGGGAGAGGAAGAAGGGGAGAGGAGGGACAGGAAGAAGAGGAGAGGAGGGAGAGGAAGAAGGGGAGAGGAGGGAGACGAAGAAGGCGAGAGGAGAGGGATGGGGAGGGTAAGGGATGAAGAAGGGCAATGAGGGAAAAGAGAATATAAGTGGAGAGAACGGGAGAGAAAAGAGAGGAATGGGGTGAGAAGAAAAGGGAGGAGGAGGGTATGGAAGATGGAGGGGAAGAAGGGAAGGTGAGGTAAAAGACTGATGTGGAAAAAGAAAACATGTGGAATACTAAGAACAGATATGGTGAAAAAGAAGTGTAGGAAAAAGATGAATTAAGGAGAGAGGAAAGAGGGGGTGTGGAGGAGGGGAAGAGGAAGTAGTGGATATGGGAAGAGAAGAGGGAAACGAGGAGGAGAAGGGAAAGGGGTGGATATGGGAAGAGAACGTGAGGGGGAAGGAGGAGGACGGGGGAAAAGGAAATGAAACTAAAAGGGGACAAAAGGAAGGGTGGAGGGAGGTGGTGGAGAGGGAATGGGAGAGGCAAGGGTGACTAGCAGAGGTGATGGAGGAGGAAGAGGAAATGGGTGAGGAAAGAAAGAGAGGGAGGGAAGAAGAGAGACGGGGAAGAAGGATGGATGAAAATGATATGTAAGGGAAAGCGGAAGGGGAAGAGAAGAGGCAAGTGAAGTGGTTATTGTAATCTTGATGCTGGTAGACGATTTTTTCAGAGAGAGAGAGAGAGAGAGAGAGAGCAGGTACCGAATCTTTGCCAAGTTGTTTATATTTATCTCTCGTCCCTCAGGTGTGCTCTCTCTCTCTCTCTCTCTCTCTCTCTCTCTCCCCATTAACCCCTAATTGCAAAAGCGCACCTAATACTGAATAAAATCGTCTGGTGGAGGTAGACTTGCAAGACCGAAATAAAAATCTCATTGCAAAAGAGGGGATATTAACATTCTCTCTCTCTCTCTCTCTCTCTCTCTCTCTCTCTGGCGCTCCTCCAGTCATCTTATCTCTCCCCTTTCTTCCTCATTCCTCGTTTCTATTATTTCTTTCGTATACTCTCTCTCTCTCTCTCTCTCTCTACCTTTTCATTTTCCTTTCCTTTCCTCCATGCCTTTTCCCTCGCTCCTCCTTTCCGTTTCTCTCTCCCATTTCTTCTTCTTACTTCCTTCTTCGCTCTGATTTTCTATGTTTCTTTCTACCATTCTTACTCTTCCTCCCTACATTACTGTTTACCTGTTTCTCAATTTCATCCTTCTTCCCTCCTCCTCTTCTTCCCTCCCTCCCCCAACCATCCTTTCATTACCCACCTTCTCCTCCTCCAATCATCCATCCATCCCCCCCTCCCTCCATCCATCCATTCCTTCCCCCCTTTCCCTCCCTCCATCATCTCACCTTTCATACCTAAGACTAATATTTGAAAACGAATGCAAATAAAACAGAACCGTGATTAACATGGTAGCAGTGGGTGACGTGGAGGGATGGGGGAAGAAATGGGGAGGAAAGAAAAGAAGGGAGATGTGAGAGGGGGAGAGGATTAGCGTGGAGATGGGGAGGGGATGTGGTGAAGGCTTATCGGAGAGAAGGGAGGTCAAAGGGTAAAAGTGAAGGGAGGAGAACATAAGACGAAAGGGTGGAGAGAGGGAGGGGGGAGGGGAAGGGAAGAACTGTGGAAAGTGTGACGGAGGGGAAAAACTGAAAAGATAGGAGAGAGAGAGAGAGAGAGAGAGAGAGAGAGAGAGAGAGAGAGAGAGAGAGAGAGAGAGAGAGAGCGGGGGATGGAAAGGAAGAATAATGTGCGTTAAATGGGGAGAGGCATGAATGGGGTGGAAAGGGCACAGATGGAAAATAGAAGAGAAAATGAGAGAATGGGAGAGGGGAGGGGGGGGATTAGGGGAGAAAGGAGGGAGGTGGAGATAGGTAGGGGTGTGAGGGGAAGAGAAAAGAATGGGAGAAAAGGGAAAGGGGAGTTAAAGGTAGAGGAGAGAGGAAGAAGGGGAAAAAAAGAGAAAAGGAGAAGAGGAAGATGAAATGGAGACTGGAAAGAGGGGAAAGAAAAGATAATCCTGGATTGAAGTTATGAACATGAGGTATAATAATAATAATAATAATAATAATAATAATAATAATAATAATAATAAACAATAATAATAATAATAAACAACAATAATAATAATAATAATAATAATAATAATATTAATGCACTAAGTCTAAGCAGTGCTACATCAAGGTGACTAAACACTGAGGTACAAGCCAGATGGTTTCCTGTGCCTAACTCCAGGAAACCACTGATGCGTTGGGTGGTAACCATATAACCTACATGAATGCCTGGTTGTGTAGTGGGTTAAGGCGCTACAACCTGGTATGACTCATTGGGTAGGTGCACGAAACATACCGAGAAAGAATTGAAACATACTGAGAAGGAATTGAGCCTGGAAACTCATAGGTAATAGACAGACAGACAGACAGACAGACAGATACCCAAATTTATACTCGCAGACAAACAGAAAGACATAAACAAAGACGGATAGACAGCCATACCATCAGACAGGAAGATGTGTTTATAGTAGGTAGGTAGATAGATAAATAGACAGACAGGTAAGTAGACAGACACACACATACACCTGTAGACAGAGACAGACGGACACACAGACAGACAGAAAAAGACAGACAGACAGATGAGGAGCGAGGGATGTAAGTATGTACTGACAGATGGAAGAATGAAGGTGTGGAGGGAAGCAAGGAGTGGCGATGGAGCGAAGACCAAACCACACAAATATTTAGATAAGCTAACTCAGGACAGGCAGAGTTTAGGCGGCTGAAAGCATGTGGATATTTTTTCCCCCCAGCTCTGGACAAAGGCTAGAGAGTCCGTTCCCTAAATCCAGCAGTTTTTCTACGTGCGCCAGAAGGGGTCACACACCTTGTCACCACCTGGGCGCTAATTCCCACCATCCATACTGAATTAAATGCTAGGAGTGGTGTGGTGGTATTAGGAGTGGTGTGGTGGTATTGGGAGTGGTGTGGTGGTATTAGGAGTGGTGTGGTGGTATTTGGAGTGGTGTGGTGGTATTAAAGTGGTGTGGTGGTATTAGGAGTGGTGTGGTGGTATTAAAGTGGTGTGGTGGTATTAGGAGTGGTGTGGTGGTATTAGGAGTGGTGTGGTGGTAGTAGGAGTGGTGTGGTGGTAGTAGGAGTGGTGTGGTGGTAGTAGGAGTGGTGTGGTGGTAGTAGGAGTGGTGTGGTGGTATTAGGAGTGGTGTGGTGGTAGAAGGAGTGGTGTGGTGGTAGAAGGAGTGGTGTGGTGGTATTAGGAGCGGTGTGGTGGTAGTAGAAGTGGTGTTGTGGTATCAGGAGTGGTGTGGTGGTATTAACAGGGCTATTTTATGATTATTCTTTGTCCCAGCGCGACCTGACCTCCGGATCAAGGGGTCAGCAGTCTACTCCTCTACCACCTGACCACCATGGATAGATAAAGAGACTGATAGATTAAGGATGGAGTGAAGTAAGGCCCAAGAAGCAAGGAAAACGAAAGCACGAAAGCAAGAGAACAACAACAGCATTCGGAGAGAGAGAGAGAGAGAGAGAGAGAGAGAGAGAGAGAGAGAGAGAGAGAGAGTGGTGGTGATGGTAAAAGTGGGTTGGTAGTGTAGTAGGAAGACCTGGTAGCTGGCCAGTGAGAGGGGGGGGGGAAGGGGGGAGGAGAGAGGAGGGGGGAGATGGAGAGAGAGAAGAGGGGAGAACAAGGGGAGAGGAAAGTCGAGAAGGGGAAACAGTATGGCATGCAGAGGACGAAGGAGAGGGGAGAGGAAAACGGAGGAGAGGAAAACGGAGGAGGTGAAAGAGGAGGAGGAGGAGGAGGAGGAAATGGCAAAAAGAAAATGGGAAAAAATGGGAAAAAAATGGAGAACTAGGAGTAAAAATAATAGGGAGAAAGAAAGGCTGATTATAGGCAATAGGAAAACACTTTAACACGTGGAAACAATATCAAGTAAGCAATTTATTTTTGATGAGGTTATTTATTCCTGTTACCGCCAGAGAGAGAGAGAGAGAGAGAGAGAGAGAGAGTGAGAGAGAGAGAGAGAGAGAGAGAGAGAGAAATAAAAAACGAACGAAAAACAATAAAAAGGCAAGGCAAAATCAACCTTATCCAACACTGCAATAGGGGTGAATATATAACCCAGCCTTATCGTCCTGCTGCTCTTCTGCTCTTATCTCAAAATAAACGATATGGGAAAAAAAATAAGGTTAAGCAAATTTTGAACACGAAATATGAAAAAAAAAGAGGGGAAAAAACAATGAGAACAAAATAAAAACTGCAATTGCGGTGATCAAATTAACACGAAAATAATGCAAAAAAAGCCTTAAATCACACTGCAATAGGGATGATTAAATAATGGGAAAATAATGATAAAAAATACTTAGAAAACGGCAATAACGGTATTCAATTCTGGAAAAAATTATGGAAAAAAAGACCTTAAATCAAACTGCAATAAGGGTGATAACGGCAAAAAAAATAGTCTTCAAACAGCAATAGGGTGATCAAATAACAGAAAAAATTATTAAAAAACAGCCTTAAATAAACTTGCAATAAAGGTCAATATAAAACTCACCCTTACTGTCCTGAAGCTTACACAGACACTGCCTCTATACACAACCAAAGTTTCCTTAGTCCTGTTCCACTTCCTTTCCTTCAAAGATATCCTTTTCCTTTAATCTACGTTCACTGATTTCCTTTCCTCTAATCTTCCTTCACTCACTTCCTTTCCTCTAGTTCTATTTAACTGTTCAACGTCACTTTTCACAATTCACCGCCCATACTTCCACTAACACTCCTCCTTTAATCTTATCTGCACACTAAGAAGGATTTTTTTCTAAGCTGAGGAATCTTGAATGAGTAGCAAATCTATAAGCGGATATGACGTCACGGTGCGCGTCCCGGTATAAGCATGACGTCATTTCCTGTGTACACTCATACCAATATTCCCTCATATCCAGCGCATATTATCAGTTCCATATATAAAATCTAACCTAAGCCTCCTTTTTTATCTCCTTAATTCGCTACTTAATAAGTAGGGTACTCAAGAGGATATAATTATACTCGTTACGTAACTGTACTGAATATTATTTTTTTTTATGTAAAAGTAAAGCATAATACTTCTTTTCCCTGTGATAATTAAACATTCTCAAGCTGTAAAATAATTTCCATACTTCTTTTGCAAAATATAACTTACTATTCTTTAGTACTTATGCAACAGTATTTTTTTTTACTTAACACAAATCTATATATGAAACACTTAAGCAGAAAAATTGTTATAACTCGCTCAAAAAACAAAAATAAACCAATAAATAAAAATACAATCACTTATGCATTAAATTTTACTGGCTTTTAATTTTTCTCTTAAACATTAATAATATCTTACGAAAATACTACATGTAGACTAAATTAAATCTGTATCTCGACATTTTTGTAATTTTGGAGAAGAAGAACAGGGAGGGGGAGAATGAGGATGAGATGGAGGGATAGAGTAGAGAGGTGTACGAGAGCGGCGGAAGTTGGGGGAGGGGGGAAGGCAGCGAAATAACAGGGGATAGGTCGACATGGAGGCGATTTACTTGTGGCCACCTATTAAGGGACTGAGGCGTCTGGTCATGGGTAGATAGGTAGAATTTCAGTCTCTTAACCTTTTCATCCCTAGCATCGGAGTAGTGAAGGGACTATACTCCTTTCACTCTAACTTGGTCCAGATTTTTGTCCTTTTGCAGCTTCTTTCACGCAGCTCAGTGGCAGAGAAAGAGAATACTACGGCTCTACATCCTTCCCATGGCACTTTTTCCTGACTAGTAACCTGTTCTTGTGTTACTCCTCTCCTACATCTCAGTACTGATGGAGAGACGGCAATTTCTGGCCAAGATGGAGTAAAAAGGGTATAATGAAGAAACTGTAGAATCTATCCATAAAGTTTGAGAAATTATACTATGCTGAATAAAACTGGAAAAAAATAATGACAGCAATAATAATAAAACGCGACTTCCAATGATCTTCAACATAATAATAATATAATAATACTAAAATAATAAAAATAAAAATAATAATAATAATTTACAAGACCGTTCAAAATCAAACAGCCTGACGTTCTTGGGAATAAGCTTTTCGTAGACGTTAAGTTTCTCTGAAAATTATTTACAGATCGCAATGAAAGTTTTAAATATAGTATCACTAGCAAGACTGAATTTCGTGACTACTAGAGGTATTCATAGCTTTGATCGTCTCTCTCTCTCTCAGGCAAATCGTTTTCAACACGACGTTCCTTCAGATAACGTTAACATCAGCGCTAATGTCTCTCAGATAAGCACTCACAATTATTTTAAGTTTTAATTGTGGTAGTTTTCTATAAACAAAATCTCGAATCTCTCTAATATTCACAGCCTTGATACGTTTTTTTATCTTTTAAGTTCTGATTGAATTTAAGAGTTCTGAGAGTTGTCTTTTATTTACATATTTACAATCTGCATGAAGCTCTTTTTTTTTCTTTTCTTTACGAGATAGTCATGACAACGTTTAAGTTTCTGATAACCATTCACATTTTTTAAACGGTCATAGGATACACAAAATCTATAATAGTCACAGGGATTGTACAAGATTCTTTGGTATGAACTATTAAATAAATCCTACATCAAACCTGTTACGAAATCTTCTCGCTATGGCAACAACATATTGTCTTTCTGAATATATTTAATCACAGTTTCTCGGTTTATTCCTTTTTTTTTCATAGATTTTTATTATCCACTGTTTTTCAACTTTTTCTCAGTTTGTCAAAGCTTTAATCATTCTATTTTTCACTGAGAATCGCCGTTTTTTCAAATCTTTGAGACAATTTTCAAAAATTTACAAATAATATCAACACCTTCCTTTCTCATCAATTATTGGCTGTCTTTTCTGCCGATTCTTTCGGATTAGATTCTTTCTGATTAAGTTTTCAGTAGTTTCCTTCTTTCTAATAAGTTACCGAATATTTTTTTTCTTTGCTGATAAATTATACACTCTTTCTTTCTTTTCCCGGTAAATTCTTCAATTTTTCTCCAATCTGATAAATTATTCACCAAGTTTTCAATGTTGTTACAGACGCTGGCTGGTTTTTGTGAGGTATGGGTAGCGAGTGAGGTGGTGGGAGCAGAGCAGAGTGTGGGCTTGAGTGTAGTGTTGCCTCGGCGGGCCCTCTCACCAAACCTAAATTAGCACCCTTCAGCTCCCCCCCCTCCCCCACTCTCTGTCCCCCCTCCCCCCACTCTTGCCTCTCTCCCTGCCCCTTCTCACTGCCCCATTCTGTGCCTCTTTTACTGCCCTCCTATGCCCTCTTACTGCCCGCTCCTCCCCCCTCCTCTCTCCCATCTCCCCCTTCCCCTACTCTCTACCCCCCTCCTGCCTCTTCTCACTGCCTCGTTCTATGCCTCTCTTACTCCCCCTTTCTATTCTCTCCTCCCCCTGCCTCCCTCCTCCTCTACTTTGTATCCTTCTATGTCACTCTTACTGGACTCTTCATGCCTCGTTCAGTCCCGTTTAGCTAGAAATCCTGTACCTATTTCACTACCCATTTCAATTCGTCTCATTCTCCTCCCATGCTCCTCTACCTGCTCTTTTATGCCCCTTCCTCCCTCTTTCCCTCCCTGTTCTACCTCTCTGCTCTCTTTCTCCTCTACCTCTTCTCCCTAACCTTTCAAACCGTTCCCCTATCCCCCTTTCCCATCCCCACAATACTCTCCCATTACTCTTTCTCACTGACCACCCATTCCACTTTTCCCTCATCTCTCACACTGGCCTCCCATGCTAAACTCTCTCTCTCTCTCTCTCTCTGGAAAACTAAACTCTGAGAATTACCGTGTCAATCTATTCTTAATCTCTTCAGTACGATGATTTACCTTTGCAACCACAAGACCATTTCATTCAGCTCAGCCCCCCCTCCAGCCCCACTGAGGTGTAGGGGGGCTGAGGATAGGTTTCTGGAGCCAAAATACACCAAGGGTACGTGACCAGTCTATCTCCCTTGGTAGGTATTACATGAAAAAAAAACTCCAGTCACCAATTTTTTTTACCAAACCTATCCGCATGGCAAAAAATCCTCACACAGACTGGGAGATCTAAAGCCACTAGACCACCAGGCGCCCTTCCACATTATGCTCATCACAACAGAAACAAAACAACGATGAGTGAGAGTATACGGTGTGATGTGTTGGTGAATGGAGACTGGAGGAGGAGGATGATTGTAAGTACCTAGTGCAACGACAGAAAACAAAAAAAAGGAAGTGACACACAGAATGGGTAAAAAAAAAAAAAAATAGGGAAAACTAGAGTGACCTACGGAAATGAAGTGGTAAATCTATGAAGGCCGTGATAAGGAGGAGCAAGGAAGAGGATATGAGTACTAAGTGGTAAATCTATGAAGGCCGTGATAAGGAGGAGCAAGGAAGAGGATATGAGTACTGAGTCTGTAAGTGTGAAGGGGTGTTAAAAGCCCACATTGACGTATAAATGCTGGACTCTCAATGATATAAGTATCGCAAAAAAGAATCACAGAAATACAATAGGTAAGGAATGTGTGTGGCTTGCATGGGCTGAATAGAATAATAAACTAATAAAATACTAAATGATGGTATTCGTGATAATGTGAAGCAAAAGAAGTCCACGTGAAAGCATCTGAGGATGGAAGAAGGTGTGTGGGGAAAGGAAAAGTTGGTGTATATAGGGTAAATGAACGTGTGAATAAGAGGTCGCGAATTCAGAGTGCAGTCGCGAATTCAGAGTGAAGCCGCGAATTCAGAGTGCAGCCGCGAATTCAGGGTGCAGCCGCGAATTCAAAGGGCAGTCGCGAATTCAAAGTGCAGCCGTGAATTCAAAGGGTTTATATGCTGAGTGAAATGATGGTAATTATCCTACTACTGTACTTTCCAGGTCCCTATAACTCTCTCTCTCTCTCTCTCTCTCTCCAACTGACCGCCCCTATTTCCTCTCCCTATCTCTCCCCCTCCCCTTCCCCCCCGCGTCCCCCTAGCGGCCAGTCTCAAATTAGCCACGGTGTAGTGCGGCCCTGGTGGTAACGACACAGACACTCTTAGTACACTTACACTACAATCTACTACAGTACAATCTAGTAAAGTACACTCTCTGCTACTCGCTACTACTGTTTTCTACTACGGTACTTTCTCTGACTACTCTCTACTACTACTACTTTCTACAACTACACACATCTATTCTGTATTTATCTATCTATACTGAGTAATTCCATGCTATGTTACTCCACACACCTATATTACTTATCTTCTAATACATTCCTTGTTCTTTATATATTTACTCCTCTTTACTCCACTCATATTATCCAATTACTTTTCTATAATTATCTATCTATCTGTCTATATCTATTTCCTGCCTTCTCCCCGCATCACAAATTAATCAGACATTAATTATCATTTCTACAACGCCACACACATGCCACTACCATCAATCCATTATTTATTTATGTATTCTTCATCGACTTATCCACATATGTATAAATATAAAAATAAACTTTCATATACCACTATATTCCACAACTTTTCCATTAATTCTCTCTATCTCCTGCCAGACGCCCTAATTCCGTGCGGGGTGGCCACAAATAGTTGGCCTCCACGTCGCTGTGTCCTCTGCTGTTTGGCTGCACATTCCCCAGTTCACTCTCCCCTTTCTTGTATATCTCTCTACTCCATCCCTCCATCTCATCCTTGGTCTCCCACTTCTCCTTTCCCTCTCCGTTTCATCCTTCGTCTCCCGTTCTTCCTCTCCCTCGCCATCCCATCCTTGGTCTCCCCTTCCCCCCCACCTCACTCACGTACACTCCTCTGGTCTGTCTCTCATTCTCCATCCTCTCTCCATGACCTAACCATCTCAAAACTACTTCTCAACTTTCAACCACCTTCACATCAACACCACAACGCCCCTTCACTTCCTCATTTCTCTCTCTCTCTCTCTCTCTCTCTCTCTCTCTTTCTTTATAACTACACATCTTTAATTCCACATGTATATAAAGTGTACATATATACTTACAGGATGTGTAGTACGGCAAGAGCAGAACTGAACTTACCTGCAAAGAAATAATATATCATTAGTATCAGAAAAATTATTATTATTATTATTATTATTATTATTATTATTATTGTTGTTATTATTATTATTATTATTATTATTATTACTGATACTACTACTACTACTACTACTACTCGTTTAATAGAACATGAGCTGAGATCAAGGGCACAGGGAAAGGTCAAAGTCACCTTATATACAAAAAACAAGTCTTTAAGAATCTAGGAATAATCTAGCAAGGAATTACTAACTCCATTTCCTCTTAGCTAACAGAAAAAAAAAAATAAAAGCAACGACTAATCTATTCATTCATTCATTCATTGTCAGACGCCATGTATCCCAAACGGGGTGGCCAAGGGCTTAGAGTTAACTGTTTTACAGGGAGGGGCACTAATCCTCCACCAACCCCACGTGTATTACCTTTATTTTCTCAGTTTACAGAAAAAGTCAAAGAAAATGGGAAGAAGCTGCTAACAGGGGAACACTACACTAAAATCCCTTCTCCCCTACCTAGCCTCCCTTCTGCTCCCCAAAATACCTGCCTCTCCTCGTCCATCTCCTCCCCTTCTCTCCTCTTCCTTCGAACTCTCTTCTCACCCCCTCTCCTCCAAATTCCCCTCCATCCCCCTCCTTTCACCTCTTTTCCACCTCATCTCCAAAATCTCCCCGAACCTCCTTATTCCTCCTTTCTCCCCGTTTCTCCTGCCACCTCGTCCCCCCCCCCCTTTCTCTCTCTCCGTACCCTCGTCGTAGCCTACACTATTATTTCCGGACCAACCTGTGGCTCTGCGTGGAATCTGAGACGAGGCCCGGGTTCGCATTTATCAAGGATCTTACCCCACTCCACCACCGGGCGCCACCTTTTTAAAAGCCTAATTCTCCCTACTTCCAGACGGTTTTATTCAGCTTACGGGATATTAAACTGTAAAGGTCGGGTGTAGCTTTCATCAATCCCTTTACTAGTAAGGTCAATAAATAAAAATATATAAATAAAATAAAATGAAAAATACCTGCCTAAAATCAGAAATATTTTAATTTTTCGCATATTTTCACTTTAACCCCCATACTAAAAAAAAAAAAATCTAGCATTCAATTCCAGCACGCGCCAGATTATTATTATTATTATTATTATGATTATTACTTTCAACTGGGTGAGTCATAGTATTCTCAATGTTAATACTGTTACTGTTAATCCTCTTATGGTCAGGACAACCCTGACATTTTATTTAGGCAATCTATCTATCTATAGCCAGACGCCTTAATCCCTTAAGGGGTGGTGACAAGCAAATCGTCTCTATGTCGCCTTGTCAACTGCCATTTCGCTGCCCTCCCCCCAACCAATATTCCAGCACACGCCAACCAATTTAATCCACCTGAGAGCAAGTCACGTACGGTAAGTCAGTGTCACCCACGTTGCCAGAGGACTTTGAAGCAATTTACCACTAAAAAATAATAAATAATAATGATAATAATAATAATAATAATAATAACGCTGCTTTTTGTCATTTTCACAATATTCACTCAGTCTTGGTTGTTAAGAGCACATGTGTGTACGAAGACAGAAGTATAAACACACAATCACATACACAACCACAGTTCAAGAAAATCTACTTATGTATAATAATGAAGACAAAAATAATCACAATCTAACCACTAAAAGACAAGAAAATATGGCTGTGAGTCATGTGGTAGTTGGATGAACGAAGACAATGAACACAAAATGTAAAGAAAATCTGCATTTGAAGGGCATAACAATTGTATAAAGGAAGACAAAAGTATAAACATTAATCTTATAACTAAAACACAAGAAAGGCTGAGTGTGAAATTTACGGAATGAATATTAATGAAGACAAAACGAAACACAGTATCTTCAGAAAATTTGGTTGTTAATATGGACGCTGTATGAATGAGGAGAAAATATATAAACACACAATCTGAAGGGGAGAAAATATGGTTGTAAAGTGCATGATGACTGTATGAATGAAGATAAAAATAAATTACAAAATCTTACCCACATCCACAGCTCAAGAAAGATCGTGAATGTGGATCTTGGCGAAAGAGCTCCCTGTACACTCTTACCTAACCAACTCTACCTGCACTGACTCACACTACAATCTGGGGGGGAGGGGTTAGAGAGGGAGGGTAGGGTAGGGTAGGGTTAAGTAGGGTAGTGTATGGTATGGTATGGTAGGGAGGTGAGGGGAGGGAATGGTAGGATATGATATTGCAGGAGAGGGTAGGGTAGGGTACTGTAGGACACGGTGGGGTATGGCAGTGTATGGTAGGGTAAGGTATGATGTGGTAGAGTGTGGTGGGTTAGGGTAAGGTAGGGGAGTGTTATGGTGTGTGTGTGTGTGTGTGTGTGTGTGTGTGTGTGTGTGTGAAATGGAAGCTATTATTAGGGTACTTCAAGCTAAAGTATACCCATTTTATTCGAAACTGACCTAAAATTGCCATCTCTCCATCTTGAACCCTAAGCTGTACCGATCGATCAACCCCAGACTAAGGTGCTAGTCACGAAGAAGTGTTTTATAAAGAATACGGAGCCACAGTAATGACCTCCTTCCACAATGCTACGTGAAAAATCTGGGCCAAGTTAATCAGACACTATCAAAGGATTCTTTACACCTACTTTTCTCTCTCTGTCTCGCCAATTAAGATAGCACTTTAAGCAGAGGCTACGGTGTCAAGTAGGCCTCGTCTTGGACCCGCAGAGCAGTGGTGGTGGTGGAAAATAGATAGACAGAGATAGACAGACGGACGCACAGACAGATGGGCACAGACAGAGAGACTGACATGTAAACTGAGGTACAAAATAGACATTAGATATAGAGACAGACAACTGAAGATTGAGTGTGTGTGTGTGTGTGTGTGTGTGTGTGTGTGTGTGTGTGTGTGTGTGTGTGTGTGTGTGTGTGTGTGTGTAGATAGAGATACAAAAGAGATATTAGATATAGAGACAGCTGAAGATTGATTGATTTTGTGTGTGTGTGTGTGTGTGTGTGTGTGTGTGTGTGTGTGTGTGTGAGAGATAAAGACGGGGAGAAGAAGGAAAGGAAGGAAGGGAAATTAAAATGAAGGGGAAAGGAAGAAGGAATGGAAAGAGGATAGGAGAGAAGGGATGGAGGAGAGAGAAAAGAGGAAGGTAAGTGGAAAGGAGCAAGAAAAAAAGAGGAGGAAGGGAAGGAGGAATGGAGAGAGAGAGAGAGAGAGAGAGAGAGAGAGAGAGATGAAAAAAGGGGAGGAAGAAGGGAAGAAGGTGAAGAGCAAAATGAGGAGGAAGGAAAGGAGAAGAAGAAAGAGAAGAGGAGGAGGAGGAGGACAGGAGATAAAGAGAGAGAGAGAGAGAAAAAAAAGAGGAGAATGGGAAGAAGGAGAGGAAGGAAGATCAATAAATTTGCATGTAAATAAGAAAGTAAGGCAGTTAAGATGATTTTTACCTCAGCAATCTCTCTCTCTCTCTCTCTCTCTCTCTCTAATATTCTCCGCACAGCGCCATTCGCAACGCATCATCTACCACATCACAACAAAAAGATTACATTTCGCAACGCACAATACTGTAAAAAAAAAGAAAGAAAAAAAAAGCCACCCTTCCAGCCCGGGGACGTGGTTTGTGTTTACTTCTTGCCTTCTACAGACGATTTTACTCAGCTCGGGGGCAAATCTCAGCTCAGCTTTTTTCTCCACCACTTCACCACATTTTTTCCCCTACTCCACCTTTTTTCACCAAACCTCCACCTTTTTCCACCAATCCTCCACCTTTTTCCACCAATCCTCCACCTTTTTCCACCAATCCTCCACCTTTTTCACCAGTCCTCCACCTTTTTCACCAGTCCTCCACCTTTTTCACCAGTCCTCCACCTTTTTCACCAGTCCTCCACCTTTTTCACCAGTCCTCCACCTTTTTCACCAATCCTCCACCTTTTTCACCAATCCTCCACCTTTTTCACCAATCCTCCACCTTTTTCACCAATCCTCCACCTTTTTCACCAATCCTCCACCTTTTTTCACCAATCTTCCACCTTTGTCACTATTCCTCTACTTTTTTCCTTTCCTCCTCCACTTTCTCCATCTATTTCCCCTCCACTCCTCTACCATTTCCTCCACCGCTATTCCACTTTTTACTGCACTACCTGAGTCCACTTTTTTTGTCTGCTTTGTCACTGCCATACACACACACACACACACACACACACACACACACACACACACACACACACACACACACGCAATCCATTTTAGGTTAGTGTGTCCTACTCTGAAATAAAAGACGGGGTGAGAGAGAGAGAGAGAGAGAGAGAGAGAGAGAGAGAGACAGAGAGAGAGAGAGAGGGGGGGGGGGTCGCGAATTTCACCCCAGCTGTTTAAGGGGATTACCGTCCACTGTTGTTCACTAATACCCAGACAGGCACCATAAAATCACCCCTACTAATACCATCACACCAGCCCTGAGGCAGAGTGACAGCCAGAATTAACCTTTCCCCATGCTGGATAAGTGCGAAACAAGGAAAGAGCGTCTGCAGTAAAAGAAATGTGATACTTGTGGATATTTTAGTGTTGTATGTCTATGTGGGAAGTGACATGGTGAAAACATATGCTATACCCCTTTTACTCCAACTTGGCTTAAAATTGCCATCTCTCCATCTTCAATACTATGTAGTAACAAGAGATTAACACTAGAAAATGATGCTAGTTACGAAGAAGTGCTGTGGAAAGGATTTAGAGCCGTACGCTAAGGGGTAACATGAGATTAGCACTAGGATACGATGCTAGTTAAGAAAAGGTGCTGTAGAAAGGATTTAGAGCCGTATGCTAAGTGGTAACAAGAGACTAGCACTTGGATATGATGCTAGTCACGAAGAACTGCTGTGTAAAGGATGTAGAGCCGTAATTCTGCTTTTCCTGCCTTTAAACTGTAGGAAATAAAAAGGAAGAAATTCTGGGCCAAGTTAAAAGTGTAGCATATGAAGTGCATCCTACTAAACACGATTATATTTGTTTCTAGGTCAGGCTTGTGGTAAGGCAGGACAGCAGGCAAACACTGTAACCAAAGGGCTGCCGTGGCTTACCAGCATTTTACAAGTCGGTCGGTATTAGTGCCAAGTAGGTGACATGTGAGGGGTGCTTGGGGTCCAGCTTTCTGTTAATGTGTGGGTGGCGAATCAAGTGGATCTCAGAGATGGGCTGATTATGTTCAGTCAGGTGAACACACACACACACACACACACACACACACACACACACACACACACACACACACACACACACACACACACACACACCTAAAGATATCAAAGCGACTGACAAAAAATAGTAGTTTACGCAAAGAGTCGCCTAACAATAAATAAACCTAAAGAAAGAAAGAAAGAAAAAAGAAAGGGACGGAAAAAGTGATTGTGGCTGAAGAATAGTCCCTTCCATGATGTATGTTTCACTTTAATTTAGCCAGTGTGATGAGAGAGGATAGGAATTTAAGTAAAGAAGTGCAAGACGGGGTACAGCAGCGAACGAAGGCTGAGGGCAGTGGGAAGTATCAGGGAAGTGAGCATGGAAGTAAGTCACTGTATGGTAGTATTGTGATCCCCACTCGTAAGTACAGAAGTGAAGCCTGGACCCAGTTGGAAGGACACAGGTCAAGGGTGAGAGAAGTGGGGAAAAATACAAGACAAGAGTATATGGAATTATGTAAACAGACAAACGGGAAAATAAAGGGACGCTGTGTTTATGTTAATTTGCTGGAAAACGTTAAAAATCCTCTGATATTGTCTGTATACCTGACGAGAAGTTATACAGAGAAGTTATACAGAGCGAGAGTTAAAGAAAGATACAGAGATAGCATAATTTAAAGAGAAAAGAAGAGTTAAAGTGAGAGTGTTAAAGAGCAAGAGTGAGAGAGCTATTTATCAAAGTCTAAGATACGAGCAAGGTTTAAAAAGAGAGAGAGAAAAATTCAAGAGGCCAAATTAAAGAGTAACGTTTAAAGAGTAAGGTTTAATAGGCAAAAATCTAAGAGGGCAAGTAAAAGAGCAAATTAAAGAGCAAGACTTAAAAGCTTAACTTAAAAGAGATAATTAACTACAGGGAACAAGAGTTAAAGACAGCATGAGCCGGCCACTCACTCTCAACCTAAGTATGGGATTCTAATCAACTCTCTCTCTCTCTCTCTCTCTCTCGAATTTTTCTGGCTGAGTCCTTCCCCTTACTTATCGCACTCCTCTCCTCCCCCTTTCTCTCTCTCCCCCCCCTCTCTTGTACTTTGGGAGTACGCCAAGGGAAGGGAGAGGGAAGAAGAGGAAGGAGAGGGGAGAAGGGGAAGGAGAGGGGAGAAGGGGAAGGAGAGGGGAGAAGGAGAGGGGAGACGGAGGAAGAGAAGGGGGGGGGCGGGGAACAAGGAGAGGAGAAGAGGGGGAAGACTGGGAATTCAGACAAAAAAGAGGGGAAAGAACGGGGAAGAATAGGTCACACACACACACACACACACACACACACACACACACACACACACACACACACACACACACACACAGGCAAATATGGACAGAGACAGCTATAGGTAGAGAGCTAAACAGACACAGAGAAGCAGACAGCACAGATAAACAGACATACAGACAGATTAATCCACTAAAATGCACCCCTAATCTATAGAAAATCATCTGGTGCCGGCAAAGACGAAAATAATAATCCTTCAGAGTAATAAAGAAATTAATAAAAGCGCATCATCTCCTTTACTACGAAAAATCCCTTTACTCTTCAACGAATCCCCCTAATCCTTCAATAAATCGTCTGGAGAGTGCAAGAATAAATCAATAAAGGAAATTACTGAAAGGGTAAACGTAATATACTTTTTCCCCCTAAGCAATTTCTTTTTCCCAGGTGAGGCTTACCTTAATTGGAAGCACTAAAAGGTAAGTGATATCCGGTTACCTTTGGAGATTGGGGGATGGCTTGTTAAGAGTTTGATGCACTCTGTGTGTGTGTGTGTGTGTGTGTGTGTGTGTGTGTGTGTGTGTAATGTGAGCTGCACTGTGAGACAATATGAGTGAGTGTACGAGTGATTGTTAGTAGAACGAGTACAAATGAGTATAACAGTGAGTGTGGCTGAAAGGTAGTGTGAGTAAGTGTGACTGGGTAGGTGTGGGTGCATGTGGGAGTGTGAGTAAGGGGGAATGTGAGCGAGGATGTGAGTAAGAGTGAGTAGGAGTGTGAAAAAGACGAAAGACTCTGACATGTGGGGGCTAAACTGGGAATCTTACCATGAATATATTTTCAGAAGCAGAAATTCACATGAGTTTTAACTGAGAGAGAGAGAGAGAGAGAGAGAGAGAGAGAGAGAGAGAGAGAGAGAGAGAGAGAGAGGGTGTGTTTGGCAAGGAGACAGATCCCTTTACGCTTAATCAGTGTCCACTAATACACACTCGCGGTCATTAATCCCTATACACGTCTTTGGTCCCGGATTAATAAACCTAGACTGTAATCCCTCCAACCTGACTGAATAATATGGGTCAGATTTTATAGGTTTCAGTGTAAATGGACTTTTGACAGCAACCAAACCGGCTAATAGAGAATGTTTGGACAGGTAAGGGATGGAAAGTGTGTGTGTGTGTGTGTGTGTGTGTGTGTGTGTGTGTGTGTGTGTGTGTGTGTGTGTGTGTGTGTGTGTGTGTGTGTGTGTGTGTGTGTGTGTGTGTGTGCACCCTTTGCGCAGAACAGGAATAATCACCTAAACAATAATAATAATAATAATAATAATAATAATAATAATAACCAGAAACATTCCATATCATTATTATTTAGCATGTGGTAGGTGGGGGCGCTCACCATCCACTCACTCGATGTAGTGCTGCTCTCGGATGTCTGCCCTTTCCTCTCCTCCATCCTTCTTTCCTTCCATCCTCTTCTGTCTTTCTTTCCTTCATTCTTTCCTCGTCCTTCTGCCTACGGGTGACTTTACACTCCTTCTTCTGTCTTTCTTTCCTTCATTCGCTCCTCTTCCTTTTGCCTGTGGGTGACTCTACACAGAGTGACAAACCAAATGGTTTCCTGTACACCAGGAAACCATTTACTACGCTGGGTGGTAACCATATAACCAAATTATGGCACCTGGTGGTTTAGTGGGTAATTAAGGCGCTCCAATCAGATTGAGCCGGTGAAGGTTTATATCCAAGGGATGGTTGGGGTTTATTGCTCACGTAATGCCACTCAAGGATGAGTGAGGCTGGTCACTCTCATCTTAAATGTCAGGACCAACTGCCTAGCACGGGGCTCCTACGCTCCTCATGGGGCAACGTAGGATTGGATGATGGATGGATAGACGAATAAAACCAATAAAACTCAATAAATTCTAGGGTATGTCACCGAAATTTGACGGTCCAATGAAAAGATGTGGCTTCATGATGGGGGCACGCTGTTATTCTGCACCTGCACACACACACACACACACACACACACACATTTAGGTGACAGGGAGGGAGATGAGGCCACGCTAGCATAACCGGGCAGTGGAGCAACTCGGTCATATCTGTGTCACTACCTGAAGGCGTCCCACTCCAGCACTGAAGGCATTTTGGGGAGGCTACAAAGACCAGGAAGAACAGGGCCCGATGCGTGTCGCCGCGGGTCTGTGTATATATAGGCGGGCACTGTGAACCAGAACTCTCTCTCTCTCTCTCTCTCTCTCTCTCTCTCGTCACTGCATCATGCCCTCCACTCACTTCCTCTCCTGCCATGCATCCACCAAACGTCTATATATCTACCTGTTATATTTTTCACTTATAAATGGAGTGTTACAATTCAGAAATGAACGCGATAAACTATACTCCCTTCACTTTCACTTGGACTAAAATTGCTATCTCTTCATCTTGATTTTCTCTACTTCAGGAAACCATTCACTACGCTGGGTGGTAATCATATAGCTATACGGACGCCTCGTGATCTTGGTTAGCTGGTTCGGTATTGCTCACATAATGCCACTCAGTGGTAAGTAAGGCTGGTCACCTCGCCTTAAATGTCGGGATGAGTAGCCTAGCCCCGGACCCCTACGCTCTAAATAGGGCAAAAAGGACTGGATGATGGAGGGATTATATTAGCCTTTAGTTTACATAAGAATTTTGTTCCTTTTAAGCCATGATAAATAGATGTCAAATTTTTACAAAGAAAGACATGCAAATATACTTACACAGACAACCAAAATGCACACACACACACACACACACACACACACACACACACACACACACACACACACACACACACACCACGTTTTCTACCTCCAGTGCAGGAGAGAAAACGGTGAAGCTGCAGGTATGACTCTCTCAGCACCGTTTCCTTACTACGTTTATGGGTGTATTCAGAATCATTTTCGCCCCATGTATGCATAAATAAATCTGTTTGTTCTTATGTACCTTTCCTGCTTGAAAAAATATATCAATACCAACACACATTATAAACACACACACACACACACACACACACACACACACAGAAAATGGGAGTGGGACAGTGAAAGTCAGCGTGAAATGTCCGTAGACTTTCCCCCCTACTTCCTCCCCCTCCCTCAATCGTCAAACCCATCCTTTACTTGACTCCTGCCTCCTACAGACGATTTTATGCGATTTATGGAGAGGAATTCGTCTAAAATTATCGTTCATTCACTTTAACTTGGCCATTTTCTTCCCCTCGTAGCCCATTCCCTGTGGTTAAATGAGAGACGATACTACCGCTAGGCATCATTTCAACAGCACTTCTTCGTGATTATCATCGTATTCTACTGCTAATCTCTTGTTACGGCACAGCATTCAAGATGGAGAGGAGAATTTTATCCCTGCTTACAGAGAGAGAGAGAGAGAGAGAGAGAGAGAGAGAGAGAGAGAGAGAGAGAGAGAAAGAGAGAGAGAGAGAGAGAGAGAGAAAGAGAGAGAGAGAGAGAGAGAGAGAGAGAGAGAGAGAGAGGGGCATAGTAAAAATAATGTCAAAAGAAAAACACTGAAGACCTTAATAAGAATCGGAATATAATTTTTTTTTCCTTTCTGGATGACACAAATAAAACGATAAAAAAACAGGGAAACAAACACACACACACACACACACACACACACACACACACACACACACACACACACACACACACAATCAAAACTAAACCAAAAAAACACCATAAAATTATCAACAAACACACTGACACAAAAAACAAACATCACACAGGTAGATAAACAAATAAAAACAAATAAATCGAGACAGGAATATCATTTAGGAAGCAAATAAAACTACACACACATATCGAGAACTGTAATACGTAACTCAGTAAAATAAAGAGCAACTTCTACTAACAAAACAGCAATAAAAACGAAATAAAAACACAGCTACAAACACAAATATACATAAATAATAAACAAACTCGCTAAATACATAAATAAAACTGAAAAAAACAGGAGAAAAACATCAAGTACATCAATAGACATTAAAAATAAATCAATTTAAAAACATCACACATATAAACAAAACAATGACTAAACAAACATATGAACTTATATACAATCAACTACTTTTATAAACACCGCAATCACACACAGACATACTCGCACACATACACACAAATACGCACATAAGCACATACATACACACACAGAAATACGCATATAAACACACACACAAAATATACACTTTCACACACACACACACACACACACTAACCCTTCAGTAGCATATGGTCAAAATTAAAATTAGTCTTAGCTCCTCTAGACGATTTTATTCAGATCTAGAACCATCACTCGTACTGAAGGGGTTAATGAAGGCTGCAACTAACCCAGAGAGAGAGAGAGAGCGACCAAAATTAACCACCACACCCAAAAAACAATAAAAATCAATCAAGGAAATTCAACGCCTCCCTTCCACTCACCTGCCCTCGTAGCTGCGGGTTGGGTCGCCATAATTCCTTCACCTGTACCTTAATTCCATGCACCGCCGACACCGCTACCACATTTGCCACACCTCCACACCACCACCACACACCCTATCAGACTAAACCTCTCGCCACATAAGACGTAGGTGGGCGGTGGGGCATGTGGGTGTCGGGGGGGGCGGGGCGTGTGGGTGGTGGTGAGGTAAAAGAGGAAAGAGGTAGGTAGGTAAGTAGGAGGAGGGGTAGGTAGGTAGGTAAGTAGAGGGGGTAGGTAGGAAGGTGGGGTGTAGAGGTTGAGTGCAGAGGTGTTGAAATGGGGAGGGGATGGGGATGAAGGGATGGGGGAGGGGGTGGGGTAATTGTGTGTGTGTGTGTGTGTGTGTGTGTGTGTGTGTGTGTGTGTGTGTGTGTGTGTGTGTGTGTGTGTGTGTGTGTGTGTGTGTGTGTGTGTATCTTTGGATGTGAAGGTGTAAGAATTAGGGTAGGGTAGGGTAGGGTAGGGTAGGGTAGGGTACGATAGGGTAGGGTAGGGTACGATAGGGTAGGGCAGGGTAGAGTGGGGTGCGATAGGGTAGGGCAGGGTAGGGCATGGGGAGATGTAAGGCACGTGGTATATTGCAGAGATGAGAGAGTGTAGAAATAGAGAAGGGAGAGAGGGTGAGGGTAAGTGAGGGGAGGGAGTGGGAGAGGTATGCAGGTGAGGGGAGGAATAGGGGTTGGGGAATAGGAAAGGTAGGGGAGTATATGAAGTGGGGTGGGCGATTAGAGGGGGGGAGATATTGTGGGAGGGAGGGCGTGGGGAAGGGGGAGGGGGTGTGACGTAGGTAAGGGGAATGTAGATGAGAGAGAGAGAGAGAGAGAGAGAGAGAGAGTCCACGAAAGAATAGTAATAGGATGAAGGAAGTGGAGGGAACAGAGGAGGAGGAGGCGAGGTAGGCAAGGATATGTGAGGGGGGGGGGGGGAATAATTTGCAAAAGTGAGAGACGAGGAAGCAAGAAGGGGAAGGGAAGGGGAGAAGAGGGGAAGGGAAGGAGATAGACAGGGGAGGTAAGGGGAGAAGAGGGGAAGGGAAGGGGAGGAGAAGGGGAAGACGGGGGGGAAGGAGAGTCAAGGATAAAGTGGAGGATGAGATGAAAAAAAGGGGGGGAGGGGAAGAGGGAAGAAGGGGGAGGAAGGAGGGGAAAAATGGACGGTGATGGATTGAGTAAGAGGGTAGAGAGGGGAGGGGGAAGGAGGAAGTGCATGGAAAAGAAAAGAGAGAAGGGGGGGGGAAGCAAGGCTAAGGGGAGGGGGGATGAGATGCAAAACATACGGGGGGAAGTGAGGGGACGATAAAGGGGGAGGGGGAGGGGGGTGAAATCTGGGTGGCGTAGATGCAAGCCAACGGATGGTAGGGGAGAGAGAGAGAGAGAGAGAGAGAGAGAGAGAGAGAGAGAGAGAGAGAGAGAGACCACACAGACCTTACAGACCCACCGAGGCGATCCAGTCCTTACAATAACACATCAGTCTCAGAAGGACCTAAAAATGATAGCACTGCAGAAGACTTCCCCAGATAACACACACACACACACACACACACACACACACACACACACACACACACACACACACACACACATATCCCTAACTCTGACCTTGACCTCTGCCTAATACGAACAAACATCCCCCTCAAAATGTACCTGCCAAGCTTGAAAAAAAAAAATGATATCAGGCAATAATGGGATAACGCTGCGCCCTGAACTTTGACCTTGGCCTATTACCTTGACCTTTGATCAATATGCTACAAATCAGAGCCATGTTTCCCTAATCCGCACAGCTATGTATGTGCCAACTCGGATCTAAAATCGGATCGGGCTTTCATGTTATACTGACACATACCAAGAAACAGTCTCACCCCGAAAAAACAAGTACTTCGGTATCGATAATAACAAGGGCAGACAGACACAGACAGACAGGCAGAGACAGTGACAGTGACAGAGACAAAGACAGACAGCTGGACAGACACCTTTAGCCCCAAATCATTGTACATACTGAGACAGATGGACAAAGAGGAAGACAGACAGACATCTAGCCTGCATCCTCCAACCTTTACATATACGGCACAAGGAGAAACAGACAGGCGGACACACAGAGGGAAGAGGAAGAGGAGGGCATTGAGTAGACAGGAGAGGAGGGGAAAGGATGGGGAGGGGTGGAGAACGGGAGGGGGGGGGACGGAGAGGGAGGGGGAAGGATGGGAGTGTCTGACGGAGAGAGAGAGATATGGGTGTTATATATGGGAGGCCGGGAGAGGGAGGAAGGATGGGAGGAAGAGAGGAGAAGAGGGTGAAAGAGAAGAGAAGAAGGGTGGGGAAAAGAGAAGAAGGGTGGGGAAAAGAGAAGAAGGGTGGGGAAAAGAGAGAAAAGACAGATAATTTGAGGATATAAGACGAGAAAAGTAATAATTCTAGATACAGTAAAGAAGAAGAAGAAGAAGAAGGAGGAGGAGGAGGAGGAGGAGGAGGAGGGAAACTGAAAGCAAACAGCCTAAGATTTATTTACTTGGACGCTGTTTGTGCGTAAGTAGGTTTTTAATACGGTATCTTTTCTAACAGACTATCCAGGTGTGTTTGGTCTGGCTTGGACTAAACTGAGCTAGGTATGGTGAGACAGGGTAAGGCAGGGTTAGGTAAGAGTAAAGTGGTCAGGCAGAGTAGGGTAAGGTGTGGAAAAAAAAAAAAAAAAGGTGGGGTTAGGTAGGGATTGGGTAGGGCAGGGCAGGGTACGGTAGGGTAGGGTACGACATGTTAAAGCAAGGCAGGGCATGGCAAGACAGGGTACAGCAAGGTAGAATAGGACAATGTAGGGAGGGACAGAAGTGATCAAAGTAGGGTACGACAAGGATAAGACAGGATAGGATGGAGTAGGTTGGGTTAGGGTATGGTATGGTATAGCACGGTATAGCCTGATATGGTATGGGAGGGTAGGTTAGGATAGGGTAAAGTAGGGTAGGCAAAAGTAAGGTATGATAGGGGATGGAAGGCAAACGAAGGGTAGGGTAGGGTAGGGTAGGGTAGGGTAAGGTAGGGTAGGGTAGGGTAGACAAGACGGTACACAACACAAAAGTAGGGTGGACGTGGGTAGGGTAGGGCAGGAAAGAGTAATGTAGGGGCAGACAGAGCAGGGTAGTGTCGAGCTGGAGAGGCTATGGTATTTTAGAGAACTAGTGACAAGAGGTATTTTGGGAAACAGAGTAGGTACGTGGCAGGGCAGGGTAGGGTAGGGCAGGGTAGGGCAGGGCAGGGCAGGGCAGGGCAGCGTAGGGTAGGGTAGGGTAGGGTAGGGTAGGGTAGGGTAGGCAAGGGAGCGGCAGGGAAGGGCAGGCAGGGTAGGCGTGGGTAGGGCAATGCAAGGCAAGGAAAGGCAAGGATGAGAATGGAGCGACATGGGATGGCAGGTCACGGCAGGGCAGGGGAAGTTAGAACAGGACACGTCTGAGAAAGGCAGGACAGGGTAAGACAAGACAGGGCAGGGCAAGGCACAGCAAGAAGGTGCAGGGCAGGACAGAGCAGACATTACAACAACCAGCCAAAACTCTTACGATACAATCTTCACCATACTGTCTCACTCTTAACTTTCACAGCTCTCTCTCTCTCTCTCTCTCTCTCTCTCTCTCTCTCTCTCTCTCTCTCTCTCTCTCTCTCCGTGCATGCACTGTATGTTAATGCGTTTCTCCCATTGTACTTACTGCTTTCTACATGCACGATGTGTGTACCACGTGTATGTATCTAATTGGCGTGGATCTTGTTCTGACGTGCACTGTACAGTATGTAATTGTGTGATGTGGATATTAATATGCATTCATGTGGGTTTGTGTGCCAGCCTGTGTGTTCATAGTTACTAGGTGTGTGTGACTGTGTTTATCCATTTACTGTGTGTTTATCTGTGATACGAGTACGTGCATGCAACATTATTTTCATGTGTGCAGTCGCAAGTCACAGTGTCTGTCCACCAAATACACTTATCCTTGACTGAGAGGATGTGGTAGCCTGTGTTTCCAAGTATTTTAAATCCTTCATACATTGCAGAAGTACCAATTTACAGTGTACAGCTCCCCGTGCACTGGCAAAGCTTTATACTGTCCCCTTATCAAGAGACGAGTGGAGTTCATCAGTGTGAATTTCTTATAGTCAGTGGTAGGATTGAATTATGTGAAAATATTGTCCACGTGTATGTGAGTGAGTGTTGGTGTGTGTGGGTACAAGTGTGCGTTTCCATGTATGAATGTGTGTATGAATATATGCTTAGGGGGTTGCAGTGTGTGTGTGTGTGTGTGTGTGTGTGTGTGTGTGCTTATGTACTGTACGTGTATGCGTGTCACTTCTCGCATGTCTGTTAACTATGCAAATCTCTTTCGTGTGTGTGCATCAAACGAAAGGGTGGCTTTTTGTTGTGTGCGTTTTTTGTATGCATTTTTGAGAGAGAGAGAGAGAGAGAGAGAGAGAGAGCGCATGTGTATGTGATCACGCGAACAAGCTTTTAGAGGTGTGTGTGTACGTGTATTTCAGTTTTATCAAAGTGTGTGTGTGTGTGTGTGTGTGTGTGTGTGTGTGTGTGTGTGTGTGTGTGTGTGTGTGTGTGTGTGTGTGTGTGTGTGTGTGTGTGTAGAGTATTTTCACAGTACTGCACGTGTTTTCTCAATAAACAACGAAGGCTTACGAAAAATAAAAGATTCAGTGGAATTCACGTCTGTCTTGATAATACAAAGTTATTTATAGGCGAATGTTTGGCAGGGTAGGGGTGAGGTGAGAGAGAGAGAGAGAGAGAGAGAGAGAGAGAGAGAGAGAGAGAGAGAGAGAGAGAGAGAGAGAGAGAGGAAAATGAAAAAAAAAGAGGAGAAATGGAATGGAGACGAAGAGGAAGGTGTGGAAAAGAGTGAATGCACATACCCAAGACAGAAAACGAAAATTACGGCAGAGGAAAGGAAGTAATGATGAGAATGGGAGGAAGAAAGAGGGTGAAAAGGGGAAAAAAAAAAAAAAGGATAGAAAAAGTATGAAAGAGGCAGAAATAAGGAAACGAGAAGGACAAGAAGGGAGTGGAGAAGAGGTCAAAATTAAGGAGATGAGAGTAAAAAGCCATGAAAATGAGACGAAAAAAATGAGAGAGTATGAGAGACAAAGTGAAAAGGGGGAGGAATGATGGAGTGTTAATAATAAAAAGACGAAGAAAGACTATGACAGGGAGGTAAAGGAAGAAAAGGTCACAGAACGATAAAGAAAGAAGGAAAATAAGAAAACAGAAGGAAAGAAAACAACGAGATTAGACCAGAATTCAGATGGTAAAAATGAAAAAGACAAAGAGAACGAAGATGAATAAAAGTGAAGGAAATGTACAGAGTGAAGAAAGATGAAGATGAAGAAAGGGGAAGTGAGTCTCCTTGGCACCTCATCTTACCTGCATACGGCACCTTTAGACGTTTCTCTCTCTCTCACTCTCTCTCTCACACACCTTTCCCTGATTCCCCTCCTTTCCTTCCCCTCTCATCTCTTCCTTTCTCTCCTTCCACATCATATTCCTCTTTTTTTTCTCTCTCTCTCTCTTCTCCTCCACATCCTTTCCTTCCTTCCAACTCTATTCTTTCCCTCCTCTCCATCCTCTATATATCCCTTTCCTCCATCCCTCTTCTCTCTCCCTCCTCCCTTCCCCTCCTCCTCCTCCTCCTCCTCTTCTCTTCACCACCACTCTCTCTCTTTTCCCCTCCCTTCCGTCTCTTTTGTTTCCCACATCCCACTCTCTTCCCCTTACCTTCCCCCTTTTTACTCTTTCTTCACTCCTGTCTTTTACTTGTCATCTCTCTCTCTCTCACTCCTCTTCCTCCTCCTCCTCCTCCTCTCCTTTCTCTCCTTCCTTCCCTTCCTCTTCTCCAATTACTCCCCTTTCTTCTGCCGCTGTCTTCTTCCCTCTTCCTCTTCTTCTCTTCCTTCTACCCTTTTACCTTTTCGCTTATTCCTCTCTCTCTCTCTCTCTCTCTCTCTCTCTCTCCGCTTTCCTATTCTTCCTTCTACCTCTTCCTCTCCCCCTTGTCTTTTTCCCTCTTTCCTCCTCCTCCTCCTGTCACTCTCTCTTCCTTTCCCCTAGCTATTTTCTTCCTCTCCTCCTCCTCCTCCCTCTCACTCCCTCTTTTCTTTTTCTTTCTCCTCACCTACACCTCCTCCTCCCTCTTCCCACCCTCCTACTCTCCCCTTCTTCTCCCCCTCCCCCTCCCCCTCCCCCACGAGTAACAGGTGAGGGAGAGAAGCAGTTGAAATCAATACCCCCTCCCCTGCCCCCCCCACCTCTCTCTCTCTCTCTCTCTCTCTCTCTTTCTCACCATTCCATCCCTCTTACTATCTCTCTCTCTCTCTCTCTCTCTCTCTCTCTCTCTCTCACCATTCCATCCCTCTTACTAACTTCCTTCTCTTCATCTCTTTATTTAGGTAGATAGGAATAAATTTTGCAGGTAGGTAGGTAGGTAGGTAGGCAGGCAGGCAGGCAGGTAAGAAGATTAGTTGGCTGGTTGGTTGGTTGGTTGGTTGGCAGGCAGGTAGGTAGGTAGGTAGGTAGGTAGGTAAGTAGGTAGGTAGGTAGGTAGGTAGGTAAGTAGGTAGGTTGGTTGGCTGGTTGGTTGGTTAGGTCGGTCGGTAGGTAGGTAGGTAGGTAGGTAGGTTGGTTGGTTGGCTGGTTGGTTGGTTGGCTGGTTGGTTGGTTGGCTGGTTGGTTGGCTGGTTGGCTGGTTGGTTGGTTGGTTGGTTGGTTGGCTGGTTGGTTGGTTGGTTGGTTGGCTGGTTGGTTGGTTGGTTGGTTGGCTGGTTGGTTGGCTGGTTGGCTGGTTGGTTGGCTGGTTGGCTGGTTGGTTGGCTGGTTGGCTGGCTGGTTGGTTGGTTGGTTGGCAGGCAGGTAGGTAGGTAGGTAGGTAAGTAGGTAGGTTGGCTGGTTGGCTGGCTGGTTGGTTGGCTGGTTGGTTGGTTGGTTGGTTGGCTGGTTGGTTGGTTGGTTGGTTGGCTGGTTGGTTGGTTGGCTGGCTGGTTGGTTGGCTGGTTGGTTGGTTGGTTGGTTGGTTGGTTGGTTGGCTGGTTGGTTGGTTGGTTGGCTGGCTGGTTGGTTGGCTGGTTGGTTGGCTGGCTGGCTGGTTGGTTGGTTGGCTGGTTGGTTGGTTGGCTGGTTGGTTGGTTGGTTGGTTGGTTGGCTGGTTGGTTGGCTGGTTGGTTGGTTGGCTGGTTGGTTGGTTGGTTGGTTGGTTGGCTGGTTGGTTGGTTGGCTGGTTGGTTGGCTGGTTGGTTGGTTGGCTGGTTGGTTGGTTGGTTGGTTGGTTGGCTGGTTGGTTGGTTGGCTGGTTGGTTGGCTGGTTGGTTGGTTGGTTGGCTGGTTGGTTGGTTGGTTGGCTGGTTGGTTGGTTGGTTGGTTGGCTGGTTGGTTGGTTGGCTGGTTGGTTGGTTGGCTGGTTGGTTGGTTGGCTGGTTGGCTGGCTGGCTGGTTGGTTGGCTGGTTGGTTGGTTGGTTGGTTGGTTGGTTGGCTGGTTGGTTGGTTGGTTGGTTGGCTGGTTGGTTGGTTGGCTGGTTGGTTGGCTGGTTGGCAGGTAGGTAGGTAGGTAAGTAGGTAGGTAAGTAGGTAGGTAGGTAGGTAGGTAAGTAGGTAGGTAGGTAGGTAAGTAGGTAGGTTGGCTGGTTGGCTGTTTGGTTGGTTGGTTGGCAGGTAGGTAGGTAGGTAGGTAAGTAGATAGGTAAGTAGGTAGGTAGGTAGGTAAGTCGGTAGGTTGGTTGGTTGGTTGGTTGGTTGGTTGGTTGGCAGGTAGGTAGGTAGGTTGGCAGGTAGGAAGGAAGGAAGGAACAATGAAAGAAACATGGAAGGAGAGGAAGGAATGAAGGAAGGGAGGTAAAAGGAAGAAACGAGAAAAGAAAGGGAGGAGGAAGGATGGCGGGAAGGAATGAAGGACGGAGAAAGAGAAGGAAGGATGGATGAAGGAAGGAAGGTAGATAGGTAGGTCAGTAGGCCAGTAGATACGGACCGAGACATGAGTACTAGGTAGGTAGGTAGGTAGGTATGCAAGTAGGTAGGTAGGTAGGTATGCAATTAGGTAGGTAGGTAGGTAGGTAGGTACGTACGTAAGTAGGCAAGCAGGTTGGCAGGTAGGCAGGTAAATAGGTAGGTAGGTATGTAGGCAGGTAAGTAGGAAGGTAGGTAGGCGGGTAAGTAGGAAGGTAGGTAGGCGGGTAGCTAGGTAAGTGTGTGTGTGTGTGTGTGTGTGTGTGTGTGTAGGTTGGTAGGTAGGTAGGTATGCAAGTAGGTAGGCAGGTATGTGGGTGGGTAGGTAGGTAGGTGGTCTCTTAGGCAGGTCAAGGTTTGTCGGCTGTTATGCAGACTGAAGACATGACGGAGATTGATATGCAGCAGACAGACAGACAGACAGACAGACATAGATAGACAGACAGACAGATAGACATAGATAGACAGAGACAGATAGACAGACAGACAGATAGACATAGATAGACAGACACAAACATTCCACGACAGGAAGATAGCCAAGTACAGACGATGGTAGAGGTATAAATAGATACATAGGTAGATAGAGATGTTAACGGAGGGATAGATGGATAGGCAGGTGAGGTAGAAATGCGGTGAGGTGAGGCAGGGTGAGGCTGGGTTAGGTGTAGGTGAGGCAGGGTGATATATGTGTGGTGAGGCAGGGTTAGGTGAGGCAGGGTGATATATGTGTGGTGAGGCAGGGTTAGGTGAGGCAGGGTGATATATGTGTGGTGAGGCAGGGTGAGGTGAAGTGAGGCAGGGTGAGGCAGGTGAGGCAGCAGTGAGGGGAGCACCATAAAGCAGATGTGATGTAAGGCACCTCAAGGGCAGGCAGGCAGGCAGCAACGCACAGGCCGCTGCCGCTGTCTCTTACGCCTTTTGTGCCTCCTCAGACAGACAGGCAGGCAGGCAGGCAGGCAGGCGGGTACAAGACAGGCTTAGCTTGATGGCATTAGAAGCACTTTACACACACACACACACACACACACACACACACACACACACACACGCACGCACACACACACACACACGCACATATATACCCTGTCACCTCAAACCACTCTTACAACAGACAGACGATAAGACCCCCATGACAGACAACAACAACCCCAAAAAACTAACATGAAAACACAATTTAAAAAAAGAAGAAAATAACAATTGATAAAAACAAAAAAAAAGACATGAATAAACAAATAAAAAAACAACGAAACCAAAACCAACCAGAGCTAATATAATTTCCAGTGCTTAGGAAAAGACAAAAAAAATACGAGAAAATAAAGACATCAAATTACAAGTAGAAAAATATAAGTAAAAAAACAAAATATAATATCCAAGTTTAAATGATGGAAAAAAATGACAGCCTGAGAAAATGTCAAAAAGTTCAGAACAAGAAGAAGGTTCAAATTCCATGGAACAGTAGGATCAGACAAGTGGAGAACAAGAAATAGATTAAGAAGGTAGGTTCAACAATTTTACATAAGTAGGTTTGGAAATTGTGAGGAAAGGAGGGCCATAAACTGCGCGAAAGTAGGCTTAGAATTCGTGGAAAAGTAGGTCTCGAGACAGAGCATAAGTGGGTTCATAAATCGTGCAAAAGTAGGTTCAGAAATACTGGGAAAGTACGTTCACAAACCGTGCGATGAGAGGTTCAGAAATCGTGTACAACTACTTTCAGAAACAGTGCGAAAACAGGTTCAAACTTCTCAAACATTAAACATCATAATAAGACAAAGATAACACTACTTCAAAAAACGTAAACAGGTTCAGATATTGTGTGAACTACAGAAAGTCTACGAGAAAATATTTGAACTTAAAGGTAAGGAAGTTTAGAGAATCACGTGGAGGCTCAGAACACATGGGGGTTCAAACAACGTTTATACGATATAATTTAGAAACCGAAGATGAATTTTAAAACCGTGTTAAAATAGGTTCAGGGACGAAAACAGGAGATTCAGAAACCAAAAAGGGGCAAAAAAAAAATGGTGAAAGGTTCAAAACAGATGTACAAACCCTAAACAGGAAAACTACTGATGCATAACGGGTTCATTCAGGGTTCAAGCAACTCACCTTCACAAAGCCCCTGCGCTATTGAGTAGGGACCATAACTGAACGCCTGCTGAGAGTCTGCAAGGGAGGGAGAAGCAGCGTTAGTGGCGGTGAGAGAGAGGGGGATGCAGCCTGTTTTATTGCAGTACCCCCTCAAAGCTCTCTCAAAGCTCTCTCTCTCTCTCTCTCTCTAGCGGCGGTGAAAGACGTGCAGCAAAGCCGTTTTATTTCACCGCTCAAAGCTAACTTCAAAAGCCACTCTCACGGTCTCTTTTCTAGTGGGTTAGGAGGCTTATTAGAATTGTAATTTTTTTCAACGATAAAACAGGCTTGGAGGCTGTTAAATTTATCCCTTATAAATAAAAGCTTAACAAAAAGAAAGCCAAAATTATTAAGGATTATATCTGCATAGGGCACATTATCTCAATACCCAAAGTATGTGGTGTGTGTGTGTGTGTGTGTGTGTGTGTGTGTGTGTGTGTGTGTGTGTGTGTGTGTGTGTGTACAAAGAGCCATTTCATCACTACACAAGGCATGTTAATATTACCTTATGTTCTTCATCAAAATAACACCGGAATGAAGAGGAAAAGCATGTCTGTACCACCTCTAAAATAATAATAATAATAATAATAATAATAATAATAACAATAACCTAAGGGCAAATTAACTGAACCCTCTGGCTGCTGGCACTGTCCTCTGCTGAATAAATCCTCAAATGATAAAATAAATCAATGGGTGAGCTAAGCATTGCAGGAACAGAGAGGCAGAGAAAAAATAATTACATACCTAAACATTAAGTCTGTTTATCTCAATGTGACTGTAATTCTTCCAGCTCAAAATTACCCTCAC
This sequence comes from Coenobita brevimanus, assembly GCF_032717465.1. Taxonomy (NCBI): domain Eukaryota; kingdom Metazoa; phylum Arthropoda; class Malacostraca; order Decapoda; family Coenobitidae; genus Coenobita; species Coenobita brevimanus. The sequence goes on along the minus strand of NC_137052.1, from coordinate 3,965,863 downwards.
TGTGAAATCAAGGTCCCTAACCGGAGCATTTTTAATCCTATAATTGCAGAAGATTACTTTCGGGTAATTTCGAAAAGCCAATTAGCCTACAGCAGAGACAGCATAATAAAAAAAAAACAGCTAATGACGTACGCGTGGGAAACGGTGATAATAATGATGATGATAATAATGATGATGATGATGGTGATGATGATGGTGATGATGATGATGGTGATGATGACTGTGATAATGATGATGGTGGTGATGATGACGGTGGTGGTGGTGATAATGATGATGATGATGGTGATAATGATGATGGTGATGATGATGGTGGTGATGATGATGATGGTGGTGATGATGGTGATGACACTAACAACACAATTCAAAAATATTTCCAGTAAGCTCAGATCATCATCATCATCATCATCATCATCATCATCATTATCATAAATAATCAAAATAATCATAATAATAATAATAATAATAATAATAATAATAATAAATAATAATAATAATAACACTAATAATAACAACAACAATAATAATAATAATAATAATAATAATAATCTGAACAAATCCGTGTGCAGTGACCAAGAATAAACTACATGTCATCGTAGTGAAGGGGTGAGAGCTAGCCAAAGGGTTAAGAGCTAGCCAACTCACTCTCTCTCTCTCTCTCTCTCTCTCTCTCTCTCAAACTGGAGTAAGATGCACTCTCTTCAGAAAGGCGGTGAGAGAGAGAGAGAGAGAGAGAGAGAGAGAGAGAGAGAGAGAGAGAGAGAGAGAGAGGGCGGGATGGAAGGAGGGGAATGGGGGGTGGAGGTGACGTGAGTTCAGAAAAAGGTTGGATATTAAAGTTGAAGGGAGGGTGAGGTAGGGAAGGGTGAAAGAGGCATGGCAAGGTAAGGGTGATGCAGGGTGAGGGTAAGGCAGGGGGTGACAGGGTAAAGAAGAGGTTACAGAATAAGGGTGAGGCAGGGTGAAGGTAAGGCAGGGGTGAAGTAGGGGACAGAGGGCTTGGTAACGCTTGAGGAAAGAGGTGGCAGAGGTGAGGTAGGGGGTGGCAGAGGTGAGGTAGGGGGTGGCAGAGGTGAGGCAGGGGGTGGCAGAGGTGAGGCAGAGGTGAGGCAGGGGGTGGCAGGGGTGAGGCAATGTCCCCGAGCAGTACACGACAGAGAACTTTGTGAGAGCAGCTGATAACAGAGGAGATGGTAGTGATGATAGTGGTGGTGACAGTGCTGCTGCTGGTGGTGGCGGTGATAATGAAGGCGGTGGTGATGACTGGTGGTGATGACTGGTGGTGATAAGTGGTGGTGGTGACGTGAAAATGGTGGTGATGACTGGTGGTGATGACGGTGGAAATGGTGGTGATGAGTGGTAGTGATGACGTGGTGGCAAAAGTTGATTACTGTGGTGGTGGTGGTGGTGGCAAAAGTTGATTACTATGGTGGTGGTGGTTGTGGTGGTGGTGGCAAAAGTTGATTACTGTAGTGGTGGTGGTTGTGGTGGTGGTGGTGGCAAAAGTTGATTACTGTGGTGATGACGGTGGAAATGGTGGTGATGAGTGGTAGTTATGACGTGGTGGCTGTGGTGTGATGGGGTGGTGGCAAAAGTTGATTACTGTGGTGGTGGTGGCAAAAGTTGATTACTGTGGTGGTGGTGGTGGTGGTGGCAAAAGTTGATTACTGTGGTGGTGGTGGTGGCAAAAGTTGATTACTGTGGTGGTGGTGGGGGGGGGTGCTAGAGATGGTGTTGATAGTTGTGGTGGTGGTGATGAGTGGTGGAGATGGTGGTGGTGATAGTGGCGGTGATGTGGTGGTGATGACAAGATAGCAAGCAGTCAGCAGAGACCCCACCTGTGTCACGTCTGTCCTGCCCCTCCTTACTCACCCTCACCCCACTACCCCATCCCCCACAACCCCCTCACCACACTCCCCACGCCACCACACTCCCACACCACACCAGCCTGCCTCACACCCCCACCCTCCAGCACACACCACACACCATCTTCCTCACCCCAACCTTGTCCCTGTTTCACACTTGATTGACACACACACACACACACACAAAACACAAACTTCAACAAAACTCAGTACTAAATTCTGCATAACATCTGAACTGCTTAATAAATGGCACTGCAGCCCATCTAAATATTCCAATATAATCCAAAGAAAATAAAAATGTAGTCTCCTTGGTAACTAGCCAAAACGAGCCTCCCCATCTGACTATACCTGGCCACCAACTGAGGTAAAGGGGTTAGGGAAAGAATAAAGGTGCCATACAAATAAATGACTTTCGGAAAACGTAGGTATATTTTAAACACTTCCTCTATCGACAAGGTTACCTAAGACTGATATTAGGATGATGAGAGAGAGAGAGAGAGAGAGAGAGAGAGAGAGAGAGAGAGAGAGAGAGAGAGAGAGAGAGAGAGAGAGAGAGAGAGAGAGAGAGAGAGGACTGAATAGAAGAAAATGAAGACGAAGAAAATGAGGAAAATGATGATGATGATGATGATGATGATAAATGAGAGAACGATAGAATGAAGGTTCAAAAGAAGAAGGAGAGAGAGAGAGAACTGGAGAACAGAATCAGAGCAAGAGAGATGAAAGTGCGTGTGTGTGTGTGTGTGTGTGTGTGTGTGTGTGTGTGTGTGTGTGTGTGTGTGTGTGTGTGTGTGTGTGAGAGAGAGAGAGAGAGAGAGAGAGAGAGAGAGAGAGAGAGAGAGAGAGAGAGAGAGAGAGAGAGAGAAGGCTGGAGGGAATAAATTAATACTTGATTGAATTTAGGGCAGAGCAAAAGTCAGGAGGGGTGAGGGGAGGGAGAGGGAAGAGAGGCGAGGGAAGAAAAGAGGCAGGGGAGGGGAATGTGGAAAATGAGAGGGGAGGAGGAAAAGGGCAGGAGAGAGGGTGAGGGTGAGGTGGGGACGGGGAGGAGGGGAAACCATACACACACACACACACACACACACACACACACACACACACACACACACACACACATATCGACATACACAAACTACACATACACACGCATACAGTCACATAAAAGATACACACACGAATACACACAGACACACATACCAAAAAAACACGACCAAACAGGAACACACGAAAGCCCCTGATCACACATACCAAACATACAAACATAGAATATAAACAAACATACACCTTTTTACATAACACAAAAATATAGATAAAAAAAAAAACACGTAATCAGAGAGAACAAACACAACCAGCCAAGAAAAACACGATCTCGCACAGCTTTACAAAACACACAAACACGATGTAAACAAAGGTAAAAACACACATACAGATACTTATAAACAAACGCTCTCTCTCTCTCTCGCTCTCTCTCTCTCTTTTTCTCTCTCTCTCTCTGGCCAGCAGCACACAATTACACAAGTCACGAAAACGGCACCCCACACATTCCTTTCACCCCTACACACAATTTTCTCTCATTTTCCTTCTCCTCCTCCTGTTCCTTTCTCCCTTGCTTTCCTCTCCTCTTTGGTCTTCTCTCCAGGTCTTTCATCTCATCTCCTTTCCCCCTTTCATTCACCTTTTATCTCTTTCTCCTTTTCTTTATATCTTCTCTTTCTTTTTCTCCCCTACTCTCTCACACGTTGCCATACCATTCCTCCCTTCATTCTCCCCTCCCCTTCTTCCTCTTCTCCTTTCCTCTTCTTCCCACCTCCTCCCTCCTTTTCTCTCTCTCCTTTCTTCCCGCCTATACTCTCCTCTTTCCCTTCCCCTCCCCTTTCTACTTCCCTCTCCCTGCCCTCCACCTCCCTCTTCCCCCTCCTCTCCATCACCCCCATTCACTTCTTTTACCTCCACTACCTCTCCTCTCCCCCCCATCTCTCCCCCCTCCCCTCCCCTTTCGTCTTAGCCCGGCGCCAGCAATGAATACCACCACAATCTCTCTCTCTCTCTCTCTCTCTCTCTCTCTCAAACACACACTCAGTATACAACGTACTAATCTCTCTTAAATATGAGAAAGAGAGAGAGAGAGAGAGAGAGAGAGAGAGAGAGAGAGAGAGAGAGAGAGAGAGAGAGAGAGAGAGAGAATTGTGTAAAAGCCCTTTATACGGCCAATTAATTAAGTCCTCAAGCTACATCTGGCCTCCGCACCATTCCGCTCTCGGAGGAATTTCGCCCTTTAGACAGAAGTACATATGACCCAATTTTAACTACAAAACCAAGGACATCATAGACCAAGGTATTTTAGACCTTGTGTAGCCTATTATTAGAGGTCAAATTCACTCACTATTTATTCATTTACCCACTCTCGGATGACTTTCGCTCTTAAGGTACCATTACATGAGGGCCAAATTTCGCTAGAACTATTTTTTTTTATTAGAGTATGGAATTTTAGGCCTTGTGGAACCACTTATAGCGGTCAAATTCACTTTTTTCAACCTATTTATCTACCCTAAGGCGACTTTCACCCTTAAGACAGAAGCACATAGGAGCTAAATTTACCAACAAATCTAAGGTCATCAGGAAGAAAGGAATTTTAAATCTTATGTAATCTAATAATAGGGATCAGATTCACTAACAATTTTTTTTTCTGTGGAGTCGTTGTTTATTTCCTCAACCCCCATGCGATTTTCCTCAACCCCTCGAAGTGAAGGGGTTAACGGGACTATCAGGGGGTTGATGAGACTATCAGGGGGTTAATGAGACTATCAGGAGGTTTATGAGACTATCAGGGGGTTAAAGAGACTATCAGGGGGTTTATGAGACTATCAGGGGGTTAATGAGACTATCAGGGGGTTAATGAGACTATCAGGATCTTAATGAGACTATCAGGGGGTTAATGATGGCTGTAATTAACCTCCCCAGCACGAAAAATCTCTCCTAAGCTACAGAGAGAGAGAGAGAGAGAGAGAGAGAGAGAGAGAGAGAATGTGTACACTCTGGGAGGGCCACGCTATTTCTGTATACTTTATGTAAGGGAATTTGAGCCATAGGAAATAGATACATATGGGCGATTCTCCCATGGTGCAGTGTGACGCGTCGGGATGAAAGAAGGGGTTAGGAGGAAGAGGGAGGGGGAGATGGTATGGGTGGGGGATGTGAGGGGAAGTCTGTGGTGGGGGTAGGGGAGTGAGGGGTGGGTGTGGGGAGTGAGGGGTGGGTGTGGGGAGTGAGGGGTAGGGGTGGGTGTGGGGAGTGAGGGGTAGGGGTGGGTGTGGGGAGTGAGGGGTAGGGGTGGAGAGTGAGGGGTGGGGGTGGTGAGTGAGGGGTAGGGGTGGAGAGTGAGGGGAAGGGGTGGTGAGTGAGGGGTGGGGGTGGTGAGTAAGGGGTAGGGGTGGAGAGTGAGGGGAAGGGGTGGAGAGTGAGGGGAGTGGGTGGAGAGTAAGGGGTGGGGGTGATGAGTGAGGGGTAGGGGTGGAGAGTGAGGGGTAGGGGTGGAGAGTGAGAGGGGGTGAGTGAGGGGTGGGGGTGGAGAGTGAGGGGTGGGGGTGGAGAGTAAGGGGTAGGGGTGGAGAGTGAGGGGGGTGAGTGAGGGGGGTGGAGAGTGAGAGGGGGTGAGTGAGGGGTGGGGGTGGAGAGTGAGGGGTGGGGGTGGTGAGTGAGGGGTGGGGGTGGAGAGTGAGGGGTGGGGGTGGAGAGTGAGGGTGGGGGGTGGAGAGTGAGGGGTGGGGGTAATGAGTAAGGGGTTGGGGTGGAGAGTGAGGGGTGGGGGTGGAGAGTAAGGGGTGGGGGTGGTGAGTGAGGGGTGGGGGTGGTGAGTGAGGGGTGGGGGTGGAGAGTGAGGGGTGGGGGTGGAGAGTGAGGGGTGGGGGTGGTGAGTGAGGGGTGGGGGTGGAGAGTGAGGGGTGGGGGTGGAGAGTGAGGGGTGGGGGTGGAGAGTGAGGGGTGGGGGTGGAGAGTGAGGGGTGGGGGTGGTGAGTGAGGGGTGGGGGTGGTGAGTGAGGGGTCTGGGTGGAGAGTGAGGGGTAAGGGTGGAGAGTGAGGGGTAAGGGTGGAGAGTGAGGGGTGGGGGGTGGAGAGTGAGTGGTGAGGGGTAGGGGTGGTGAGTGAGGGGTGGGGGTGGAGAGTGAGGGGTGGGGGTGGAGAGTGAGGGGTGGGGGTGGAGAGTGAGGGGTGGGGGTGGAGAGTGAGGGGTGGGGGTGGAGAGTGAGGGGTTCGGGAGAAAAGGGTGAGGGAAGGGTTGAGAGTACGGGGTGGGGTTTGGGGAAGGGAGTAAGGGTTGGGGGTTTGGGTGTAAGGGGTGGGGGCTGGGGAAGGGGGTGGAGGTTGGGGTAAGTGAGGTGTAAGTGTGAGGGGAGATGGAGGGGGTAGTGGAGTGAGAGGGGAAGGGGGATGGGAGAGTGGGAAACAGAACTGGGAAGGAGGGAGTGAGGGGGGTGAGTCAGGGAGGGAAAGGAGGAAAGAGGGGGCAGTGAGGGAGGGAAGGGAGAAGCGAAGGAGACAGGCGGGGGAGGGGGAGAAAATATATGAGTAAGGAAGATAGGGGGAAATGAAGGAGAGAAAAAGGAGGGGGAGGAGAGAGGAGGGAAAGGAGGAGGGATGGGGAAGAAACGAAGGGAAGGAAGGGGGAAAAGGGGAGGAGACAGCGGAAGGGAGGAGGGATAGAGAGGGGAGAGAAAGGGGATGGAGGGAGGGAGGAGTGAATGAGGGAGGTAAAAGGGGGATAGGCTGAGAAGCAAAGGGGAGGAGTGGAGATAAAAAGGGAGAGGAGGGGGAGAAGAAGACAAGTGGGGAGGAGGAGAAGGAGACAGGGGAAGAGGGGGAGGAGACAAGGGAAGAAGGGGAGGAAACAAGAGGGGAGGGAGAGGAGACAAAAGGTAAGGAGAGGAGACAGGCGGGGGACACTAATTTTAAAGACGTAATATTATCCAGTGGTGCACACACTCCCTGGCACACATGAGGCTGTGTGTGTGTGTGTGTGTGTGTGTGTGTGTGTGTGTGTGTGTGTGTGTGTGTGTGTGTGTGTGTGTGTGTGTGTGTGTGTGTGTGTGTGTGTGTGTGTGTGTAAGTGCACGTTTGTGTCTGTCTACGTGTATGTTTGTGTATATGCCTGTGTAGGTTGGTGCTAAGTATCTATGAAGTTCAAAAATAATTTACATTTCACTCCCCCACCTAAATAAAATTACATGGCAGCCGCAACAATACAAAAAAAATTAGGTACTCGGGCCGAAGGGGTTAAGGGTCTGAATTATCTGCAGTCTTAGGTAAAAAAAAAACAATATAGATAGAGAAAAAAAAAATATATGATAGTTACACAAGACCTCCCCCAAAACTCGAGATTACAGCCTCACGTTTTCTTTCCACGGTGTCATGTGACTGTGTGGGTGCCAATGAGAGAGAGAGAGAGAGAGAGAGAGAGAGAGAGGTAAGGATAGGAAAAGGAGCGGTTGGTAAGGGGGAGTGAGGGATTCCGAGAGAGGGGAAGAGGACAGAGAGGAAAGGAGGGGGTACAGGTAGGGGAGAGGAGTGAGGAGAGGAAGGGTGTATGGAAGGAAGGTGGGGAAAAGCATGGAAGGGGAAAACTGTGTGAGGGAGGGGGAGAGAAAGGGGAAGAAGGATGGAGAGAAATGGGGTGGATTGGGGAAGAAATCAAGTGTGGCGAAGGAAATGATAAGGAAGGAGGGTGTGGGGGAGGGAGGGAAAGGAAAAAGGAAGTTGGGGAAGGAGGGTGTGGGGGAGAGAGGGAAAGGAAAATGGAAGTTGGGGAAGGAGGAAAGAGGGAGAAGCAAAAAAGGGAGGAGGTAGGGAAGTGGGGAAGGAAGGGGAAGAGTGGGGAAGGAAGGGGAAGGAGAGAAAGGATGGAAGAAGAGTGGATGTAGGGGAGAGTGGGGAAAGAAGGGGAAGGAAAGAAAGGATGGAAGAAGAGTGAACGTATGAATGAGAGAAGGAAACGTGAAGGAAGAAGGAGGGAAACTTGGAGGAAAAAGATGAAGGAATGGATATGAAGGGAGGCAAAGGGAAAACAGAAGACAGGTAAATTCACTGGACTGAGAAAATAGTGAAGGGGGGAAAAGGGGGCAGGAATGGGGTGGGAAGGAGTGGAGAGAAAGGGAGATGATGGAGGGGAAGAATGGGAGGGAGGAGAGGGAGGAGGAGGAGGTGGAAGGGGAGGGGGAAGAAGAGGAAGGACAAGAGAGGGGGGACGTGGTATGAAGAGAGGGGTGAAAGATAGTGTGGAAGATAAGTGCTGGGACGGAGGGGGATGGGGAAGATGGGGAAAGCGAAATTCAGGAGGGGGAAGAAGAAAGAGGTAAGGGGGAAAGAAGCGGGGCAAGGTGGAGGGGAAGTAGGGGAGGAAGGAAGGAGGGGACGTTAAGGAGGAGGGGAGAGGGAATGGAAGGGAAGAAGACGAGGGAAAAGAGGGAAGGAGGGAGGAGAGGGGGGGGCGAAGGGGAGGAAGGGGGAGAGAAAAGGGAGAAAGGGTATTTGTGTTATTTTAGTGTTGGAGGGTAAAACAGCTGGGAGAGTCAGAGAGAGAAAATGTTGGCCATATTTCTCTCTCTCTCTCTCTCTCTCTCTCTCTCTCTCTCACACACACACACACCTACTCTTTAGCTATTCAACTCCCTTATCGCAAACACTCTCAACCTCGTGCCACTCAGCAGAATAAAATCATCTGGTATTATCTGGCATAAAATATAACACCATTCCAACCCAACATATCCCTGCCACCAGTCACTCTTATGGGGCCACTATTGCACACAGTCACTCTCACGTTCACGCTATTGCAAAAGGTCACTCTAACAACCACTTACACCAATGCAACCAGTGACAGTATTGCAGCCAGTCACACTTGGTAACACTACTGCAACCACTCACATCACAGCAACCAGTCACTACCACACACACACACACACACACACACACACACACACACACACACACACCTCTAAACTAGTACCCTAAACACCACTACAACCACAACTACCACAACCAATCACCGTCCTGCAACTACACTTTCACCTTAACTTGGCCCAGATTTTCGTCCTTTTATAACGTACTTAACATTCATTGGCAGAAAAAGACGATGCTACTGCTCTACATTCTTTCCACAGCACCTTCGTGACCAGCACCATATTCCACTGATAATCTATTGTTACAACTCAGCATAGATGGAGAGAGATCAATGTTTGGCCAAGTTGGAGTAAACGGAGTATAGTTGCTCTTGCTGGTGGGAATTTTAACCCCTACGTGAGAGTGCATGACAGTACAAGGGTCTGCCAGTCACACCCTACCTGACCTCAATCAAGTTACCTGTATGTGATGCTTCATTCCCAACACCTTCCCTACCTGGATGTACAGTTCAGGTCAATAGTTCCTATACAAGCCGTGTCCACACCTAATAAGACCTTCATGAATTAGTCTCGTCACTTTAACTTGGCCTAAAATTATCATCTCGGCGGTCAGTAGTTCCTTTACACTATCTCCAAGACCAAGGCTAATGGGACCTTGATAAATTATACTCTTTTCACTTTTACTTGGCCGAAAATTACCAACTCTCCAATCTCGTCAAGAAAGCTGAGTTCTAGCAAATTAACACTACAATGATGCTAGTCACGAAGAAGTGCTATGGAAGGATTGTATTATCTATGCCAGAGCAAAGTGAAATAGGTTGCAAAAGAACGCAATTCTGAGAGAGGAGAGAGAGAGAGAGAGAGAGAGAGAGAGAGAGAGAGAGAGAGAGAGAGAGAGAGAGAGAATCATTATTATTTTCCCACTAACAGCAAACAGAGACTCGTACGATACAAGGTCACTGCCCGTAGAATTCAAAGGGAAATTATTTTATCACATTAATATCCATCACTTAATCTTGGAAAAATGGAGACTAAGATTTCAAATTTCGGTGGCATGATGGGTCAAAATGTCAAGAATATTTTTGTTTCTTTATCTATCATTTTTTTTTTTTCCTGATTCAAATTTTCATTCTCTACGTAGACCAGAATTTTTGCAGCTCAATGGCAAAATAATACTTCATGACTACTGGATTTTCATAGCACTTCTTCGTGACTAGCACCAACCCAATCTAGCGTTAACCTCTTGCAATTGCTCGGTGTTGAAGACGAGGGGTTGGCAATTTTACATTTAGCTAGAGTGAACGGATTATGGGTCTGACAGAATGATTGCCCTGTTACTCTATTTCAGCATTTGGTCCGGCTTGTCCATCTCTCTCTCTCTCTCTCTCTCTCTCTCTCTCCAATTATCAAAACTGAGAACGCCAAGGTGTGGACAATTCCCTAATTTTTGACGGTAATTTCTGAGGCACGTGATGATGATAAAACGTCTGAGGAGAGAGAGAGAGAGAGAGAGAGAGAGAGAATCTAATCACCTATGGGCAGACACAAACAAGACCTCCCCCAGCTATGGCATATTAACCAGCAGATGAAAATGAGCAGTAGACGAGGTGAAACATTAGAAGGTGTGGCAGTAAAGGAAGAAAATATATATACAGTATGTAATAGTAATTCAAGTGCTAAATATTTCCCCAAACACCTTCTCACCATCACCCTCCCACTTTACAGCACACCATCATCCATTCGGGGGATAGGGAGGGAGATGAGGCACGTTTGTATCACCAGGCTGTGGATCTGCCCGGCCACATCAGTGCCACCACGTGAAGGCGCCCCCCCTCACCTGATTCAAGAGCGTAACATTCCCCCAACACCTTCCACACTATCATGCTCCCAATTTAACCCTCGTGTCCTCGCTCCCAAAACTTGCCGTGGCATTTCAGTCCCTCCCTAAATTCTTCCATCCGCCTCTCAGGGGTAAAGTTGGGGCCAAAATATATGGAATTTTTCGCTTTTTTTCTAGTTTTTTTTTTTTTTTCGGGCGTGGAAGGTCGGCTGGCTGGCTGTCAATTATTACACTGGTGCTTAAACAATTACATATTAAGGAATTATGTGGTGAGGAGCCGTGTGTGTGTGTGTGTGTGTGTGTGTGTGTGTGTGTGTGTGTGTGTGTGTGTGTGTGTGTGTGTGTGTGTGTATCGGTTCCCCTGGTACTACTCTGGATGTAACAGAAGAGTGGTAGAGTGCGTCAAACAGCCTGAAATAGCTCTCTGGGTGTACTAAAGTGTGTCGAGAGTGTACTAGTGTGTATGGAAGTGTGTCAGGGCGTATCAGAGTGAGTCAGGCTGTATCAGAGTATTACCGTAGTGTGTGTGTGTATTAGGGAATAGCCGCAAGCCCAAAATAAGGACATTGTAATGGGAGTGAATCAGTGTGCGTGGGAGTGTGTAGGAGTGCGTAGGAGAGTCTTACTGAAAGTTAATGACAAAGAATACAAATATATACAAATCATGTCCTTGTATTGAACGGCTCTACTTATTCACTACGATAACATTTATTTCTCCTCTCTCTCTCTCTCTCTCTCCCTCTCTCTCTCTCTCTCTCTCTCTCTCCCTCCCTCCTCTTAGGCCTGGATAAAGCCAACCCCTTCACTACGGTCAGGGGGAACTAAATAATGAAATCGTTTGGAGAGCAAGAATAAAACACGATACATCCTCGTGCTAAAGGGGTTGTGGATGTTAGCGTGTGAGGAATTCTATGTATGTATGTATGTATGTATGGAGAGAGAGAGAGAGAGAGAGAGAGAGAGAGAGAGAGAGAGAGAGAGAGAGAGAGAATATGTAGCCGTGGATTTAAAGGTGGTGGAGAGAGATGGACCTCTGACTCCTGCCCTGTGCCACCTACTCTCTCTCTCTGTATATCTCTATCTATCAATCTGTGTGTGTGTGTGTGTGTGTGTGTGTGTGTGTGTGTGTGTGTGTGTGTGTGTGTGTGTGTGTGTGTGTGTAGAAGGAAGGAAGGATTAAGGAAACTTACAAAAGAGAAAGACAGAACGAAGGAAGGATGAACGATCAACCAATGGACAAAAGACAAGGTGAAAGATGGAAGGAGGGAAGAGAAAAAAATGCCAAGAAGAGAAGAGGAGGGAGGATAGAAGAGAAGAGGAGGGAGGACAGAAGAGAAGAGGAGGGAGGATTGAAGAGAAGAGGAAGAGATGAAAGACGTAAGAGGAAACGAGAAAAAATAGAAGAGGCATGGAGGGGATGAACAGGAGCAGATTGAGGACAGAAGAGGAGGGGAAGGAAGGAGAGGAAAAATCAAGAGGAAGGAAGAGGAGGGAGACACGACGAGAGAGGAAAGAGGATGGAGATAGGAGGAAAGAGGATGAGACAGAAGGAAAGAGGATGAAGACTGGAGAAAAGAAAAATAATGTGCACGAAGAGGAAGGCAAAAGAAAGGGGAAGGGAAGAGGGGAGAGGACAGAGAGGAGAAAAGAGGAAAGTGTAGACAGCAAGGCAGAACTAGGTAAGGGGTGAGCCGAAGGGAGGGAGGGGGGGGGGAGAAGAGAGAGGAAGGAGAAGTATGGAAGAGGAAGGTGAGATACAGAATACGGAGAAGAGAATATGCGAACGAAAAAGTGAAGAAAAGACTGGAAGGAAGAGAAGACGGAGGGAAAGTATTAATAAAAAACAAAGAGGGAATGGAGGGAGGAGATAGAAACAGGAAGGAAGGAAGGAAGGAAGGAAGGAAGGGAGGGAGGGAGGGAGGGAGGAAGAAAAGATGAACGAAAGAAGATGGAAATGGAGAATGTACAAAAGAAAAAAGTAAAAACAATAAAAACAAAAGAAAGGTAAGTCAAGATAGGCAAGAAAATATCAGGGCTGATGAAGAGAAAGAAGATTGATAAAAGGGGAAGATGGAAGAAGCAGAAAATGGCTGAATACACTGAACACTACAGAGAATATGACGAAGCGGGAAGGGAGACAGAGGAGAGGATAGGAAAGAGGAAATGGAAGCGAGAGGAAAAGGAAAGACGAATGGAAGAAAAGATATGGAGAGAGAGAGAGAGAGAGTTTATGGAGAATATGAGTGGGAAAGAAAAGGAGAAGCAAGGAATCGGAGAGGAGGAGGAGGAAATAAAGATAGGAAGAGGAACGGGATTAAGACATGAGTGGGAAAGGTCAAACTGAAGAAAATGTGAGAAACTGAAGATGAAAAGGAGAGGAGAAAGAAGAGAGGAGGAGACAAAGATATGGTAACGAAACGGGTGGATGGAATAGGGTGGCGAAACGGGCATGAGACAACCCATGAAAGCAGTTAGTAATAAATAATAATAATAATACCAATAACACACACACACACACACACACACACACACACACACACACCACGGACGGAGAGGAAGACAGTGAAAGGCCGTTCATACACACCCGGCGTCCCTCCATACATCTAACAAGGGTGGCCAACACGTGACGCGATGCCACTAATTTATCGGTTCTGTCTAACTTTCACTTTAATTTCACGTTACAATTCTGATCAAGCGAGTTCTCTATCACTGCATATCCTGACCTTCACTTAATAGTCACAAAGAAGCTGAAAGTCACGGAACAAACTTGGGCCACTTTTACGTACCACGCATCCTGGAGACGTGGAGGCCTAGCGTTTTCGTCTGTTATCTTGAACAACTCCGACTTCACAATCCGGTCTCCATTTAATAATTCTCCAAACAGTCTTGAACAAATCGGGAAGTCACTGAACGGCCTTGAACAGCTCTAACAGCAGTAATTAGGTGATCAAACGTCCTCACTAACTACACACGCATCACCACCAATATCTCCGCGGCCACTGAGGGACGCACCGCCGACGCCGAGATGCCTTACCTGTGAGTTACGTGAGAAGGGCAGTGATAGGCTGGAAAAAATGCAAGACGACGGGTGATTGGCTCAGGCAGTAACAAGCATCCGTCACGTGACCTGTTCCTCCACCGCCGCACCAGGATGTTGAACTCCCTGCATTTCACACCACCACCACCACCACCACCACCTGTATAGACTAACTCTTCCTTGGTTTATTTCCTTATCTGACACGTTAACATTATCTTGTACGTTATCTACAAGTCTACGTCAATAAACAACATGATTTAAATAACATGGACGTATATTACATGGCGTATTATCGAAATTTAATCCTTATAAGGAAGTGTTTTCCTCCCTGCCTCCTCCCTGCATACCTCTCCTCCGAGTCTCAACCCCCTTATCTAGAACCTAATCCTTCTCCTTGATTTCCCCACATATACATGCATTCGCACCGTCTCTGCTCACACCTAAAGAGGGTCCAAGTCCAGCCCAAGCCGTTATATCTCCTCAATAAATATAATGAAAAAACTAAGGGTATAATCTTGACCTGCCTCCCAAGTCCCCACAGACACGGGCCTCCATTCCACCAAACAAGCGGGGTCACGTGATGTCAACGCCGCCCCCTCATTGGCTGGCCTTGTTCGGGGTACCCATGGCAACGCTGCTCCCACCTCACCATTCCCAACTCAAAACCTTGGCAACACTAATCTTTTAATAACTGTACCCAAGACTTCAATATTATTTTTTCAGTTCTTAGAGAGTTAAAAGAGACTCGGAAGATAAAGAGAGTAACTACCACGTAACTCCACACTCCTGACTACTCCTCATTCACTAGATACACGACTTCAAAAGCTAATCCCTTCAATACGATGAGGTGCTTGCATTATATTCTTGCAACAGCTAAGCGATCTCTTTTTTATTATTTATCATCAGGTCGAGGGAGATATATCGATGTGGAGGGTTAAAAGGCTTCATTAACCCTTTCAGTACAATCCGTCTCCATGACGCTGAATGAAATCTGAAGGCAAAAGTTGAGAAAAAAAAGTGACCAGAGTGAAGGAATTAAGTACACATCCACCTCCTAATTTACGAACATTATACACAGGTCTTCAAGCTCTCGATGGCCGTGGTATGACTCGAGGGCATTTAAAAGACTCGAGGGTATTTAAAAGACTCGAGGGTATTTAAGACTCGAGGGTATTTAAAAGACTCGAGGGTATTTAAAAGACTCGAGGGTATTTAAAAGACTCGAGGGTATTTAAAAAGACTCGAGGGTATTTAAAAAGACTCGAGGGTATTTAAAAAGACTCGAGGGTATTTAAAAGACTAAAGGGTACTACGACCCGACGGTATCTAAAAGACTAGAGGGTATTTAAAAAATCGAGGGTATTTAAGACTCAAGGGTGTTTAAAAGACTAGTGGGTGTTTAAAAGACTCAAGGGTGTTTAAAAGACTCAAGGGTGTTTAAAAGGCTCGAGGGCATTTATAAGACTTGAGGGTAGTTAAAAGACTTGCGGGTATTTAAAAGACTCGAGGGTATTTAAGACTTGAGGCTATTTGAAAAAAAAACTCGAGGCTATTTAAAAGACTCGAAGGTGTTTAAAAGACTCGAAGGCATTTAAAAGACTCGAGGGTGTTTAAAAGGCTCGAGGGTATTTAAAAGACTAAACAGTATTTAAGACTGGCGGCTATTTAAGACTCGAGGGTATTCAAATATTTACGAGACATTACAGGGTATTTGAAGATATTTAAAAAGATTCGAAGACATTTGAAAAATCACAGCAACACGGTGTACACCACTCAACAAAGAAGACACTAGGGTCCGTTGTCTCGTCGGTTAAGCAAACTTCTTATTTTCCTAAGATTTCATTTTGCTTTTTACACCTTACTGTCCATCTCCGTGTTACATAAATCCCTTATTAATATTGCCATACTCTGAACAGATGATGTATAAATAGCTATTAACCCGACATATCCTGAACTAAATCGCTAGGGAAGAGGTGCTAGGGAGCCTCCTTACCCCAAAAGAATACAGGCCTCTGATACCTGAGTGGGAGACATTAATAATACCATACACTCCCAGTTGCTCTGACAACGATTTTGCTTCTTCCTCCTCTTCTAAGGGAATCCTGGCCACATCGAACCATCTTTGGTGTGGGACAAAGACCAATGACGAAGACGGAAGTGGTGGAGATGATAAAAGAGGACACAAGAGCGGTGGAGGAGGGAAAGGTGGAGGAGAAGAAAGACAATAATGATGCAGTGGAGAGATAAAAGACAGTTATGATGGAGAGCAGTGGAGGGAAGAGGAAAAATGGGGACAGAGGAGGTGGTGCAAACAAGAAAGAAGGAAAAGCTAAAGTGAAAAGGAAAAAGGAAAAAAAGATGAATTAAAGTACAGAAGAAAGCAAGACTGCCAGAATGAGAGCAGAGAATGGAGAGAAGTGAAGAAGAGAGAGGAGTGGTGGAGGAGGGCATGCAGGGAGAGAGAGGGGTGCGGAAAAGGAGGAGGAAAGTGGAAATAAAAAATGATAATGAGGCATAAAATGGAGTGACGTGGAGAAAGGAAGAAAATGTGGAGAGAGGAGAATGGAGTGGCGAGAAAAGAGAGAGGCAGAGAAAGAGAGAGGAGGTAGAAGAAAAGAGGAGACAAGTAGAGAGAAAGCAGAGGAAAAATAGATATACAAAGAATTGGAGAGAAGAGTATATCGTAGGATGAGAGTTTGTGGAAGAGGTACTTAGGTGGAGTGGAGAGAAAAATTGAAGAGAAAGGACAGAGGTGAGACAGGGAGAGGAGAGAGAGACAGAGTGAGAGGGGGAGGGAGGAAGAAGTGGGAGAGAGGAAGGAAGGAGTGGGAGAGAGGGAGGAACAGATGGGTTTATGGAATGGGAAAGAAAGGAAGGAAGGACAGAGAGGAGAGGAGGGGAGAGGAGAGGAAAGGAGAGGAAGGAACGAAGGAAGGAAGAAAGGAAAGACAAACCTGAAGAAAGGAAGGAGGGAAGGAGAGATTGCAAAGCGGAAAGAAAAGTGTGCGGAGAAAGAGATAAAGGAGGAATGCAGGGAGGAGGGAAGAGAGGTGAGGTAGGAAATGGAGGTAAGAGGTAAGAGAGGAAAAAGAGATGAGGAGGACAAGTGAGGTAAAGTTAGAGAGAGAGAGAGAGAGAGAGAGAGAGAGAGAGGTAAAGGAGACAAAAATATGCAGAAGCAACATGAGACAGAGACAAAGAAAGAGATATGAAAAAGAAAGGTAGAGAGAGAGGTAGGAAAAAAGAGACAGGCAGAGAGAAAGAAGTAGGAAAGAGAGAGAGTTAGAGAGAAAAGGACAGGGGACGTAAAAAGAGAGAACATATGCAAAGTGGTCAACGAAATATAAAGAAGAATTTAAACACAGAGAGGAAAAAAAAAGGTAAAAAGAGGTGAAAAAATTAAAGAGCAATAGACAGATAAAAGAGGTAAAAAGAGGTGTAAAAATTAAAGGGCAATAGAAAGGTAAAAGACGCAAAAAGAGGTAAAGAAATTAAAGAGCAACAGAGAGGTATAGGAGGTAATAAGAGGCAAAGAAATGAAAGAGAAATTGAGGTAAACGAGGTAAAAAGAGGACATTAAAGAGCAATGGAGGTCAATGAGGTAAAAAGAGGAAATTAAAGAGCAACAGAGGTGAGGTAAAAAAAAAAAAGATGCGAAGAAATTAGACACGAAGAGAGGCAAAAGAGGTAGAAAAGATGCAAAGGAATTAGAGAGTAACAGAGAGGTGAAGGTGGAAATTAAAGAGCAATAGAGATAAGAGAGGTAAAAAGAGGAAATTAAAGAGGAAAAAAAAGAGTTGGAGCTCCAGATTTTAAGAGGCCAGAGAGTGCCAGACAACACACCTCTTGGCACTCATTGTAGATGCTAAGTGCCACTACCTCACCTCTTATTCTACCTGCCTTGAATTCTACCTGCATCTCCATCTACCCCTCCTTCTACCTTACCTGTCTCTCTACCTAACCTACCTCTGAATCTACCTGTATTTAACCTACTACTCCTCACCTCTTATTCTACCTGCCTTGAATTCTACCTGTACCTCCATCTACCCCTCCTACCTTACCTGTCTCAGATATCTACCTAACCTACCTCTCAATCTACCTGTAATTAACCTACTGCTCATTCTACCTTTCTTCTTACCTTATCCCTACCTACCTCTATTTCTACCAAGTCCTCACCTCAATCTACCCTACCTTAACCAATATTACCTCTACCTTACCTCTTATTCTACCTCAACCTCGCCTCTCAGTCTACCCCCACCTCTCCTGCTACTACCTCACCTACCTCTTACTTCACTGCTTCCTATTTCACAACTACCACTTCTACTTTAACTACTACCACACTACCACCACTACGACTACAATCACCACGTATCTACCACAAGTTCACAACCACCACCACATCAACCACCACAATAATCAAAGCTACCACACCAACTACCACCACTACCACAATCACCTACACCACAATTCCAAAACCAGACATCACAATACCCACTGCGTATATCGTATGCACACACACACACACACACACACACACACACACACACACACACACACACACACACACACACACACAGAGTAGGGGAGAAAGAAAGATGTGAAAGTGAGACAGGAAGAAGGAGAAGGAGAGGGGTGAGACTGAGGGGAGAGAGAGAGAGAGAGAGAGAGAGAGAG